>NC_051847.1:205767915-205777421 GCF_002237135.1 Teleopsis dalmanni
ATGTTTTGAATCCACTTGATTTCTGTTGATTTATGAAGATTTTGTTGAAACGCCATTGAACTCTTGAAATGCAATTTTGCTACATCCAATTTATCATTTCAAAACACTGGTTTAAGATAAATTAAAAAAGTTAGTACCGCTTATTGTTTTCGGTTTTTCACGTAAGAGTTCTGTCATTCCTAAAATCTTGTATTTCGAACAGTAAAAACGAAAAATGGTTGAACAGGAGTGAGACGAGGATGAAAAACAGTTACGAACTGCGGATAAGATTTGTACTTGGTAAAAATGGAAGATCCCGTGTTTGGAGTAGTTTAAAAAAACAGTCACACATTTAAATTAGTTTTTACAAATATTGAGTATCAATTTCCGAAAACTATGATAGACAATGTATTTGGTTTTTTAAATACTTATGTCCAATAATATTACTTTTTCAGAAAACTTTATCAAGAATTGTCTCTATAATAAAATTTTATTTGATGATGCACTTATAATATTAAGTATTTAGCATCAATGATATAATGTTATGATTCCATATAAAATATTAAAAATATTATAAAGGATTATGCAAATTGAAAATCCCAAAGTTGTGAACTACTACAACACACAAATATCATTTACGGTATATTTTATAGTATTAGATTCGCAATAATTTGTCGGTATATAGCTTGAGCTCGGTAATAGTTTGAGCATAACTTGACGTTTAAGTCGATCGTTCATACAACACCCCAAAAGAATGTTTATTGGTAATAAATAGCATGATTTCGATAACCTATTCCCTGTATCGAGACTTGAAATCATATCTCCGAGAAATTCTTATATCATATCTCTTCCACATTCATATCTTTAATTTCTTGTACAAAAAAGTTAGAAATTATGTGTCTGTTGTGACAGTTTGTGCCTTACCTTCGTTATTTATAGAAAAGTATCAGTTTTTCACAATTTTAGATAAATGTCACAACATACAATGACTTCTTATAGGTGTAATATAATATAAAAGAGTATAGTGCCATGGATAATAGTTTTATTTAATATAATTTTATATGATATACAAATATAAATAAGATCCATGAAATGCACAACCCTTAATATATGCATTTAGATTATCAAATTGTGACATCATGAAATATGAATAGGGCCTGTTATTTTTGGATAACATATTGCTTTCGTGACCGTGTTTTCTTACTAAGTGAGCTACAGGATAGACTGCAAATGTTATTTTGTTGTTCAAGGTGCACTACACGAGCAGATTTACGTTTGTATTTTGAGTATTACGTTTGAAAATTGTCTTGTATTTTGGACTGGAAAGTAAATTTAAAAGTCTATTTCTTTTTTAAAATTACATTCGTGAAATAATAAATTATTAATTTTGTATATAATATATAATTTTGGCTATAATAAAAGTTTCTTACAATAATTGAACTATATATGTATTTAGTCAATATTTAGTCAAAATCGAATCGGTTTAGGGCTGCATCTATGGTTGCGTTTGGGTCTACGTATTGAAAAGCTTGTCCATCAGCTTTATAATAATAAGAAGTAAAAATTGGAGTAATAAATAGTACTGTTTTTTATTATATAAGTATGCCTACAATTTTTCTTTAAAAATTATTCATTTTAGAAAAATAATTTGATATTTCTAAATCAAGGTATATATTAGTTAGTTTTAGTTAAAGTCTAAATTAAATCTAAATAAGTGATATTTAAAATTTAGTTCTGTAAAACATCCATTCATAATTTATTTTCTTATTTGTTTTATATGTTATTGTAGTACATGATCAATGAATCTTAAAGCGATGGTTGTGCTTTGTTGGCATTCGAATATATTCGTTTAGCAACCGCTGAACGTGGTAAAATTGTGCGCAATCAAGAAAGCACAAGAAGGATAATAGATTTTCACATTATTTCTGTTTACTGAAGATATTTATTGTCTGCTTGATGAATATATTTACAAAATTATCGAACTTGGAGCAGTGATAATTCATAAGTAGATTTTGAAAGACTATTAGCGATCCCTAAATTTTAACACAGTTGACTTTTGAAATAAATACAATTGTTAAAAATTATTTAAAAATGTTATTATTTATTTAAATAAGTAATTTAAATACAATTAGACTTTCAAAAAAAACTTGTTTAAAAATATATATATTCCTTATAGAATTTAATGTAATTTAAATTCAATAAATAGTTTTATGCGAAATATTCAAGTAAACAAGAGCTTAGTTTCTGTAAGATGGTTCCTTTACAGTACTGCATGCAACCGAGTGATGTCAAAAGTTTTGGAGGAACATTACAATTATAATTGCACTTCATAGATTCGAGTTCCACACAATGTGTAATTTTCTTACAATAAAGTGTGTTATTTTCGCAATATAACATTTGGCCTTTGATTTTGTAGTTTGTGTCCGATTCCAAGCATTGAATAGAGTAGTATTTATTTTCTCCAGTTAAGGTGCAAAGATTGTTTATACCACACGCTTGCATATTTTCCGAGTATTTAAAGCATGTTTCATTGAACAAACCGTTGACCACAAGTAAAATTGATATAAATATCCATAAATGTAGAGAGAGTTTCTTGGACAACATTGCACCACACTACACAATTTTAAACTAAACAAGCGAATATAAATTAATAATTAATATTATCTTTTAATAAAAGATATTTCTGTATCTCTTACCGTGCATTCGCTCGCTTGAGATGATTTAAACAATTGAAGCATTTGGATATGAAGCGCACAATTTGGTGCCTGATAAGAAAGCTTGTTTGCACCGAATTGCCATGAGAGTATGTAAAGATATTTGAGAAACATCAATCAAAATCACTTAATATAGATATATAAAGAATAAATAAAAAGATAAGAAGTAAATATATTTAAATTATATAAATAATTTAAAAGAAACAAAAAAAATCAAAAATAAATTACTTAGTTCCCAATATATATTTTAAGATACATGAAATATCTTCAGTTAATTGAGAAGATTTTTACGAAATGTGTGCAAAAATTTACTTCCAATTTTTAATATCATTTTGTGCCTTTTTAATGGTTTTCGGTTGGTATAATGAGAAGTGTCACGCTTATGATCCGCGAAGGTCGAATTGCAATGTTACAGACTACTGTGCAGCTGTTAAAGATAACATCAAACGCAATGAGTTAGAGAAATGTCTAAAGAACGATGTAGTATTTGGCATCAGAGGACATGTGCTTGGTTGCGATAAGAACGGAAACAACCACTGCTATGCTATAACCCACTGTTCTGAATTCGCTACGCATAGATGCGACAAAAATTGTAAAAGCGACCCAAAAGTGCTAACCTGGTTGGGTTGTATCATGAATTGTGATTACTCTCTAATTAAGGCAGTGACTACATGTTTGCTAACTAGTTATCTGTAAAAAAAAAATTAAATTTTGTAAATAATAAAAGGAGCTTTAAGATATATTATTTATATATAATAAAAATTATTTGTTAAAGTGGATTTGGTTTTATTTATGAGTATTAAAATGTGACGATTACAAGTTTGATCATATAATAGAGGAAAAGAAAATTGTGATACACATTAAATTTCAGCGTATTGAGATGTGTAATCCATAAACAAAATATACGGGATCCACTTACTGGGCTGTGCATTGCACCAGGTTGATGTAGTAGGTGACCTTGACGAAATAGGTTTATGAAATTGAAGAACTGTCATATTAGATCGGTAAGGACTATTATCTTGAGAGAGAAAAGGAATGATTTTAACTTAGTCATATTTTTAGTCCTATATTCTATATTACATTGAAATATTGATTTTATAAATTCAATGGTTGCCAGTAACTTTTTTTAGACCCAAAATGTATATAGAGTTTGTGAGTAGATGTAAGTGTTGGTTTAAATTTTAAATGAAAAATTGTGAATTTCACAAACTTATGATTTGAGAGTTGTGCATTTGACAGCAAGTGCTTCATTCAAAAATCTATGTTTATTCAGATTAAAAAATAATTTTAAAATAAACATAATAAATAAAACTAAAAGTAAATAAAGCAAATATAAAAAATGACCCATTTTAATTTATTTATCCTATTTTCAAATAACTCACTTATTCCAACGAAAAATCTTTATATAAATCCATTTTCACAGTTGGTGTCCTTAAACACAAATTGTTTTGACAAAATTCCATTTTACACTTTCCCATATTTGCTCATTTTTGACATTTATATCTTCTTTACTGAATTGAAAAAGAAAAGAGAAATAAGATAGGAAAATAATTTGGAATCAATTTTAATGGTTATGAAAACATGAACTGTCTGTCATTTGCTTGTAGTTTTAAAATGGCTTTTCACTTGTCAATTATTTTCTATTCTATGATATTAACATTAATTCTGTTATAAGCACAGTGGAATAATAAGAAACTTAATATCACTAAAAATCTTTTACATGAAAAGATACTTGTATCTACATTTTCTATAAATATATATGACGAATTTAATTCCAATATCTCAACGATGTTAGACTCTCACATTCGATTATGCAAGAGAATTCAATTTATGCAATTTACTTTCAGTTATCTATCTCCTGTTTCTTCTTCTTTCCCTTTTTTCTCTTTTCTTCTTCCCTTCAATGATTGCAGTGTTTGTGGTGCTTTATAGCTCACTCATTTAACTCTTCTAATATAATCTGAAAGTGTCTCTCATCTACTCTGTCTTTGTCCAGCTTATGCACGGCGGCAACTCAACTATTTAGGAGTCCCTTCTCTTGAGGAACTCCCACTTAACAGCATTCTTAGATTCGCCAAAGGTTCAAGGTGATTTTAAACCCTGAGTTTCCTCTATATATGGTAACACAATGGGCCAATAGCCCTAAGTGGATCCCCTAGGGATCGCCAGTATAACCTAACAGAATCTGAAACCTTTTCGATATTGCACACATTTTACTTTTACTAGTTTATGTGATAAAATTTTGTTGATTTCGTTTTTAGATACATTATATTAAGAATTTTTGTTGTTCCTTATAAATAAATTTACAATTGTGAATAAGAATTTTTTAAATTATTCTTATTATTTACTTAATTATTTATTTTAATATCTCACTATGCTATATAACTTTTTATATTTACATGTCTTTAATATGTGGATATATTCAACTTATAAAATTTATTGTATATTAATACAAACTAGATATAGTTTGATCTTTTTAATTTTTGTTATTAGATATACGAATTAAAAGTTGAAAAGTTGAAAAACATATTGTTTTACTAAATTTAAATTTAAATTTAAATTTAAATTTAAATTTAAATTTAAATTTTAAATTTAAAAACGGATAAATTCATTTCAGCTCGAGTATCTTTATGAAATTCGTGCATAAATGAGGGTCAGGTTAACCTAACGAGTCCGTTCAGCCTTTAGCTGTTTCTGTAACTCTATAAAATCTCGCAGCGCTCGAAACTATCTAGATTAGTTCAAAAAGTTTGTAATGCCTTTTAAAAATATATATCGTAGATGATCAAAATCTTCTAGACCAGATTTTTTTATCCAATAGACCATCGGTGCATAAATTATTGTATTTTCTACTTATTAGAAAATGATATTATTTTATGGGAACATATTAGTACAGGTCCTTATAAAATACATTATATATAGTACTGATCCTAGTAATATATATTAAATATTTTTTCAAACTACAATATTGGGTTTAGAAACACTGCTTCAGATAGTAAGACTTTTGTATGTTTAATATAGGTACATCACATTTGTGTTGGGCCGTGACAAAAAAGATATGAAACATACTCTTCATCTTATACCTACGAAAAGAATTTTTAAAGATATAATTCAATTCTAACCAAGAGTTGTCCAATATAACGGGGATCTCTAAGAAATTGCTAGATTTTATCTTATTTAAAAGAGGTCGACTTGTGTATTGAACATCTGTATACTGTTGAATCTTCCTATATACTCATTAATAGTGAAATATGATCTGATATGTTAGAGTTTTTTAATGTGTTCTAGGAAGAGATTCTTGTGTATTATGTAATAATAAGATAACTTAATGTTTGAACAAATACTTTTTATTTTATTTTGTTGAAATTTGCCAACACTCTACAACTGTTTTATAAAATCAAAAGATATATCTTTTAACTGATTGTAAGTCATTCCAATAATAGTATCCAAATCGTGATAAAACTAGTTATTTCTATTTGTAATACATTGTACCGGAAAAGGAACATGCATATAGAGTATTAAAATGCAATTTAAAGTATTATTTGAGATATAGCACACCTTAGCAGAAGGAAACCTTTTCTTAAAGATTTTTTCAGCCCTATATCCAAACATCATATTGTTATATTCATGAAAAAAAAATTATTCGGAATTTTTTCTGCGTTATTTTCTAAGTACAAATCTATATATATTGTTAAGAATATAATTATAATATATTATAATAAATTATTAACGCCCCTCACTTTCTTTAAAATTTACATCTCTTACAGTGTTCACTGGTTTTGTATATTCTCAATGTTTTTGGTAGTTACAGATTTATAGTTACACTCAGATATATATAATAATTTTAAATGCACCTAGAATGTTTTCGTTTATTCGCTAGCTAATACCATATCAACAAACACTACTATCAAATAAAATTTTTCTAACTACTCGTAATCACACTTCAATCTTATATATTAAATTATAGGAAAAGCCCTTGAAGCTATAAAGCTTCAAAATGCTTTATAGAGGCACTATTTTTTTTATAAATTTAAATTAATAAAGTAATTTTCTAGTTTCTTGATGATTGTTATTTTTTTTGGTATGAGTTGTTAGTAATTGATTTGTCAATAGATTATCTATTTTTACTTTTGTGAGTGACTGGAAAATAAATACTAGGGAATATTTTAATAAACTTGTAATTCTAGAAAACTTGTTCAGTATATGAATATAATTCCATTAATAATTATAAAAATTACAATAGGAATTATAAAACTAATCTAGTCTATAGTCATCATCAGTTATAGATTATAGTCGAAATATCGTTTAAAATAAAATCTTTTAAAAACAAATAAAAATCTTCTTAAAAGTTTATTATTTAACTATTGACCAATTACCTGGTAAAAAAACAAAATTATTATAAAATATAATTTATAATTTTGTTTTATATAATTTTATTTTTATGTTGTTAAAAATGTTCCACTGTACCTTGTTAGGAAAGCAGCACGTATGAGTGACATTATTATTAGCAAATTTCTTTCTTTTAAAATTGTTTAAGTTTTGTTTCTCAGCGGTTTAATATCAAAAGTAGATTATTTATTACATATATTTACCCATTTTTATACATACATAAGTTGAAATATGTATTAAGGTTAATAATCTAAAAAACAAAATGTGATTTTATTAAATCGTACTAAAGTGAAAAGTTAAGGTTGGAAATAAATACCTTGAGAGTAATAGAAAGTTTATATAAAAGATTTTGCTTTCAATTAAGCTCATTACTCATTACTCAGTACTCAGTTAGAGTTAAAGCTAAAGTAGCTGCATTATTTGATTTTAAGATGAAATATACCTACCATAAGTCTTTTTTCTCATATAAAATGAAAGTGACATTTATATGGCCAATAGTAAATGTCAATTAAATGTTTAGACGTAAAATGAACTGTAATGTACTCCATTGTATTATTATACCAAGTTCGCATTAGGAAAATGCATCTGGGCATAAAAACGTCATTGAAACGTGCCAAAAGACTGAAGGTCTTTAACAGTATTCAGCATGCATAAGTAATTGTGCGGAACGTTGATAAATTAATATTTGCTAAGTACATTACATCACATCACAGTATAGCACATCACAGAACAGCTGCAATATGTCAAGAAAATTAATATTTTCTTAATGACTGCGAGCGTATATGTACTCGCAGTTGATAAGTAATTGTATGAGACGAAGCTGATATGTCAGTGAATTGCTCAAAATTGCTCAAAATTGCTCAAAATTGCTGAAAATTTACGTATGTAAGCAGAATAATGAATTATTTGTATCCCAACAGCACGTTTATGACGCTGAAGTGTATTTGCGAAGCGCAAACGAGCAGCTGTGCGTTGGCGTTTTACGTTAAGCACATATTTGTCAGGACGAAAGTTTGACAGTTTTCGTGGGTGCTTGGATCCTTGGATTACAAATATGCAAACTAATTTCACGTTCACAATTTTTCTTAATCAAATCAAATAATTTATTCTGCATAATAATGCAACTTAAACTATTCAACTCAATTAGTTTGGCTCGCAGTCAAGCACTTTAATTGCTTTGATTAAATCTTCTTCTAACTATTATTATTTCCCATATTTTTTTATCTGCTCTTCCTGTTGACCAAACAATTTCTTGCCCTTCATTATGCAGTTCCATTTCATTTTGCCTTCCGTGGCAGTTATGGAAATTATGTAATTTCTATGCAAATAGTTTTCAAGTAATTCTCTCACTTCCAATAGAAAATTGCAAACGCGTTTATGTGTTTGGTTCATTCAATTAAATGAATGAATTTGCTACTGAGCTGCAGGACACTTGTAGTCTGAGATTAGTATCAACTTCTGGAGGAACTTTTTAAATTTACATAAATATTAAAAAAATCTTCTAAATCATCTAAAATCTTTTAAATCTTTCAAATTGCTATTATTAGCTTTATAACTAAAAACAAACGCATAAAGAGTATCTAGATATAATACCAGTAAGTGAAGTACTGAATATTTTGCTATTGGCAGTATATTTAATGTAGATAGGATAGTAATTGTAATCAGTGAGGTTACTAAAAAATAAAAGATACTAACTTCTTTTACTTCATGTATTGACTACATAATGCATGCGCTTAAAAGAAAAATGAAATACATTTGATAAAAATATAATGAGTTTTCTCGAACAGTAGTGAACAACAACAACAAAAATTGATTTTATATTATTTTAATTAATTGAATTTACAACTGTTTCGAGTATTACCAAATACCCATCATCAGTGATCTTGGAATTATTTCTTATATTTTATTATTGTAAATAATTTTTTGAGACTGTAAGTACCTAGGGTTGAACTTGTGCCCTGCTAAATTTTAAACTTAGAGTTAGTGTTGATTAACCAACTGACCCAAAGCCGTACTTGACTTTTATGTTCGCACATCTTTCTGGAGTTTTGTTACTTAGCTGTAAAAGTTTTATTAACAAATTCAGTTGCTGTGTTTATATTAGAACGAAAACATTAACCAGCTGTAGCATAAAAATTCTATAATTCATAAAATATAAAATTCTTAATTGAAAGTAGTTGATGTATTCATACTAAGTAACATTACATTAAGTATTCATACTAACAGATTGAGTTTAAATCTCTCATGGTGACACAGTACAGTGTTCACAACTCACAGAAAAAAATGGGGTCTTTCAAAAACTATTTTCAATATATATATTCCAAATTCATTTTATACAGAAGATAATAGATTGTAAAACGTAAGAGAAAGGGATTGATTGGCACTGTATTGATATAAACTCACATTAACTGGAAATTTAAGCAT
>NC_051847.1:205777521-205786227 GCF_002237135.1 Teleopsis dalmanni
TTATTTATGTACCACTTAAAAATATGAAAATAAGAGTAGCTTAATATACTGAGTATATTTATGAAATGAAATATATAAAAACAAACTAAACTGAATCACTAATCACATTAATGAACCTATTAAAATGCATATTAATTACAAAGTTAGTGCTTGAGCACTTACTCACACAAGTAGTTAATGCTCAACTTAGCTCGAATAGATTTATTAAAATAAACAAGAGTCAAACTTCTAGATACAAACACAAAATAGCAAAAAATGATGAGAAGACAGCTAACAGCACCGAAAACATAAAAATAATTATATGAAACTGATTTTTATATTCTTGCCAAACTTTGTCAACTATAATATTTCTTCATAAATATATGAACACAATATACAGTATTCAATATTAAGGGATAGTGATAAATATTCTTAATACGCAAAGGAATGTGATATACACATATACATATTTATCATACAACCTATTATTATTTTATAGTCAATATTTTATAGTCAATTTCATAGTCCTATTCAACTTCTTGTCAAGAACGAGTTCCAGGTATTTAGCATTACTTCTTCATTATATTCTAGTGTCAGGTTAGATTGGAATGGCGGCCTTGTGTCCGAAGGCAACTTAGGTCAAATAGTGGACTTTTGTACTATAGGTAGTCTAATGCTACTTAGAAGAGTTATTTAGTGATATATATATATTTCCTTATAAGAAGTAAGTGTTCCCTTTTTTGCATTTAATTTCAATTCGAGTCCCCATACCTAATAAATTTCTATTGTAATTCGATAAACTATAAAAAATAACAATATGATAAACGTCACCTTCTTCTACAAGGAACACTCTCAAGCAAACAGTGTTATTTAAAAATAGTAAGACCTTCGTGCAGCATTTAAAAGTTTCATTGAAATTTCAAAGCGATCTACCGACAGCAATTGGTCATATACGTTTGGATATAGTTTCATCCTTGGTGGGGGGAGAGGCCTATTGAACACATCTGCTATTCTTTAAGTTCAGAACCCAATTGGAAAATGAAACTTCACATCGAATAAAAGTAATAAATACATTATTATACTTGCTTAGATTTGGGTTTTAACCAAAGCTGCGACTTTACTATCATTAAAGCGGCTAACCTCTATCGGTTAGGACACCTAAAGCTGTTGACCCTAATCCCCTTGGTACCAGATTTACACTTTCGGTCTGGTGCCAAAAGTGAAACGCACTTATTATCAGTTATACTCCAAACAGTACCGGATAATGCCTAATAGAACTTAGTAAGAAATGCTTTAACTCGGAAATTCTCTAAACACTGTTCTGAAGGCAGAACTATCATGTGACCAGACTCTTTTAAATTTCAAGTTTATACATTTAGGGTACAAAGTAGGAAAAAATATCATACCTTCACATGATAGCCACTACTTGCTATGTCCCTGAGATATTCATTTAATACACAGAACCATATAAAGTAGAAAAGAATATCAACTTATGGTCTATTTTAAATGATAATAGGTACATCAACTAAGCCATAGCTGACTCTGGTGTGACTTGCAGTAATTAGCTCAAATCCTTTTTTGTAAATATTTGTATTAACATTAGTTCTTTAGTTTATTTTAACACATTTTTAGTTTTTAATTATTAATATTTTAATATTTAATATTTATATATTTTATTAATTATAACTGATAATTAATAATCTAAAATCTTCAATATTAATCTCACACATTATTCTTTTATTTTCATATCCTTTCAGGTGCGTGATATACCTCCATATGATGATGGACGTCGTTTATTAGATCTGATGGATATGTCTGTATTTGACTTTCTGATAGGCAATATGGATCGTCATCATTATGAAACTTTCAAGTAAGTATTCGAAAAAATATTTCAATTTACATAGCAGTAAACTTTAACTCTGCCATGGAGTGCTGATGTAGCCTAGGGTCATGTAGTGATGAGGTAAAATAGTTTTTGTGTTATATTAAAATTAGAAAATATTTTGACTTGAACAACGTACCTAAGCTGGTACTTTAAATGCGTTTAAGTGCTTCCCAAAAGGAAACTAAGAGTGGAGTAAACAAATATTTAGCATTTTTATAGGATCAAAATCCCATAAAACTGTGACATAAATTCTTTTTGTTTCCGTTCCAAAAACTCATAGAAACTTGTAACAATATCTAGACTGTGTCAAATTCTATTGACACCAAATATTAATTAAAATCTCCTGTAAACAAACACTTAAGCTAATATTTGTTTAACTTAGTTTGTCATTTCTATGATTTCACAAAAAAGCAACAAATACAATACTGTACGTTGTTGTTGTAGTTATTTAGAAAAAAAAGTTCACTTGCTAATTGCTTTGGTTTTACACCAATTTTACCAGAAAATTATGAAAATAGGAACATTTCTGCTTAACAGATAATTAACCGACCCAAATTTGTAACTTCCATGCTCGACAACTACGAAGGTAATTTGATACAAAATTATTTCCTTTTAAGCACGTTTCGAGACTTGAAGTTATTTTCTATAATAAATACGAGTACAAAGCACAGAGTAACAGAATAGCTGAGTAACAGAATAGCTGAGTAACGGAATAGTAGAGTTACAGAGTAGCAGAGGAAATGAAACTTTTATTTGAAGTTTTAATTTTGACCCTTGTTACTTTAGCCACAAATACTTTTTAAGGAATTTCTTCCTTACTTCATGCATTCCCAACGCCCAATATCCCAACGACTTGTTATACCGCCTCATGCCTCTGTACCGCACCGTACACAAAAATTTTAATTAACTTTTAATGAGCTTCACTGTAGTTAGTAGTTCAGCTCAACTATGCTCTGCTCAGCTCGGATCGGCTCGGTTCGGCTTAACTTGACTGGGTTTAGTTTAGTTTGGTTTGGTTTGGTTTGGTTTGGTTTGGTTTGGTTTGGTTTTAGGGTTTTCTTACTCCAACTACAAGCCAATCCAATCGTGTTAAACCAAATAAAAGTTTCAACTTGTGGATTTACTTCTGAGTTTTTATGCAAGTAATTGCGGTACATTGTTTCCAAATTGTGGCAGAGTGCCGCAAAGTGTCAAAGCAGGAATCAAGCTAAATATGCAGCAACTTAAAAACTTAAAAACTTCAAATTTTGTATTTTCACAAAATTTTAGTTGCAGTTGTGATTTGCGGTTATTGCTGCTGTTGTTGCTGTTGTTGTTGTTGTTGATGTTGATGGTTGTTCTCGACGTTAGAGTATTTGCCGGAATTGTCGAGAATATACGAGTAACATTGTTTCAAGAAATTTCTACAAACCTAGTTAATAATTTGTATTGCTACTGATTGAAGTTAGCTTTGAGGAAAATCCAAATTAAAATACATTTTATGAATGGAAATAAATTATGTACTCTCGTAGACAAATTAGAAATCTCTTAGAGAGTTTTGTAACATGACTACAAATAAAGTTGTCAAATGAGTAAGACAAATGAACTCACAGATATCTTCAATTATTGCAATTACTTTATCGAAAAGTAAGATAGTAAAACTCAACACCTTCAAATTATCGAAATAACTACAAAAATGGCTTTATTGAAACAATAATTGTGTGTTACTAATGTTCAAGCAGTCTTTTAACAGCCTTTTACTATCGTTGGTAGTAGGTTAGAGGACGTCAACAATTTCTGCTAGCTTGGCAGCTTCCTACCAACAGTGGACGAAGTTGTGCAGATGTCACTTATCGTCTCCAAAAAGCAAGACTAGCGTATGAGTGATTAATGCCAGCATAGAAGTCTCGTAACCTCTCTACCCGCACAAAATTGAACATTTCTAATTCCAGCGTCAAATCGACGATGTTCTATGGGTGCGAGTCGTGCAGCTCCACCAGCACCACCAGATATACAAAAACTGCTAATCTTCTCCAATCAATGTCTGCATTGAATATTACCTATATTTTGGCCATAAACTATATCGAATAACAACCTCTTGGATGCGGCAAATCAAAGGGAAGATTCTCAGATGATACGCATGCGAAAGTAAAGTTGGTTAAGTCAAACACACTACGAAGGCCTCAACACGATATTACCCGCATGACCATAGACTAGAGTCCGCAGGGGTGCCGACGAAGTGGACGGCCGGTTTATGCATGGCGCAAGCAACTAGATCTCGAAGTTGCTAGGACTGGAAAAACCTGGAGAGAAGTAAAGACGGTTGCATCCAACAGAATGGAATAGAAGAATCTAATTGTGGCGCTTTGTTCCTTAAAGGATTTACGGGAACTAATATATACATATGTTTAAGTATGATTTTATGACCATAGACTGGAATCCACAGGGAAGCCGACGAAGTGGACGGTTAGGTAATAGATGGTGCAAGCAACTAGATCTCGAATTTGCTAGGACTGAAAAAACCTGGGAAGAAGTGAAGCCGATTGCATCCAAAAGAATGGAATAGAAGAATCTAATTGTGGTAAGTCCTTAAAGGACTTACGGGAACTAATATACATATGTTTAAGTATGATTTTATGGCCATAGAATGGAATCCATAGCGAAATAGATGGCCGGCTCATACATGGCGTAAGCAACTAGGTTTCGAAGCTGCTAGGACTGAAAAAACCTGGGAAGAAGTGAAGCCGGTTGTATCGAAAAGAATGGAATAGAAAGATGTAATTGTGGCTGATTGTTCCTAATACGATCTACGTGAACTAATATATATAATGCTATTAATGTATGAGTAAATACCTTGATTCGATTTAAAAGAAATTTTACAGTGTTTCTTAATAGTCGAAAGGAAATAAAATATCACATTTTCAAAAAGCATTTTAATTTTTATTAACACTGCAGTCAGACCCTTAGTATTTATTTATATGTCTATATATAAATATACTTCTAAAAATTAAAATTTACAACTATATTAAGCACTCGTTCGAGGGTCTTTGTACAATGCTCCAATATTTTGATTGTTATTTTCAATAAAATTATTTCAGAAGTTATTTCATATTTAATTTGTTCACAATTATTAAAATAAACATATACTACAAATCCCCTAAATGACAACATTTTAATCAAATCGTAAACAATTTCCCAAACATATTAAACCAAATTTGCGACACAGAACTTAAGGCATTTCCCAGCAAACAATAAATGTAGAGTAACAGCAATTTGAGAGCTGGTATATCCAAGTTAAAGTGCCTTTGAGTAAACATATTGACAACTTTCATATTTGCAAGTCGACATATGCCTGACACAAATGCAGTGGCTGCATTAAGCCCGCAGTCAAAAAGGATTATTTCTACTTAAAAAGGAGTTGCGTTGCATGCAACAGCATTTGGCTTGTTTGCAATGAAAACAAGCGCTCAAATCCAAAACTCAACTACATTCCTAACCAAGCCAATGCATTTACGTTCCACCACATCCATTCTTATTACTTGTGGTAACACTTGCATTCCAGCAATATGAACCCATGTAAATTTCTGCCAGCATCAAGGATAGGCAAGGATAGGCAGATATCCAATGCGACACAACCGCCGCACAGAAGCAGCAAAGAAGAGAGATGCATTCAAAGTCGATTAAAGTGCTGTTGGCATGAATTTTGAATATCACAGATATTTACTATACTAAAAGTGTCTTCCAGCAGTTGCTTTCAGAGCACGTTCCAGTAGCTGCATTCACAATACTGGAACGCACTGTGGTGACGTTGGTGTCGGTGGCTTTGCATACGCCAAATTTAAAATTTTCATAATGCACATTTGCGTTGGTGTGCTGTGGCAAACTTCAGATATTTGCTTATCTCCATGTGAGCATTGTCAGCGGTAGATACGGCAACTGCAACACCAACACCAACACTAACAACAAGAATAACAAAAACAAAAACAACTGCAATAGTAAACTGCAAACTGCAAACTGCAAATATGTATGCAAACAACTATTAAAGTGCATATTTGCGTTAGCATTAGATGCAGTCACCAGGTGGTGTTGCACTTTCAATTATCGTTTAGTTACAATTGAATTGTGGCAAATGCGTCTGCACACGCTCCATTCGCCCGCTTTAGAAGTCAACTTGCAAAATTGTTTGTAATTCATTACAACAAAAAACATGGGAGGAGATTCAGAGATAAATTACTTCAAAATTTCATGAATTCATAATTCATGGCAGCTGCCTGATGTTGCAAGTTTGCGGAAAAAAAACAAAAACTACTAATACCACCAGCCGTGGTACTAAGGACAGCTAAACAGTTAACTAAATGAAAAGGTTCAATATACTGTAGAGCACTGCAAAAAATATTTGACTTTGTTTATGTAGACAAATACTTAATTGAATTAATTAAATAAAATCATTTAAAATAATCAAATTCTTGATGTTATTAGGTTTGTAAAAAATTAGTGAGAAATGTTTGTTCTTAGAATGGAAAATTGCATTATTCTCTAATCAAAATCATCATTGTTATGAGTCCCAGGGGATATCGTGAAAGCCAATGCTTCCTAACATTGTTTCTCTAAATAAACAATTAATGGAATTAATTTGGAATAGTCAAGACTTATTGACTAATATTGACTAATATTGATCAGAGGACTCTATATATCCAATATCCAATATAAATGGCCAATGGTCTTGATTTCGTTTTTTGTATGTTCTCAATTCCTAATCATGTCTAACCCAGTATAGATTAGAGTTTTTTCACAATATTTCTCCAATATATATGAATAATAATCATTAATTTCGTAACCTTGAGTGCTTATTATTATTACGCCCGGTTCTATTGAGTTATATTTTGCTCTAAAGCAAGCAAATATAGCTAGATATATCAATCGATAATTGGTGCAATATTCTACTTTGAGCGCTGTAGCCATCTTATTTCTCTATATTCATTCACCTAAATATCATATCATTTAGCTTTCGGATAATTGACAATAATAAAAATTATAAATACTAAATTAAAATAGTTTTTAAAATTTTTAAGAAATCTAACACTATAGCTTAATTTTAATTTAATAAAATATTGCAATCAAATAAAATTAATTTTTTATTTATTGCAAATTGTAAAATGTATGTTTATGATAGCAATTTCTGTTTCATTTAATATACTTTTAATGATTTATTCTTCAACTCAAAGGAAAATGTAAATTGTTAAGTAAAGAATCTCTATATTCTGTATAGAATCGTAAATAAAACTCAAAAAAAGCAATACAATTTCTAAAACAAATTTTCACACAAAATTTATTTACATCCTTTTAAGCTAACATCCTTTTCATTCACATACATACAAAATACCGAAAATTCAACAATTTATCTACGAAAGAATTGTACATCGAAAATATGTTTTAATTAATCAAACTATTTCATTAAACATTTCACTTAAATAAAATAAATAAATTTATAAGCACACTAAAAATAAATTAAAAATAATAATATATGTATATATATAAAATATATATTATTAAAGTTCTTTGCACTTCATTAGACGCAATGAAGTATCTGTCATATATTGGCTGTCCTTGTAATTGTCCCTCAAGAATATAATATATATTATTTGGATAGGCTATTGTGGTGATATATTTATATATAGTGGAGTTCATATATTACGGAGAACCAAAAATTTGTTAGATGACAACCTGAACATAACTTAACCCACAACCTGTAGGATATTGCACAAGATGTTCCGTATTGCACTATTATCTGTAGATTTTCTGACCCAATCATTTGGTATTAGTAGTGTCAAATGTTCCGTATACAACTATAATCTGTAATGTTTTAGACCAAGCATCATAGAAAATAGTTGCCGAAACGCCATGTTATTTATTAGTTGGTTTCATTGACTTTTAATATATTATTTCTAACGCCTACCATTGTTTCGCCTCTGAAACTACGTGCCTGAACGGGAAAATACACAAGATTTTATTTTTAAATTTTTGTTACAAAGACTAAGACAATGGTCCAGCGTAGTCAATGTATATGTTAAAGAAACTATACAGTGAACTCATGTTGAGTAATTTAATTCATAAAATGTGATATAGTAAATAAGAAAACCAAACCACTAATAGCCAGAGACTAAAAGCTATTTTTTCCTATTAAATTTCCAGTAAATTAGTTTAGCTGTCTTCCTTACAGGAAAGGCATAATGCCTCAAAACTTATATTAGAGGTACACTGAAAACGGTGCTGATATCGTTTAGAACTGCTAAAGCATCCTAAACAAACTGCGTTTATATCTGTCTGACTTCTGTATATATATTTATCGTTAAGTAACTTTAGTAAAGAAGTTTATAGTTCAGAAATCTTCGGTGAGATTATGAAATCCTAAACAATCATATGAAATGGATGTTATGTTAGTTAAAATTTTTTGGATTTTACTGTTCCAATCGAGGTTCTTTGATTAAAATTAAATTCAAAAACTATTAATCATTCTAAGCATAACTAATGACATCTTTAAAATACGAGCTATAATAAAAAGTTTATGACTATCGGTTGAACTCTTAGTGTGAATACCACGGGAATTGTGAGAAAAGATATAGTCAACTGAATTGAATATCATTTGGCTGATGTTTGAAGTTTAGCTGCTTGTGCTGTATGTTACTTTCATAATATATAATATACCATACGCATAACATACACCATATTTCGTATATGTCTTCTTCATTTCAATGAAAGAAAATCCACTTTCTAAACAGTCGCAGAATACGAGTACATAACATAGCATAGTCTGCATTTCGCAGAATCTATAAGTGATCAGTATTTTTATCCTACCTTTTATG
>NC_051847.1:205786327-205802031 GCF_002237135.1 Teleopsis dalmanni
AATAAACAAGGTCTCAACGTTCAATACAAAAAATTATGTATACTCGTTTTACTTGGAATCCACACAAACTGTGACATGTAACACGAAATCGAAATAATTAGAAAATTTTTCTTGAATCCGAACAAAAATATGAATATCCGAAATATCCGAAGCGGAGTTTGGAACAAATAACAAATCAGGAATCATTTGAGAAGATGTTTATTATTAATAGAATATAAATATTTTGTAAGAGATACTAAATAATATGTTAAGAGCATCACTATTTGATCGCAATCAATATGTATTCAATATCGAAACCAACAGAGAATATTTAATTTAATGAATTGTTTACAGGATGTATAAGTAAGACAATATCTATTCAACTGCTGCAAATTACACAATTTCATAAGCAATAATGCAATTCGCTATCTGTCATCCATGAAGTAATTTCGCTAATTAAATTAAATTCTATACACATCAGAAGTTGCGAAAATGTTATTAAATTTTCAACCATTTAATTAAGGCACAATTCACTTTCCCAAGAATGCAGTTTAGGAAGGCTCATTGAACTCGGTGCGCTCAAAGGATTGCTTGCTTTAAATTTTATTTAATTTTAACGCTGCGGAAAAAGGAAAAAGCTAAGAAGAAGAATTAATTTTCTAAACTTCACTGAGAATAAAAAGTAAACGAAGTGTTTACATCTCAAGAAATAACGAATTTCTATTTTTTTTTATTTTTTTTTTTGCCATTTCCACTAACTTTTTCGTAGTTCAAAAGGTTACAAGAGCAAAAGTAAAAGGAAGTTAAATGCTCTCCTGTGCATAATTCAGTGCTGTGCATTTAAGTCTCGAGGATACTATTATTGAATTAAAATGTTTACTCACAAACGGTTGAATTAAACAGGAACACACGAACACACACAAACAATGTAAGGAAAATCCTTAAAGTTTCCTTTTTTGTCGGTTTTCTGTGTATATATTTGAATTTTTTTTTATTTGTTTTTTATTTTGTTGTTAGTTATTTTTTGTTAAGATTTGCATAAAAATTATGCTAACAACGCTTTGTGTTGAGTTTTTGGTTTAGTAAAATGTAGTAAGACTAATTCGACTATCCGCTTTTGCTATGAGCAAAATTTGCATCAAAATAATTTATTAAAAAAAAAAAGAATCTTTTCTTAATATTTTATATTCAAAATGAGTTGCATACAAAATTTATTGAATTATTTATTATATTATTTTTTTTAAATAATTCATCTCGAAAATATATTAAATATTTCATAGAAGCAGAAAGCGTTAATATGCATAAACTTATTAATTTTTTTAAAGGAATGTACATCCAACATGCCCCAAATATGGATATATTCTAATCATGAGTAATCTTATAAACTGCTACAATAACCCAACCAATGACACTAGCCTTTTTAACGCAAACAAAAATAGCGACTACAATATAATAAAGCCACACCGGTCGAAGGACATAATAGTCCAGTTCTTATTCTTAGTTAACTTTAGAATTAATTTTAGTGTTAACTCAGAAATAAAATAAATAAATAAATGGTTTTTATATATATTTTAATTCAGCTATAGGCCCCTTTTTTTGTTAAAGAATTCAACGTTTAATATTTTTTATAGTACTCTATATTTCGACTCTCCTTGAGAGTCATCATTAGGATCAGGATCTAACATAAATATTACTGAAACTATATCTACGTCATCCTATTTATTTATAAATAAATAAATATTAATTTTTATTATTGATATATTGTAATAAAAATTTAAAAAGAATATAAAAAATATTTAAGAATATAACATATATATAAAATATATATTTAGTTATAATGAATAAAAATTTTTAAAATTATATAAATATAAAGAATTTATATAAATAATATTTTAAAATATATCGCATTAAGAATTTAAAGAAAGAGTATATAAAATATATACATATAGATAGTATTTTAAGATACATAGTAATAAAAATTTATATATATAAAATTTACATATAAAATTTATAATACATATAAAAAGTGTATTTAGTTATAATAAATTAAAATTTTTAAAATTATATGAATATAAAGAGTTTATATAAATAATATTTTAAAATATATTGCATTAAAAATTTAAGAAAAGAGTATATAAAATATATACATATAAGTACTGTTTTAAGATACATAGTAATAAAAATTTAAAAATAAAAATGAAATGAAAATAAAAATAAAATAAAATAAAAACAAAAAATATGTAAAAATATATTTTAATAAAAATACAATATACATATATTTATTTCCTTAATTTTGATTAACTTGAAATAAATAGGAAAAAATATGTTATTGTGACAGTAATTAATGACTGCGAATTGGAATTCTTTTCCAAAAAATTCACTAAACTAAATTTGAATTTTTATGTAAAAATTCAAAAAGTTCTTTTCTAAACTAAATGAATTACTTTTGACACTTTTATGTTACCACAATTTCCAAACAAACTATTCAGAATATAATTTATAGTTTCCCATTATTTTACACTAAAATTCTGCAGTTTTCATAAACTTATATGTATAGAACATGAGTACACTAAAATAGTATGTATTAATATTTTATCAAAATTACCAAAAATAATCAACGCCCTAAAACCAAACTTATTATACTCTTAAACGCAACCTTTTCCTCTCAAAAAGGATACATGTTTTTAATGGCATTTTTATTAAGTAGTACGACTGCGAGTAATGATTACTTCTATCAGTGTTGTAAAGTGTTCGATATTTTATGAACACTCACATAAACTTAGACATAAATTGTTACCAAATTGTTGTTACAATTTATCATCGATTCCAATAAAGTTTTTTTTCTTTTTGGAAAGGACCCAAATACTGCTACTTGGGTCGGTCATCATTTAAGATAAGGAAAGTGTAATAAGGTATTATATTCACACACAAAAATTAACATAAAATTATAAATTTTCAAAATTAAGGATTATTCAATACATAAATTAAATAAAGTAAAATAATAAGGCTAGGTTGAAAGGGAATAGGTTTAAGGCGGGTAGACCAACCCACTGTAGGATATCAAGTAATTATGAGATTGCAGATACAAAAAGTATTCTGGAAGGCTGTTTAAAATAATTTTATTAACATTTTTTAAAAAAACTATTACCTATATTACTATATACTTATACCTATATACTATATACCTATAATGAATGATTAATGTATATAAATAGCGTTGACACCTCATTACAAATTTTTAATTTAGTAAACTCTTAAGCGTACTATACAACTGTTTCGGATATAGCCAAATGTCCATCATCAGTGGTTATTAGAATTTTTTGTGGTAAATAATTCTAGACTACAAGTATCTAGAATTGAAACGTTTTAAACAATAGCCCCATGTATTAACCGACGTTTAAATAAATTATACTTAATATATATTTAATTCGTATTAAAGTATTAAAGTGCCTTATTCTCATGCGTTAAACTTCCTTCCAATATATGTTTAATAATTTTATATTAAAGTAATATTGACAATATATAAGAATATATTTAAACATTTAAAATGTAAATAAAAATTTAATTGCATTTACACTTAATTAAAATACATAAAAATATAAATAAAGATTTTCAGTTTAATCTCTGATATAATTTACTAATAATTATAATTAAATTTTCATATCAGATTCAATGTTATTGTAATTAATTTTTGATAATAAATGTGCTTTTATCTTGCTTTTAGTAAACAACAACGTTATTGTATTCATTGCAATTTTGTGAATGCATTTATGTGCAGCTTTGATAATTTAAAGCAAATAATGGTTTTCCTTAGTTTGCAGTAATATCTATATTTATCTGTATATACGCATATTGCACAAATATATTGTGTATACAAATCTTTAGTAAATATCTAGTAAATTCTATCTTCTTTAAAAATGAACACATAATCGTTACATAGCAGCAAATACACAGCGGCTTAGATAAATTATATGTAGAAGATTTGAGAAAATCATAAAAATGTTTATAAATAATTAATATCAATTTTTTTATTTTTATAATTTAGACTATATGTTCACTACGGCCGAAAGGAAACTTTGGGTGTAACTTCAAAATTTAATTAATTTTAACCATATTTTTGGGATTTGAAATGCCATTCGCTATTTAATTGTACATATAATTCTATAACTCCAGGAGAACATGTGCTTAGTATGTCTTCTACTGTTATCTGAGTCTGCAGGTATCATCCTCACTGTAATCCGATCCCCATAATATAGTCTACTAAAATTATCGTCTAGTGAAACTTGCCATTTTTTTTTGTATATTTTTGAGTTCATAATAACCTATAACATTTATGCTGTAATTTTTACTTCCATTCGTTTAAGATAAATATATTTTAACGAGAATTTAGGCTATATTCCTCTCATTCACGAATTAAATTGTTTTAGAAACTTATGTGGAGTCACTGGATACTATAAAGTGATTTTCCTTTAATAACTTTCGTTTTTTTCATGTCCTGGTAACCAGTTTAAAGACCTAAAATTATTTTTAATGTTTGAGAAAAGTTCGAAGCATATACAAATATATTTTAAGTGAAATGAAAATGCCATTAAAGATTTAAGATCTCGTTGACTGTCTTATACTCACGTCTAAGATATAAACATGAGTTGATGAAATAATCTTATGTAGACATTATTTGATGCATAGCTCTGAAGCGTAAACTTTTACTAGAATAATAGAAATATTTGTTCTATAATCACAGCTTTTGCACTACCATTTTCTCTTTTGGATCCATCACTGTAACACATCTGTGGTTACTTTTTAATTATGTTATTATTTCTCTCTGTTTTTGGATGCATAATGTATCTAGAGTTTACAAGTCTCCCAAAAATTACCTTTTTTGAGACATCAGTTAACTTTCATTCAAAAAATTTAATTATAAACTCTTACATTTTAGAAAGTTTAATTTATTTTAAAAAATTTTATTTTAAAATTAAAAAATGTTTTCGACTTTGTATATCTAATACTATTTTACATTGTTTTTGAATTAGTAATTAAAAATTTTTTTTGAACTGACTCTGAGCCACTGCATCTACCTATTCAACAATGCACGATATGCAGATTGAAATGCATTGAATAGTTAATTTCCACGCATAAAATTAGCAATACTGTAAATATTTTGTTTACTTCTGCGCGAGGATGCAATGTAATGTATATCCTTCGTCGATAATGCGGAGCAACTGGCATAACAGCGAGCATATATTAATTTACAAATTCATTTAAAATTCAACTATATTTACATATTTGTGCTCCAATAAATTTATTTACAATGCGTTAAAAATTGCAAAATTATTTAACATCAATGAAATATAATTATACTTGTTCAATTTTCAAGTGGGAATAAAAATTTTTACAATTTTCTCGTATTAACTATTAAAATTGCATAATTTATGAAAAATAAACCTTATAAAATAATTGCATTTTGTGAAACATGTGTTTTTCACATTTAAGCACACAATTTCCTCAAAATAATCGCAAACTCACAAGTTTAATGTAATAAGAAGATAGTAGAAATCTTCTTAGCACTCGACTTTTTTATATAAATATATATATATATATATATATATATGAATTTAATTATCCTCCTACAATTTCATTTTATGCAATATTAGAGCCTTAAATTTATCTTTGACCTAAAAAACTTTCACTTTATTCAAGTGAACATTATTTTTGCTCCTCTTTGAATTTCCCATCTTAGAGCCAAGTTGAATGATATTTAATTAAACTTTCAGTTTCAAGCTGGCAAAGTTTATCCTTCGATATATAAGGGAAAATATTTTTAAAAGATTTTGTTTTTTTGTAATGAATTTGGGAAATGTTTTATTAACCTTAGTTCATTGTTAACTTAAACTGTCTTGTTTGTCATAATCTCAACTAATGTATAAGCATCTTTTCAAATATTTTTTTAAATTATATTATTAACAGTAAGTAGTTTTGTATAAAACATTTAGAAAAGAATTAATTAATTAAATTTAAAAAAAATTATTATCTATATATATAAAAGAAAGTTGTGTTAGTTACACCACTTATAACTCAAGAACGGCTGAACCGATTTAGCTGAAAATTGGCAGGGAGGTAGTTTAAGGCCAGGAGAAGGACATAGGATACTTTTTATCCCGTTCGACAGCATTCCCGTGTGACTTGACATGAAACGTCAGTGGTGAGAAACGACAAAGTAGGTTTTAAAATTATCAAATTTTTGATATAAGAAAATATTTTATTAAAATTTAACAGATAGAAATATAACTTAGTTAATGTGTTTTTAAAAGTTGTATTAGATCAATATAAGTTTGTGTTGCAATAAATATCGTTTTTAATCAATAAAACTGCAAACTCAACAAAATAAATAATTAACAATTATAATGTATGGTATGGTTGAAAATTTGAGTTTTTAGTTTTTTAATTGACATGAAACGTCAGTGGTGAGAAACGACAAAGTAGGTTTTGAAATTATCAAATTTTTGATATAAGAAAATATTTTATTAAAAAACTGCTTATTTATTGCCTTTAAGGCGGAACAGAGTTCGCCGGGTCATCTACTAGTATTTATATATAACTGATTCTTATCTGTATTTGATTTTAAGAATCATTTTAGTCTTAACTCGAAGTGCTATGTGAGTTCTGTTCGGTTATATACAGGTTGTAACACAAGAGATGTACTAAGATCGCTCTGTTGGAATTTACTAAGCTCTATTTGGAGCCACTAACCTATTGATTCATATTGAATATTATTACTATTCTCTATAAAATTGGTCCAAAATTTGTAAAATATAGTATAAAAAACTAAACTTAAACAAGTTAAACACTATAATAAATAGGATAGAGCCTTAAGTAAACAAAACTTTTTCAAAGTATTTATTTTTAGTGAGGATAGATTAAGTAAGATAGATTCTTCATTGATGTGCTGTCGAAATGTTATAAAATTTAGAGAAATAAAAACGCTGTTATGATGTGCTGAAATGACAGGATGACTCCATAACTCGAAGTACCATTTTGCAAAGAAAATGTTTGATTTATGGAGACTTTGAGTTAATGAATTTTTTTGTAATTGTATGTAATTTGCTCTTTGAACCCTGTTGCACTCTATTCAATTCGAATTATGGAAAATTCTAGTTATAAAAGTTCGAGTTGTGGAGGTTTGACTGTATAAGCACTGAATAAATAATTACTATTATGTTTTAATTCCAATTTAATTTTACCGATAAACCATGAACCAGCAACAATCTATTGATCTATGATTTATATATCCATCTATTTTGGTGATGATTGTTTGTGCCATATCAAAGTTCATGTATACGCTACTTTTTAAGTACGATTTTAAAGCTATAAGTTTTGATTCCAACTTGATTTTACTGATAAACCATAAACGATCAACCATCTATTGATGATATACAATAGATAAACCAAACTTTTGGTGATGATCGTTTGTGCCATATCAGAGTTCATGTATACGCGGCGATTTAAATACGATTGTAAAGCCATGAGTAATACGGCGCAGAATTCCAAATCCCGTTTCTTTTACTACAGTCACGTTATAATAAGACCAGAGAAACATGTGGACATACAATTTTAGCATATAAAGACAGAATTAAGGACGTTACCAAAAACCTAGAAAAATCCATTAAAAGCAACATATATTACAAGACAGTAAACAAAGAGACAATTTAAAACTGTGCGTCCTAGGCATATCGCGTGAGGATAGGATAGGATGAAATAGGATGGAAAATAAATTAGTCAAATGGTTCAATATAATACATGAGCGAATGAATGAAATAAAAAAGCTTTCTGATATGTAAAGAAATAAATCTATGTTTATAAATTTAAGGTTAAAAAATGAGAAAATTGGAATGGAAAAATGTTTCAAGTAAGGAATATATTTTCATTATGTACTTAACAAATACTGATATATTATTTAACTCAAAATATTAATATCTATTAATTGACTATGTTTGGTTTGCATACCAAACAGTTATTTAAAAAGTTCGATTTTAGAATTAGAAAACAATCCAATAATTAGATAAAGAGAGTTATAAAGAACTTATGGAAAATGTAAGCAGAAATTATGTTAGCCTGAAGATTAATGATAGATACACTTTTGATAATAAATGTAATGTGAATTTAAATATATAAAAATATAATAAAATTAAATATTCTCTACATTCTAGTTTCATTTTGATATAAATTTTTTATTTTAAAATAATGATTACTTTTATGTTTTCTCTAAAACTTAAAAAAAGCCTGAATTGTCCCATTTTCTCACCATTAAAAAATATTTTAAACTTATTTTAAAACCATTTTTAGACAAAAATGTTAAAAATACAATTTATTTTTCTTTTTCTTTATAAATTTTGGTTAAAAACGCATTTTCCGGCACTTTATGTTTACTAAACTTTCCGTGGTTTCTTTATAAATCACATTTAAATTATGTGTATAATTTTCAGTGAAATTTGTTTTTTCCTTTATTGTTGAAAATATACTAAGTTATGCAAGAATCTTTTATAAGTTTCCTAAAATATGTTTATATCACATTATTTACAAACTTGTATGTGTACAACAATAAAATATATCTGATATATTTACTTATCGTCATTGAGATGGGAAAAATATGAAACATATGTGCACCGCATATCTACAAGTAAAAATCTTATTATTTATGTAAACATTTATTCAATGCAAATAAAAGCACCGATATAAATTTAATGTTAAATAAATTAAAACAAAAATTTTTAATACTTGAAGGAATTCATATATATTTATATTTATTCAAATAATGAATTTATAAATATCTAAATTTCATTTAAGCAAATAAATAGTCTTGGCATAAATTCATTTGTGGTAAAGAAAGTAGGCTTTTAAATGTTTTCCTTGGTGTTTAGTATTTAACTATAATTTTTAATATTTACATTGATAATATATAATTGAATTATTTCCATTAAATTAAATTTTAATATTCTTATAAGAATGAATAGAAGTAGGCAATGCTATATTTTAAAAACAATACCATTTTTCATACCATATATAAATGGCACAATAAAAGAACAATGTGGGTGTGAAATTTAAAAATCCAGAATGAATTTAAGATACAGATTCTTATACATTAATTTATTTTGTAATATAATATAAAAAAGGATACAATTAAATGACTTTTATCTTTACCCATTTTTAATTTGTTCAACATAATTTCTACACATTTTTAAAACCAGTGATTCCACTTGCAAAAGCAGTACTCAAAATGAAATTTTTTAAATTCTAACTTGCCGCTAAGTCCAGCTGAATATGGCGCTAGACGAATTTTTTTAATCCCTGAGAGCGCAGTAGACCTGTTTGTTTTTTCAGCAATGTTAGCTGGTGCGCCATCACGATACAGAAAGTTTCGACGCAGATCCTTTTTTTCTACTATTCCAACATATATTTAAAATTTATAATAAAAGGGTTTTGTATACCATTTAGTAGTTAGCACCTGCCCAATCTTTAAAAGAATAACAGCTACAACTTTTGTTCTGGTGAAGCCATAGCTTGACTATCACTTTTGATCTTTATTATTTATTAACTTTAGCAAAACGATGCTTACATCATCAGTCGAAAATTTTAGACGAACTTCGCAAGATTCGTCCTCGTCTGATCTGAAATCTCCAAAACTACTTCGGGACGTTCACAAGCAAATCGCCTAGTCTCTCTATATACTATTTGGTACTTATTAAATACCTTTACAGACATGATAGTCCGTAAAGAAGTCCGTAAAGAATACCAAACCAGCTCTTTCGGTTTAGTCAACAAACCGGCAAAATCAAAACAATTCAACTTGATTGCTAACCTCTATTGTAAACATCATTCCATCACTGATAAATGGACTTAAATACTGGCGATAGCTACAAAGATAGTATGTGCAATTAACTATGTAGTGGAAATTAAATTAAATGAATTGTGTTCCACAACGCCTTTGGTCAATCAAACCTTTCGTTACTCGCAATCAAGCTAACATATCACAACCGTTGTCATATATTAATTGTGAACGACAAACAGATTGGAATGATGATGTTTTATGTAAATGGTGACATATAACGAGAATATATGGTATAACATATAACGAAAAGTTGAGACGTTTTGAGAAGACTGCAAGCGATTTAGTACTTTGGCATTCAAATAACTATCAACAGTAAAAAAAGAGAACTGTGGAGAAGTAGAATGCACATATAATTCTGATGGCATATTAGATGACACATAGACAGAGAATGATAAACAACTCATGAAGATGGCGACGATAACGTAGACAGAAGTAGTACATTTAATGGTTTTGGTGGTTATTAGCTGGATAATCACCCAAACAATAGAAGCGGGCTATGAAGAAGAATTGTAAACATATGACTTACAATGCTAGTGGCATATCCGGTGCTAAATAGTTGGAGAATGATAAACAACTCGAGAAAATGGTAACGATAACATAGACAGAGAAGCAGTCCATTGGATTGGTATCAGCAAGATAGCATATTGAATGACAAAAGATGGAGTATGGTGAACAACTCTTGAATATGGCGACGATAACATAAACAGGAGTAATGCATTGTAGTAATTAGTACAGAATAAAGAGTTTTTAATGAGAACAATAAGCTTAAGTTTGTCAAACTTGACTTTTGCAATATCTTTATTGTTTAATCTTAACTATAGTGATAATAACTAATTTTAATTTATTTATTATGCTAAACTTACATGAAAGCTGTATATCCAGAGTGTGTAATAAAAATTAATGAAAAGTAAATGTTGATATAAGGATATCTGTTGAAAATCCCTCAATGTTCAGATTCTGTTTGTTTGTTTGTTTTGTGATTTAATTTAATTATTTTTATTTATGTAAAAAGCTTTAATTAGTGGTTTGGCTATTTCCACAACAAAACTAACTGCGGTTTTGTTATTTTATCTCTTAATGAAAACACAGCATTTTGTAGCCGTACTTGGTTTCAATTAAACTTTTTTAATATATATTGTTTTTTATTGAACAATTTCATGAAAATAAAACTAACAAAATATTAAATTTTATTCATTGGCAGAAAAACATTTTACCATTTTTGATAAAACAAAAACTATGATAAAAGTAAATTAAAATATTATTTAAAAAAATTCTATAAAAAAATTCTTTAAGCAAAATAGTAAATATAAATATATCAAATGGCATGAAAATTGGACTTTAAAAAAATATTAAAATTTTTGTTTATACTTTATTGTTTTTTATTTCTTATTTTTGCGCATAAAAGTTTCTTATAAGTTCCGAAACTTAGAAAACCTGCAGTTGAGCCATAGGAGAAATACTGTTTGAATTTGACTTTATGCAGCGAATTCGCAAGGACATGGAAGCACCTTTAGCTGTGCAATGTGGAAGTATAACTTTATAAATGTTTGCACATCGGAAAAACCATAAATAACTAAATAAAACCTTTTAGTTTGGAAATTTGAAATATTTTATTTTCATATTTTTAAATGAAGAAATACTTTTCATAAAATAAAATGTGTAAAATATTAAAATGACATTACTACTACGAATCACTGATGTAAGTACAAAAATAAATAAATATTGTATTCCTTCATGATTTCAACTTATATAAATTAAAATAAGAACTTCATATAATTTCATTTGAAACTATAAAATAGTAGTAATTAAAATATTTTAATATTTAATGTTAAAACCAAAGTTTGTTTCTAACATTTAATAAAGCTATTTTGCATATACAAATTATTAAATAATAAATTCCTCTTCCAACACATAATTGCTTGAAAATTTTATATTTGAATTTATTAATAATTTTAATTTAAAACAATTTAATTTTATATATATACATATATAAAGCCATTAAATTAAATATGCACATATTGACATTTTCCATTAGGTTTACAAATTCCCAAAATCATTGTAGCAAATATAGTCATTTTTAATTTTTTAATAGATTTTATTTTAATACAAAAGTTTGTTCTAGAATTTTGAATATAAAAACATTCCACATTTGTATACTCTATACTTAGTAAAATTTTGGTAAAACTATTAAATTTTTAAGTAAATATTTGAACTAATTTTAATACTTTAATGCAACATTCCCAAAAACTTTAAAATAATATTTGAGCCATATGTAAATGAACTATTAAAAGTTTTTAGTATAAAAACTCGTAAAAAATGAATAAATGATTTAATGATTTCAAGCTTTTTTGAGTAATGAAATTAATTTAAAATTCGTGCTAGTAAATAATTTAACAATAAACTATATTAAAAAATCTTTCAATATTATTTACTACATCAGCACAAAGGTTTTAAGAGCTAAACTGAAGTTAAAACTGAAGTAAATATTAGCTTTAGCTTTGCCGAAGCTCGAATACTTTTTACACAGAAATTAATATAGCATGGGGTCTACGATATTCCCCTTACTCCACGATATTCCCGTTACTCAAATCTGACAAACCTAACACACAAACCCTTTTTTGTGTAGTGGATATAAAAATATAACATTATTATCATTAACTTTGGGCAACTCGCACTGCGATCTAAAGATATATTGACCCTCCTTTATAGATTCAGTGTATTTTATTTACTTCAATTAATTGTGGAGTCAAACTTACTTTTCTGAGTAGATCATATGATATAAAATGTTTTCCTAAGTTTTTTTTCGCTCATCATTATCATCATGTAAACATTATCATCTAAACATCATTATGCAACGTCATAATCTAAATATCATCATCTAAAGATTATCATGCAAACAACATCATCTAAACATCCTCTTATAAATGTGATCTAAACATCATCAATGCGATCTAAAGATATATTAAACCTGCTTTATAAATCGAGAGTATTTTAATTACAATATGGTATTGAACCTACTTTTCTAAGTATATCATATGATATAAAATGCGCTCTTAACATTTTTTTTGCTCATTATTAACATTATTATTATCATCATAACTTAAACGTCATCATCTAAACGTTATCATTTAAGCATCATTATTTAAATATAATTATATTAATAGCATAATCTAAATATCACCGCCAGTGCATCATCATCAACAGTGTCAGACAAATTCCCAGCTCATGTGCTACAATTTTATTCAATTTTCTACGAAACTTTCAAGTTGCATTGGAGTAAATTAGCAGTTAGGTTAGGGAATTGTTCAATCTACAGTTCTTCGACAGAATTTTATGTAACAGCCATGGAGCAGTTTTTATTGAATTTTATAGAATATTTAATACAACAACCCTGATAAATTATTTCGGTAACACCTTCTTTTTAAAGAAGGCTTCTTCTTAAAGAAGGTTGTACAATTTTCTTTTTAAATTAATGATAAAATATATATATATCTGCCTTCTAAATCATAGAATGGTACTGGACATACAAACAACTAAGTTGCTCTTTATCCGGCAAGTTTATTCTACCTTTCGTTACAGAAAATTTCAATGTGTTCTGAATAGATGAAAATGTATTTCTTCTTTTTAAGCTACAAAATGGTATGACACTACATATAACAAGGCTGCTCTTAACTAGACAAGTTTGTCTACCATTTTATTACCAAAAATTCCAACAAGTCCTTAAGCTTGTAACATAAATGAAGAGTTTGATCAAGTATATAGAGCTTATTAAGACACTTTACCACAACTTTTGATGGTACCTAATAAGAGTTAAATGCCCTGATAACTGTCTGTCTATCATTTGGGATAACTTTTCTCTGAATCCTATAGTTAACGCATAACTTTCTGCCTAAAAATTAATTAATTGAAAATACAATTTGACTTTACAGATTACCAAATGCTTCTACCTTCATATTTGCAGAAAGTAATTCACCTTAAATCATTTTTTTTAAATGTTTTCTCATAATGATAACATTCACATTGCAATTCGACATCAATAAAAATGAACAGATAAAAGTTATTCTACCGAACTGTAACATTAGTAACTCACAAAGGATTTTAATAGAAAAAGGTTACTAACAAAAATTGGAACATAAATTTTAGTTCATATCTATGTATATCCAAAATACAAATATTCATTTAAATAGACTTAATACGCAGTACAATAATGACAATTGATATTGCACTCACCAACAATGTCACCAATAGAATAAACCTGGGTCGACATATGAAACTCAATGATAGTCGAGTTGGTGCATAAGTTGCAATGAAAGCAAATATTGCATTCAGCTGATAGCACTTTTAGCTGCATGAATCCGAACACCTTCATACATAACATGGAAACAAACATAAAACTGTTGAAATTGTGTGTTGTCTACCAATTTCATGTTGACACTCTCTGGGGAAGCATAAATATGTATGCCTCTCACCACAGGTAACCAAATTCCGAACAGCGCAGTATTTCTTTTTCCTACAACTTCAAATGAAACAAAACTGCAATCCTACACCAAAGCAGTGGAACTGAAGTGGGTGAAGTTCGGAGGAACCAAAATCTAAAAATTTTCGGTAACACAAATTTGCATAAATATTCGTATATTTCCAATTTAGTGAACGTTATTTTAATGATTGCAGTACAGTGTATAGTACCACAAAGCACCCGAAAGGTTTTATAAATTCAATTTAAATGTTTTGAGTCGCTTACAGTTGATAACATATTCTTTATAAAAGATTTATCTGTAAATAAAAGTTAAATATGCAATTTAAAAAATGCAATTAAACAATTTAAAATAATAAAAAGTATTACGTATATTCAATGTCTTAGATTTCAACCATCAACACAGTAGAAGTCCGGAGCGCCCGCGCAATACTTGGAAAAGACAAACTGAAACCGAATTAAGAAACGCTGGAAAAAGTTGGAGTGAAAAAAAATGTCTTGCATTAGACAGAGTTCAATGGCAACTATTTGTTACGGCCCTATGTTCCATCTAGGAATAAAAGGATGAAATATATTGATATAGAATATAATGAAATTAAATTGGGAATATTTTAAGGTAAAATATCTCTTTGGGATAAAATCAGGTAGTAATAGTAAGAAAATGATCACTACAACGCTAACAGTGAGGGAGGACAACACATTTTACAATGTATTAAAATTGCAACCATAGAGAACAAGACGTCGAGGAGGACCATCTGTATAAACAAGACATGTAGTCAAGGATAACAATATGCATCACAAAATGTTCAAAGCACAAACCTGGATGACCAGAAGATAAGGACGACCGCTAGCTTAAATAGGACATATACATAGTCAATGAGGACAACATACTCTATAAAATATTAAAAACGAAACCATGGACAACAAGAAGTCTAGGAAGACTGGTAGTATGGACAGGACATATAATTAAAGTCAATGGAAACAATACACTTTGCAAACTTTTTCAAGTGTAATCCTGGAGAACATTCAAATCTCTTGATTTAAATTGGAACGTCATATACCCAAACGCAATAAAGATACACTTTACAAAGTATTAAAAGCGAAACTATGTACAACAAGAAATCGAGGAAGTCCGCTAGCAGAGACAGGACATATACACAAATTGCAGATCTGGGATACAAAAAATCAAAAAACACCACTAGCAAGACGATAAAACAATGGATGGATACAACAAGCGTTACCCTATGAGACGGTTTATGCCCAAATCTGATTGTTATAACCCCAATGAAAATGATGTTCGATAAAGAACAAATCTTATTAATAATACTTATGTAGTCACGATGTCAATTACACCAATTAAAATAATAA
>NC_051847.1:205802131-205889014 GCF_002237135.1 Teleopsis dalmanni
CAATCCCATACCATTAGTTCTTCATATTTGTTTAATGCAAGCAGCGATTCATTCAGAAGTGTAATTATCAATAATTGTAGTATAATTCTTATCAGAAGTAATTCGTCATTAAGTGGAACACCTGCAGTAAATACTTATGGCGTGTATTGTTGAAGACTTAAGATCAAAATAAACAAAGAAAAGAGACACCTGCAGAAAATTTGAAAGAAAAAATTTAAAAGATAAAATTGAACGGTATATTCGGACTGCTATAAGTAATATGAAAAGATTTGTACTTTTATGGATCTGTTATATCCATTAAAGTATAGTATATCAAAGCTATAGCTTTGATATATTATATTTTAAAGTAATTGTATTTAGTTTTAGCATGCTTAAAGCTAATTATAATGGAAAATGTAAAAACATATCTTCATACCACTCTATTGAAAGTCTAAAGATATAGTCATAAGCTCAACTATATTTCATAGATGAAATCAGGTGAAACTCACATTAAAATCTCTCGAAATTTTCGTCTTTGTGAGCTGTAGATTCTTCAACTTGTATATTTTAATCTTAATTAGAAAAGTTTTGAGCCTTAAAAAGTTAGAATAAAAACTGAAAAGAAGATACCTAATAATGTGGGGTCATAACATTGTCGAAAGGATCTTTATTATTTGCTTCAGGAAAATTATCGAAGGATTTATGTTTATCAAAAATAGACAGGAAAATCAAGAAAGAAAATCATAAAGAGTGTTATGTTTATCGGAAAGAGATAAGGTCTTGATTATTTCCAGCAGACAAAAGCGGGCCTTCTATAGATTTTAAAAGTAATTACAAAATTTTGACCATTCCGTATGAAAAAACAACTTTCTACAAATTGCTCATTTTATCTGCTTTATTATAATATGAATAGTGAGGAATTGTATATAATAATAACTAACTTTGAGCGATCTATATAAGGTTTTCTAGAAAAATCTAATTCCATATGCGCTGTCTAGACTGACTGAAAAAGACGACTTTTAAAATGGTGACCTGTGATTGAAATCGGGGTATTTCTATATGGTGCTGGTATAAAGATCAGAGGCACCTTGAGAAGGTTAAATAATCGGAGCCAAATAAGAAAGTGAGTGAATGCATAGATGATAATTTCTAATAGAAATAAATCGTTGATTATACATATTACAATCCATAAGAGTTGTAGCGTAGTTACAGAGCATTTGCTTGCAGAAGCAGTCGATAACAAATGGAATGAGAGTGAAAGAGTAGGAATATATGAAATATATACACAGTTTTAGCATATATATGTAACTTTAACATCCATTTCTACTGGTTATAGGGTACACAATTCTTCTATTATATATGCATTGAGTAAAAAGAAATATATAATCTCTTACTTTGATTTGTGATATTAAACTAATCTCACTGATTTGTGAAAAAAGTAAACAATCTTTTTGGTATAAAAGTCAGTTCCCATAGATTTCATTTCCAGTAGTATTTCAAGCTCTGTAGTCTTCGTAAATCAACAAAAAATTAGAAATTAGAAATTTCGAAATGTTGCGTTCTATTTTGTTAATTACATTAGTTTTTGCTCTGGCAAATGCAACTAATGTTCAGAAATGTCAGTTTTGTTTTTTATTTCTTTAATAATATATTTTTATTAGTTAAATAATTCAATCATTTATTAACAATGTTAAATTGTAGGTAAAAAAGGAGAACCCTTTCCTTTGAGTGTTGACATCAAAGGATGTCAAGAGGAACCATGCGATATTGTTAGGGGTTCCACAGCCGTTATGGATGTTCATTTCGTAAGTCGTAAGTATTTACTATGATTATAAATTTATATATTTTATAAATTTTATATTTAATTGAAAATACAGCCAAGGACAATGTTAAAAAGTTGACAGCTAAAATTACAGCCACAGCTTTAGGTATAACAACTCCATATGAGCTTCCCGAAAGTGAAGCTAATGTATGTAAGAATCTATTGAATGGAGCCAGTTGTCCGCTTGATGAAGGTGAAGATGTCATTTATCAACTCAACTTTTACATTGACTACATATATCCAAAAATACCAGTTAAAGTTGAAGTATCACTCGTCGATGAAGACAAAGAGTCATTTGCTTGCTTCGCTGTTGATATTAAAGTTAAATAATTAATTTACAGCAATAAGATTAAGCAAAATTTTGATATATACATTTATTGGGATAAATATTATTATATTGATGGAAATAGAAAGCAGTATTTTTAAGGCAAGCCTCGTATTGATGTAGTAAAGAGTTGTATGAACTGACAGAGTGGTTTCTAGTGCATGAAAGATCTCAACAAGGAAACAAAACAGGGATGTTTAAAATATATTTTCTACTTTTTTTATCAATCTTAATGTGGAGAGTAATTCCTCGAAGAGAGTCTATACCCTTCATACAAAGAAACATATATATCATACAGTGTCAACTTTAATTCACACCTTGGCTTAAGTCTAAAGATAAATATTTTCCATCAAATTAATAATTTTGAACTCAATAATGTTATTAAAATGTATTATCTTATTCGAAATTAATATGACAAATATAAATAAATTTAATTAGAGCATATAAAATAAAATTCTATTTCATTTTAACAAAAGTATGTACAAAGATTCTGCTGTCCGTATATAATTTTTGCACTAGAATTGCCAGGAAATTGAACGTTGTTAACTTTGAGCTATAGATCCATGTGCAAATATATAAAGTCAACGCCCACCTATTTACCCCATACAGATTTAGAGTTTTATAAATATTTCTTTTGTTTATTAATAAACAAACAATGCACTTGCTGCGTTATTAATTACAACAAAACGCATAAACCACAGCTATACAAATTAACTAAATCATTGAAAATTAAAAATTTTCTGTCTATTGTCAGCTCTTTCTATTCAAAATAGATATCTTGTCATAGGATATAAAATTCTGAACTTAAGCATGTAAAATAAATTGATTAATTGAAAGCATGCAAGGATGGATCACCAGCATCTTAGCAATACCACTAAAAGGCATCGTTAAGTGAATCATGCAACACTCTATTCGAATCTAAGAATTGATCGGATTTACCATGTAAGCGATATCAGCAAACGCTAAATTTTGATGACCTATGACCCATCTATACAAATAAGTTAAGTGTTTTAAATCGAAGTCTCATTTTTACATGTCCAATAGATTCAGCGCTTAGTGAAATCGAAAACTCTTCCCTACCTGTGCGTATATAATAACTGAATTTTCTTTTGTTTTATTCTGTGTTTAAATAAATTTGTATAATAAAGAAATATAATATAGAACAAGCAAAAAATATATGTTAAATATATTGTCTTGAAAAAAATTAGATATTATTTTAAAATTCACTATGATCCTCAATTAGCTTAACAACTCGAGACAGGTTTCCGCTTCTTTGAAAAATCTTTCTTTATTCAGCTTTGTCTTTTGTTTAAACTTCTTCGTTTCTCTGGGTTAGGGTTCTAAGAGCCTTCATTAAACGATATTACTACTGATTTCCTCTGTTGTTAGCATGTGGAAGGCTGCTTCCAAAAAACTTGTTATGGAGTCGGATCTCATTCATATTTACAAATGGCAACCATCTCTATCTCGGACATTTAACATATGTCATCAAAGTCATCTGTCAACTGTGTTAGTTCTTTATTGCTCTCACATGCATCATAATTTGCACTGAAAATTCTGAGTTTGTAATTCAAAAATCTTTTTTTTAAAGAATCGCAGTTATTCCTTAGCCACTCGCGCCTCAAAAATACTTTCCATGGACCATTAATTTTCGCTCGAGCGAAAAAGGTGTTTGAAGCAATAGTCAACTCAACTTTTACATTAAGGTAGCACTAATTGGACTTAATGTACGAGGCTGGAGCAGGACTCGGTAACGTGTTGTTATGGCCAAGTAAGTAAGTAAGTATATATAAAACATTATAATATTGAGTTATTAGAAGTAAGGATGAAAAATAATCGAATCTCTAAGAAGTACAATAGAAAAGAGAGAGGATGTTTGCCGTAATCTGGATTCTTTGTGTTTCCCTAAACATTCAAAAAATTATCAAATATTCTTAGTAAATATTTTTCAAATTTCTTTTAAAATTTTATGTTAATATGTTTAAATATTTTTTTTTATATCATATATTTTTCGTGTTTGAGTTATTCGTTACTTTTGCGAGAAGTTTTTATTTTCTAGTTCTTTTTCTTTGATGTTCCCCCAAAACAGTTCTTATTTATTTTTGATCGGTCTTTATATTCGTAATTTGATGAGTTCATTTTAGCTCATAAAGTCTTTGTGTGAATAATTGTTGTAGTTGTTGCGATTCTACAATGGAATCTGTCCGCACAAGTCCCGAAGATGATTTCCTAACAAAAGTTGGACGTTCCTTTGTTTGGCAATACTACAACATTATGAACAAGTGTCCGGAATGTCTCTACCGCTTTTACACAAATTTCTCGATCTTACGGCATGGCAGTTTAGAAATCGCTGTTGGTCAGAAGACGATTGAGTGCCGTTTAGAGCAATTACAGTATCACAATAGTGCGGTGAAGATTAATCAACTTCAAATCTATCCAGCATTAGATAATAGCATTATAGTCGTTGTTGGAGGTCAACTGTTACGCGAACAAAATCTATTGGCTTTCACACAAACGTTTGTGCTCGAACATCACTCTGGGACACGGTACAGTATATTAAATGATATACTCACTTTCGATAACTATGACGGATATGCCAGATTCATAAACAGTAAAGGTGTTTTGCAATCTGTTATGGTTCCTATTATGCAAATACCGGATGGATATAATTGTAATGACCAGCTAATGACAGAAACTGATTCCGATGTATCTGATGATGATAATTCTTGTGAAGAAAACAACACTGAAAATATTTATACGCAGAATCCATCAATGCGTTATTATCCACAGGAAAATGCTTATGACTTGGGAGAAAGCATTATGCAAATAAATGATGATAACGTTCAAATATCAACTGCTGACAATACTGAGCAAGCAGTGCCATACGATTTCACTGAATCTAGTGAAGTACCGGAAATCTCACAAGCTCAGTTCGAGAATTTGATATGTCAAGAAGAATATATGGCAGAAATGGCTATGCCTTCATCTTGCTTTATACTGCCTGAGCAACCAAATTATTGTTCTGATATTATTTCAGAGACAGATGATAGTATATGTTGTTTTAGTGAGCCAAGCGGTTTGCACGAATCTAACTCTGATACTGATCATTGTTCTTGTGAGGAAGAATTTTCTGCAGAAAATTCTAGTGTAACACAAGATAAAATGGATCAATTGAACAACTTGATGAACTTGAAAACACCAGTTGTTGAAAGTAACAAGGATGAAGAAATTATTTTGAAGAAAACAGATGAATTAAAACAAAAACTGGCAGAAAAAGTTGATCAAGTACAGCAGGAAAGCAAAATTATTAATATTTCAAAAGTAGAAAAATTAAATTTACGACAACCACAGCAAAAGCCACAGCGTCAGGTATCAGCACCGATTAAACTTCAACCAGAAGTACATTTACAGTTTCGTTATAATAAATCGAGTTCTAATAGACCCGGTGAGTTGGCTAACAAGAGCACTAATAGTATGCAGCAGAAGAAGATACAACCAAAAACTACGAGTATTGTTACCACCACTTCGTATAAACAAGGTTAGTCTCGGCTGAATAAAAAATACTTAGATGTATGTTCATTTTATGCACTTAAAATCTTTAATATTTTATAATTTTGCTTAATTCCGTCAAATTCACAGAAAATCCTTTGCGTAATCGTCGTAAACGAATTTCAGATTATTATGGCGACAATCATCAATTATTTCTTGGCAACATTCCACTACAGGCTACTGAAGTAGAAATGCGCAAACTCTTCGAGAAGTTTGGTAAAATATTAGAACTACGAATCCTTAGCAATCCACCTTCTAAAATAGATTCAAAAGGTAGAAATTTACTTAATTATGGCTTCCTAACCTTTGAAAATCCGGAATCTGTGCAGAAATGTTTAGAAATATCTGTAAGTAGATCTTATAATATATGTATATTTATATATATTATACATAATCTTAGGTATACTCAACGAAGACATTAAAATTTCTACATATATTGAATGCAACTTCAATATTTATTAAATGCAATATCATATCTTCCAGTGCTCATTAATCGCATGAGACTATATCCGTTTAATTTTATTTAAAAATTAAGCCTATGTGTTCCAGCTAAAACTATATCTGTTATATAAACCAAATTTACTTTAATGCTTTTCACATTTTTAATGAATTAAAAAAAATTTTCTATAGCCTTTTTTCTATCCTAACAATCTGCCAAATGGACATCGCATTAATATTGAACGCAAGAAACGACGTATGGGATTTAGTAGTAATATCGCAAATGCTACCACAATTTCAAATAACCTAACAAAAGGTACTCCTAAAAATGGGGTACTAAACACTATAACTATCAAAAATAAACCAGAAAATCGTTCCCAATCGTCCCAAAATCAGTGTCGATCGAATTCTTTACACACTGTTCCCACTAAGCGTCGTCGCTGAAGTTGCAGCTCAATCTGAAAAAAGGACATCAACCTCATAACCGCAACAATTATCACTACAATTAGCACATAGAAATAAAGATAAATATGCTTAGTAAGAAGTGGCTAATTGCATATTAGTTACTAAATATTATTAATACCCGCTAATATAATAGTTAGTAATTTACTTATAATAAATACGCTGTCTACTTACTAAGGATTTTTATCTTTTTTTTTTTTATTTTTTATTTTTCATTTATTAATAAAAATAATAACATGAAAAATAAAATGGGTGTTTCAATTACCATCAATTTTAACAAACTGACAGGCTTTACAACACCGCGTTATCGAATCTCAGAATGATTACAGGCTACTCGGGGAGTTATGTAGATCTGAGGTCAGCTATTGTTTAGTCTGATGAAGAGATAAACAATAATCCAGTCAAGGGGTAGAGAGGGGTTATGAAGAAACTTCGCAGTTTATAGAGAGTAAAAGTGCTTAAGTGCTTAAGTGCGATGACTCAACTACTCTCAACATAATAAATTGAATTTAGTCAGAAAATAGATCATCAGTCCTAATCATAGGACTTAACTCGCAGAGAGTAAAAGGTATTTTGAAAAGAGAACCGTGGATTCCAGTGATTGTAGGTCTGAATGGAATGTAATACTCTAGCCTTGCAGCTCTAGTTTATTGAGCTCAACCAGTGACTGGAGGTCTGAACACCAAAATATGATTGAATACTATGAATGCCAGTAGCGTTGCCAGGATTATGCGAAAGGGAAATTCTTTTGGCAATGTTTTTACACTATATTATCTATTGATTATATTGTCACAGGAAACCTGTCACTCTCTCCTTAGTTACGCTACTGATTTTTAGATATTATGTTTTGTCAATGGTGATAATTCACATCACCGGAACTTGAAATTATACGTCTAGGAAGGAAATTTGTCGAGTGACAAAGTTAAAAAAGTCATGTTACTTCACTTTAGTTATCGTCCTGGTAAAAACGCATAACTTCGACTACAAAATTTTTAATAATATGAATGTAGCAATCAAAATTCGTCACATTTTTATCATTTTCAGAAAGAGAGCAGGTTTATTACATCCTCAGAACAAATGCCATACAATTATGAATTTTTGTTGATGCAACGGCGAAACACAGTTAGTTATGGATTTTACTACTCTAGAGGCGATAATATCTACCACGCGAAAGGAAAGCCTGAACTTTTATAAAATCTAAGTCTTAGCTATTGCGTATCCGGTTTCTTGAAATTTCTTTATAGTATTTATAGCGTATAGTGCGTTTAAATGGACATGTCGTCCATAATCTTCTTATAGTACACTGATAACAAAAACAAAATCTAAGAACTGAAACTAATTTTTATTCCTGATTATTAAATCCACTATCCTAAAAACTGTCATAAAAATTATGATTATTTTTAATTAGCAATTTTTTCCATAATCTATACTTCACTAGCAAAAATCACATACAGACAAATTTCTAAATTAATCACTTTGAAAGTAATATTTACTCCTCCCGAATATATTTTCAGTTCATAAAAATCATTAATTAATCTCGGAAAAAAGTTGTATTTTATTTCAACTGTGAAACTCAGTTGGAATGATAAATTAGTTTATTTACTCGACAAAGGATAACGAATGAAGATTTTTTGAATAATTAAAAAATCTTCCTTAAATGACTTTTTAAAGAAAACGACATCTGTTGCAAAAACGAAACTTAGCAGAACCCCATTAGTATACAGTTTTAACAATATAAATATCAATATACATATATCACATTTCTGAGATACTTATCCGATATCACTTAGATCTTGTAAGAACCCCATTAGTATACAGTTTTAACAATATAAATATCAATATACATATATCACATTTCTGAGATACTTATCCGATATCACTTAGATCTTGTAAGAAGCATTTTAATGTTATCTGATTTTTCACTGCATCCCCTAGTATTCTCATGAAGATCGTTAAAAGAAGTACTTACCTCTACTTTCTTCAGCTTGCCAATAATAAATGTAAAACACTTAAGTCACATATAACTTCCCGATTTACAATGACCTGTTACAACAAGACTAGATGTTAGGAACTCATCAAAAGGAATCGCGTGAATACTGTCAGACAAGTTGCTGGAAACTCTAGAAATATGCAAAAAAAATAAACTATAAAACATTTTCTGAGTGGCTTTTAGTGAACCACTTTTTTGATAGCTTTTCAGATCGATCATCGGTAAGAACAAAAGACTTATTAAATTATCTAAATTTGAGGCGATGAATTTAGTCTGTTTTTTTTCTATTTTAAGGTTTCTTGTGAGGAGAGTGGTAGCAAAGCGGCGAAAAATCACTTGCTGAGGTCAGTGGAAAATTGTCTCACGACCTGTCACTTCAACCAATCAAGCAACTACTATTAGGCGTCAATAGTTATGTAGGCTGTGTGCGAGTTCAACTAAATCGACACTAAATTGTAAATTTAATTTTCGTATTATTATTTTGGTTTGAGTCGCTCAAAAAAATAGAGAAAGGAAAGACCTATATATCTCATTTAATGTATGTAACCTATGACGTGGTGATATTTTGATATAACTGCGCAAGCTTGAACTTGTGTTTTTCAGTTAATTATTAATAAATTATTAATGTGTGAATAAATGTGTAAGGTATATAGTATAAGGAACCAATTATTAAACTCCAATTACTGCCAATGTAAATCAGATTGTATTAATTGCTCTGAAAGGTGTACGTATATATACGAATAACGATTACGTGTATTTGCTTCCCTCCAAATGAAGAGATTAAATATCACAACATTTTTAAACGTTAACAAATTGAAGTTGGTATGCATTGTGGATGCAATTATTTTGTATCCAGAGACACGCATTTAATAAGGAATCAACGCAATGCAGTGAAATGTCAAAAATCAGTGAAATTGGATATATGGCAGCAGTAATCTGCAGCGATCATATGTAATTGTTTGCTTAAATGTGCGGCCGAGGGAGTGGGTGAGTGTGGTGGTACGTTAATGCATTTTCATAGCGGATATCGATGTTGGGAATAACATACAATTGAAGTTTTAATAAATTATTTACATGTTCACCTGCACGAAAACAGTGACAAAGTAGGTGCCATGCCATGCTTTTGCTGCATTATAGTATGCGTTGCTTGTCATGCAAATCTGCCTGCTTCGTTGCGTTTGTGCAGCTCCAGGCAAATGCATGCTCTACACTGGCAATGCATTCAAAAATTTATCCCACAGCTATATTATATGGGATACAGTCATGAATTTATCAAACATGTAAGCGGCATTTAAGCCTTGATTCCCAACATGTGCCCCATTTCCAGTGTATTAAAATGCATCAGCTTGTTGTTGCATACAATGCAATTTTACCCAACAAGTATTTGGAACACTCCTCAATGCATTAATAGATTTCCTATGAGACAACAGGAAAACAGAAATCGATTCCATTTGCAAATGTAATTTATATGGCGAAATTTAGGATGGCTTAAAATACTCGTACTCGAAACAGAAATTGAGCACAAATATTATTTTAAAGCCCAACATTTTATATCTTTGATTTTTTTGTTTTTGCTCCATTTTCCCCAAAACCCAAAAGCAAACGATATGGATACGGATTTAATTTTACAAATTTGCAAAGTTCATATTTTAATGTTACGAGAACTCTTGTCACAACATGTTAAGGATATTCATTACTCTTGTTAAGGAAAGTGATTATTAAATTGATTTTTAACGTTTGTTTTGACGAAAGGAACAAAATTCTTAACATCAATGAAATTCAATAATTTTCAGAAGAAAGGTTTTTATCGAACAGTAGTGAATTGCAACAACAAAATTTTTTTATTATTTTTAATTGGGCCAAATGCCCATTATCAGTCGTCTTGGAATTATTTCTTATATTTAATCATTCGTAAATAATTGTTTGAGACTGCAAGTACCAAGGGTTGAACTCGTACCCTGCCAAATTTGAAGCTCAGAGTCAGTGTTCATTAGCCAACTGACTCAAAGCCGTACTTGACTTGTGAAAGTTCATTAACAAATTTATTTGCTGTTGTATTAGAACAATATCATAAACCAGCTGTAGAATAATTGAATTAATTATACAAATTATTAAATATTCAATTTTAAGTAATTATAAGTAAAACTTCTATTCTATTTAAATGGGCCATAGACTTGGGTATATATGATTAATTAAAGAATACAAATAATGATTAGGCATTATTTAAGAAAAAATTAACGTTTTTTGTTCTGGTTTCTTCATTGTAAATAATGACTGAACGTTCACCTCTAGTTAAACGAGAGATACTAGAGAGAGTATGACTAGAGACAAGAGAGAGACTAATTGCTAAGTTTCTCGTTAAGGAGTTAACATGTTCTGTCAGCATTTTATTATATTTGGTCATGTTATTAAACTCTGCTTTGAAAAAGTTGCTCTGGATTTGTAAGTCTCGGTGGATACTTTTATTTCAAATGTATTGTATTGTTCTGAATATTTTTGACCGAGTTTTTTGGATAAATTCATCATTTGAAATACTAGTTTACCAAACAGCTGAATACCATATGCCCACATTGGTTTTTATATGTCATTATACAAAAGTACTTGGTATTTTAAGCATAGGCTGAATCCACTGTTAACGAGCTAGTATAACTTACAAGTGTGAAGCTTCAATGTGCTTCGTCGCAAGGCTAGATGAATGTCTAGATACATTAGGTTAGCCTTGTAGATTAAGGCTACTTGAGATCACATAATATTTCACGAGTGTAATAATTATTATAATAAATATTTTGACATATACAGGGAAAATAAACTTAGTCTTTTCCAATATTACTTCCTTAATGTATTGTTAATAGTAGTGAGCTTGTACATTAGAGCCCACTTGATCGAAATAATGGCCTGTTGTGATATCATATGTGTCCAGTTTCGCATCAGCATAATTTAAAATATGAATAAAAGATCTGAATTGCAATAAAACAACATAAATTGTAAAATATACGTTTATTAATATACACATCTAATTATTGTTTAAAATATATCTAGGTAAAAAAAGACAAATAGCTGACAAATTTTTACAAAAATATGTTCCTGCGTAAACGTGATTTAAAAAACCCCAGATATATTTCCAATTTTTGCTATATAATTATAGCTGGCGTTGGTGCTTAACAAGTTTTTCATCTTTTGAAGCACTACGTTTTCGTTTTCTAAGTAGTTTAAGCTCTTCATTGCAATCAGCCCCAGAAGAGTTAGAACCCACCTCATCACTATCTGCTTTATGCTCATATGTTGAAGTGCGCTTCATACTGGATTGAACTTCATTGCAGGTGCAAAATTCGCTTTCACTATTTGTAACAGACATGAATGGTACATCTAATCCTTTACTCATCTCCATACGAATTGGTCTAGAGTGCCTTGCCATGTCTTCAACACTGTAGTAATAACCATTATTGTACTTGATGTATTTTTTATAAACTCCCTGCCTTAAAGCAAGATACATCTCAAGAGGGCTCCAATTCCTACGGAGCGCTAATTGAACTAATCTTTTGAGAGATGCGGGTGTTCCAACGTCACGCAATAGCTTAAGGATTTGGAATTTTGTTATAGGTGCCATTTATGGAAAATTTATTCCAAAATAACCTAAAAAGAAACGCCACAAAATAAAATTTAAGAGCAAATTTTAGTCAGGGAATAATGTTTTTGAGAATCAGTTTTATTCACTCATAAGTGTCATGCCATACAGATAGACATGATTTCATCAAATGTGTTATTTTTATTGTTTTCAATATAAATAAAAAATTGAGAATTGGGTTTAATTTAACACTTTGTCACGATCACAAGCCTATATGTGTCTATAATGCATAATTAAGTAACATAGCAACTCTACTGACTGATACTTAGGTCTTTTAGTTTAGTATGTATGGGCACGTCTGTAATGAACTTGCTTCGATAATAATATATTAAAGTACTGATTGTGTAAAGCAGAAATACATGTCACAATTCTACCATCAGGTCACAATAATTTGTATTTTTGTATGTAAAAAAAAAAATTGATGGGCGGAAGACCTTCTAAGATTGACTTGGTCAAGTTTTTCGCCAAAATAAATGTTATAAACCGATGGAGTTATGAAGTTATTCAAAAACTAGCTAGGGGTCATAAATAATGATAACCAATATACACAGCATTAAAATTGACCGAAGGTAGTAATTAACATCACCCAATAGTGTTAATCGCTCTTAATAAAAAAATTTTAATTGTAGTTAAATAAGAAATTAAATCAAATTTAGGACAACTTTTTTTAATAGACTTACCTGAGTACCAGAATTGAATAGATTATTAATTGAAAATTGGAGATAAATTTCTAATTTGTAGGATCCTCACTGAAGTTGGTTTTGAACGATTTTGACTGAACAAAAATTGAAATTACTACTTTGGATAAATATATTACATATTTATAATTTCAAAATATTTTCAACCAAATTTTATTTAAGTTTATAAAGGTTACTTGATTCAGAAATTGCATGTAAAATAATTTTTTCTGAATGACATCCAGTTTCTAGAGATGCAACAAAAGTACAACCCGAACATTTTGCTTACAATTCATAATTAATAATAATAATTAATAATTAATAATTAATTATTTAACTATTATTATTATTAATTCCATACTCTATTAGGAACTCTATTAAGAAAATAATTATTTAATAATCGTTAAGAAGTCATTATATAGATTACAAATTAAGGAGAGCCAGCACTTAAAGCTACTACTTTTACGAACTTCTCAAAAACTTGTTTTATTAATGAGTCCCCTCCAAATCTTTCTAAACTTTATTTAATTTTTATGTAATTTAAAACAGTATCTATTTTATTTCTACCTTATTTTAAATCACAAAAATTTTAACGAAGATACAAATGGTTCTTATAACTCAACATCTGCGTCCTCTTGAATCCGGCCCCTGCATTTGGTTTCATTAACAGCAGAATCATGCGATATTATGTGAACGCATGATTGCTGTCAAACGGGACATCAACTTGTTTTTCTGGAAAAGTCCCGTTTGACTTTGGTAGCTCTCAACTCCACAAAAGCAAGAACATAATAAGAACATAAATAAGAACATGGTAAGAACACACTAAGTAAACATTTGTTATATATATTATTATTAACTTATATACTACACACGTCTATCGGTATATCTGAATGCATTGTACTTTTCGATAAAGTCATTTTAACCAGAAATAACAAATTATACAGATGTCCAAATCGGTACAAACTATTCAATCTATAAACAGTTTTTGAGATAGAAAGCTCTCTTGAATTTTTCATTTAAATTTGTGCTTGCTCTAAAAGCTGATATATGTGAGAGAAAGCTTCTTTGTGTTGGAAAAAGCTATTTTAAAATTGTCAATAAATTTTATGTTTACATTAAACATCTATCTATATGATTCAGTTGTCTACGTCTCAACCATAATTATTTAATCTAAAAAACTAAACCGAAATATATAAATAAATAAATTGCCGTAAAATTTATTGACCTTAACAGTGTAGTCAATGGAATAATTTATTATGCATTAAATTATTAAATGAATATTTAAGGATTTTTCATTTAGCCAAAGCTAACGTTGAAAGAATGTATTACTGATAATAATTAAAAATTATCTTCGTAATATTTTTGATGATTGTAACTGAGCTACGTATCGGCTTTCTATATTCATTCAGTTATATATGTATTTCAGATAATACAACTTCTTAATTTTCTTAATTAATTCGAAAATGTATAAATATATAAAAACAAATGTTTTAAATTAAAAAAAAAAATTATTAAAATATATTTGGGTAAAAAAAAATATATGGAAGAATAGTTCTGACAATTTCTGTGTAAAATTGTTCAACAATTTTTATGTTTAAAAAAAAACCCCGATTTTAACATAATTAATAATGTGTGATTGAAGAAAACTTAAAGATCCCTTAAATGCATTTTTAAAGGATCTTTAGGTTTACCGCAAATTGCACACATCTTATCTTTGACTGCATCCATACCGAAGGGGGGTTCATACTGCTGCATACTGGTTTGCTGCTCTTCAGCCTGGGATGGTACTTCCAAATCACCATCTGAATTCGATGAAATCTCTTCAAATAATTTTTCAGTATCGTTAATATTGAAATAATGATTATTATATTTTTTTAAATATTTTTTTTTAATCCCCTTTTCCAAAGCAGCTTGCAAATCCTCAATAAGCGAAACCCTCTTCCTGCCTGGTCGGCGTGAAACAAACTCTGACAGGTCTTCTATTGTTGCAGGGGCGCCATAATCACTTAATATTTTTATTATTTTTGGCTTAGTAATTGGCGCCATGTGTATCGGCCCCCTAGATACTAAAAAAGTTTAAACTTTATTTAATATTAAAATATATTTGCAATCTAATGTAATTATATATACATATAATAATATTTATAAATAAAAATTGATATTTTATGTACTCATAAATAAAGATAAATATTAAAATTTTATGCACTCATACTAAAAAATAAAAATAAATAATTTAATATACTTATAAAAATTCCCGTCAATTTTGAAGCTCAGAGTCAGTGTTGATTAGCCAGCCAACTGACCCAAAGTGACGTAAGTAAGTCTTTTATTTATAAAAAGTATTGACAAGGTACGAGTTTAACCTTCAATAATAAAAAATTAATTACGAATAAACAAATATAAAAAATAATTCCAAAAAGACCATTGATGATGGACATTCAACCATACTCGAAAAATGCAATTATTTAAAAATAACGAAATTTTATTGTTGTGATTCATGACTGTCAGAAAAATGCGACTCTATGCCCGCTAGGGAAAATGGACACTAAGAATGTCAGAAAAACATCCTTATTGAAAACGATAATTAATATTAAGAAAATAGTTTTTTTTATAGACATTAAACTGAACTGACGTTAAGAATCAAATTAAATACTTATACAAATATAATTATAAATAATTTCTATAAACGGTCCGGGTTGTTCTTTGGATGTTGAAACACCGGTGGTTGTAGTGGACGAATTTGTCGTATATTATCTTATCAGGTGAATAACAACAACTGACAATTTAATATTAAAGATAATACATTACGATGGATTCTAAATTCTACATAAATATTAAACAAAGTAATTTGAAACGAAAACTTACCAGAAATCCAAATAAACAACAATATGATATCAGCAAGGACTGTGATGAATTTCTATTCAATTGAATCCAGAGAACAGAATATCTAAATCTGAATGAAAAAATGTATTAGAATTCAAACTAATTTAATTTCAAACTAAAATTTCAAAAAAATTTTTATAAAAGAAAATTATTTGTTATTTAAATATTAATAAAATTTTATTATATTAAAATTCGCAGAACATATCTTTTGGTTGAACTAAAAGTTATAGTTTACAACCCCAATAAACCATTTATTATTATAATAAACAAAAGACGTTGTATACAAAATCTGATGGTTCGCCATCTAGCGGCAAGTGCTATATGAAATTAATTTATATACATTGCTAAAAATAGTGAACTCTATAAAAATCTGTCTTCTTGTTGAAGCGCGTATATATCAATCAAAAATATTTACATATTTTAATAATAATTATGGTATGTAAATAAAAAAATGCTTTTTTATTAATAGTCACTCACCCAATTACCAGAGTTAACAGCGCGATTAAAACATCAATCGAAAGTTACAAAGAATCTTCAAATTTTCTCTACTCCGATTTTATGAAACACAACCAGTGTAAATAATTTAATAATACATATAGTTTGTTTTATTTCTCAGCTTATTTAACAAATATGAAATGACATTCATGGCAAAGTGATTGAAAAAAATTATTAATTTATTTACTTTCGTAGAAATTTTTAAATTTACATGTCATAAATCAACTATTTGTGACTATAATTAAACTATATATCAAATTGTATACAATATATCCGGATTTAATAGCCCATGCAGGAATTAAAAGAAACGAACTAGCAGATCAAGCTGCTTCTGCCGCCATTCGCTCTCCCTTGTTCTTATTCAGGACATCCGAAAGAAAATAAATTTTAAAATTTATAAACAAACATATGGAAGACGAATGGGCTATGGAATGGTCAGAGTACAACCATCACTACAAATCGATCAATACCAGTGGTTTAAAAGCTATATATCCACTACTATGCACTCGTCAACAATGTAAGAGTTTTATCCGATTGCGAATGTGACATTCAAAGCTTTTCCATGAACATGTTTTGAGTGGCGATCAGCCATCAAACTGTCGATTCTGTAATAGCACACCATCCACAGATCATATACTTAACGATTGCCCTTCTTTTAATTCTATTCGTAGTAATATCTTTCCTAATATCTTACCTAAAATTTAATTTATAATATCCGAGCTGAAGGCTCTTGCAGCTTTCGCTACCAAAATTGATTTAGTAGCGATACTTTATGAGTTGGATTAGTGCATTTATATAGTTTTTTGTATTACCAACTGATTGTAGACAGCACAGTTAGATCCCGTTTCTGCGATTTAAAACCTTTGAAATTTGTTGATATTAATAACCATAAGTTCACCAAGATTTATAAAGACTACCTTATCTAGGGTACTTGCTTTTTGCTTCCAAAGAACAAGTCATATCTCCAGAGAAAATGTGAAATAGTTCCTTTTTCCTCTATCTGATTCTTATATTAGATGGATATATATTTTAATACTTATTTTTAACTTATATAAATAAAGTACATCAGTAAACTACAGAAAAAAACACGACTTTCATAGTTTCCAGAAAAAATGTGCGAACATAAAAGTTGGGTACGGCTTTGAGTCAATTGTTTAAGGAGCGCTGACTCTGAGCTTCAAATTTGACAGGGTACGACCTCGATTCCTGGTACTTGCATTCTCAAAAAATTATTTATGTATTTGGCAATACTCGAAATAGCTGTATAGTCACCCAAAAATTCAATTAATTAAAAATAATATAAAAAAAAAACAATTTTTGTTGTTGTAGTTCGCTACTTTTCGAAAATGTCTTTAAAAAATATTTAAAAAATAATTATACTACCTTCACATTCCCTTCCCAGTCCATTAACAGCATTCATTGATGGCATAGCTTTAGTTTTGTGCTAATATTTGAAATTTCATTAAAATAATAAATATAATTATTGTATCATTTTATATTTTTTTTAAAACGGAAATTATTTAGCATGAAAATATAAATTCCAATTTGCTGCAAATTAGCCATTCCGTAAATGCTTTTAGAGTTTTGTTGAAGTGTCTCCTGCAGATTTTGCACATTTCATCGCTTCATCGCGCCATTGTGTAAATGTGTCAGAAAAGAGGAGCTTAGGTTTTTATTGCAGTTTCATCCATAAATGTAGACAACAATACAAATGTACATTGTACATTTTATGACTTAACACACTTTCCTTTCTGAGCATTCAATTCTGATTCTAACAATAAAACTCTTGAGTATTTGTTAAGCAAAATAACAAAAGAAATGCTTTTAACAGCTTTTTCTTCCACTTCTCCAGCTACCACCAGGAGCATTGGAATAATCTGAATTGATAATATCGCGGCGGCATTATTTCTGCTCTGTGCCATCGCACTGCTTCACAAAAAAAAAAAAAAATAAAAATAAAAATAAATGCAATATCTATGCAATTTTGTCAAGGAAATAATATAACGTATACTGCAGTTACATATATTCGATAGGATAGGGTAGTATATTTGCAAATATGCATAAATCCTTTAATTATTTAGTCTAAGGAGAATAAGGAATGATTAAAGTCAAATAGTATTACAGGAACTATAATTAAATAGCTCTACATACTTCAACAGATTTATAAAATAATAATTCATTTATAATATTAAATAAACTATATTTAATTGTGAGTCATTCATGAATATTATTTACAGAAATAGTTAATTCTTATATTGAAAATAACACACTACTTATGTTTTACCTAAATTTAAATGGCTTTACATCTCCCACAAAAGTATATACTTTATATAATGTATATATATACTTCATTTACAAGTATTCTTTACATACTTTGTAGTGTATGCATATACTTTATAGTGTATGTACAATAGTTTATAATAAAAACAAATAAAAGTTAAAAGCGCTATTTACCAGCACTAAAAATTCAATAAAGGGCGCTTCAGACTAAATATAAACAGTCTAAAATATAAATTGGAGGGCCGCAGTAACAAATACATACGTCCATGATCTTTATTAATAAATTTAGTTAATGTTGTTAAATTTAGTTTTATAATTTTTTTATTTTAATTTTGATTGATTTACCATATAAATAAAATGATGTAATTCTACGAAGAAAATACCGAAGAAAAATTTGCGTAGTTTAGGTTAGAAACATGCGGGCCGCATGTAGCCCATAATTTGTGGTTTGGACAACCCTGGTATATAACAAGCAGTTTTCCATTTAAAAAATGTTTAACGGTTTAGACCCCTTTTGTTGCTTCAGCAAAAATATCAGTTTCTTTAGGTTTTGTTCCAAGTAAATATTTTTTTGTCGTGATAAAACTGATCATTGAATTATATTATATAATTTTTAATACATCATAAAGTATGTTAAGTAAAACTGCTAAGTTGCTTATATTTATACCATGTACTAATTCATAAAAAATATTAATTGTTGATCTATAATTGTGGACAGATAGGTAAACATATATTTTGGGATTTAAAACTTATTCTATTAATTATTTTAAAAAAGCATAATTAGTTAACGAATTCAATAAAAAATTTTTACCGTTTTTAATTAAAAACAGTTTCTGAATTTTTAAGTCCGATTCATTTAAATAATGTGTGTATATATAAGCATTTATCGAACTGTACAGTACTGAAGCGAATCAAACCCATATATATTTTCCAGGTCGGGGTCGGGTTTTGCTTCAGACGAAATATCTTTTTATAATTTAGTTAAGAAAGGATTTTAGTTAAGAAAAGGACTAAAAGCATTAGTATCTTAAGAACTGTTAACATTCATGGAATCATTGACATCAATTAGACCATTGATATAAATAAGAACATTGATATCAATTAGACCATTGATATCAATTAGACCATTGATATCAATTAGACCATTGATATCAATTAGACCATTGATATCAATTAGACCATTGATATCAATTAGACCAATGATGTCAATCAGACCATTAACATTATTTAGACCATTGGTATCAATTGGATCACTAACATCAATTAGGCTATTGATATTTATTAGGCTATTGATATCAATTAGACTATGAACAACCTCATTTATGAGGCAAAGATCTGTCAATGACCGAATCACAAGCGTACGGGAATTAAAAATAGATGTAGCATATACTTTGGAATGCCTGAGGGATTAATAGGTCATGAGACTATATTATACTTATAACTTTGTGTTAACAAATTACAAATACATATTAATATATAATAACTCTATATATAATAACTTTCTGATATATGAATCGTTAGTGTCCAGCTTATTATTTTAATATTTGAATTATAAAATGCTTGTAGTAATAAAAAACCAAATTTTTGTTAATAAATCCAAAAGAAACTTTTTATTACTTTTACAATTTTGAATAAAGTAATTCCACAAAAGTTAAAAATTTTGGTTAAAATTGTAAATTAAAACAATGAATTTACAAGATGTTAAAAACAATTTAAAAAATTCAAAAATAGTTAACAATGCAAAATATAGATGCCTTATACATGTTCTAAGTACTTTATAAAATCTTGAGATACCATCATGAACATTTATTGCCCATTAAAATCGAGGACTTTTGTGGAAATTTATTTAATTTTTTGCTGTTATTTTCTTTTTTTTTTTAAATTTCTCGTTAAAACAAATAATTTTTACTTGCATTTGATTGTTCCTTTGGATTTACAATTCTTTTAAGAACATTAATACATTAAAAATAAAATTATTTCCAAAAATTTTTTCTGACATCCCGGTTTCTTCATCTCATTTAGTTCCCGGATCGATGTTTCTTCATCTCCGATAGTTAGATATATCGTTATGGAAGAGTATTTTATATCAGTTTATTGATTCTATTGATTATATTATTTTATATCTTATTATATATATAAGATATAATATTAATATCTATATCTTTTATTGTTTATATTTTATTACATATATTTTAATAAAATGTTTTAATATTATAATTTTTTTATTACTATATTTTTTATTATTATTTTTTTTATTTTCTTATTAAATGTTTAATTATATATTTTGTATTACATATTTTTTTAATATTATTTTTTTTTATATATATCCTTGTTATATAATTTTATATTTTATTTTTTTTTATACATAGTTTTTGATATAAACATTTTTTATTATATTTTTATTACACATATTTTATCAAATATAAATATTTTTATTTTATATTTTAATTTTATAATTTTATTACTTATTTTTATTTTATAAAATTATTTCATATTTTTATTTTATTATTTTTTGATGGGTTTTTGTCGAGTTTTTTTTTAATTATACTATATTAAATACATTTATATATTATATTATATATTTATGTATATTAAATTATATTTTGTTATACATCTCTTCATTACACATTTTTTAATTTTGTTATATTTTTTTTATTATATATTCTCTGATTATATATATATTTTTTTAATTTTATTTTTTGTTATTATACATTTTTCTGATAAATGTTTTTTTTTCTAATATATATTATTTTATTATGTATAAAAGTTATTTATAAAATAATTTTATCTTCCAATTTATTGATATTTATTACTATTATCAAAAGTTTATTATCAAAATCGTGGAAGTGAATTTTAATTTTAAAGTTAAAAAAAGTTAAAAAATTTGCAAACTTTTTTTTTATTTCAGTTAATTTTAAAAAATCTTAGCCAATTATAAAATTAAGAATTTAAGTTGAATGCTTTTTAAACTTTAAACATAAATTTTTAATAATATTTTGTAATATATTTTATTTTGTACAAAATACTATTTATGTAATTTATCTTATATATATTACAATTTGAACACTTCCAAAATTTTAGGTTTTAATTATTTTTTTTTAATTTTTGAATTATAATAATTTTTATATATATTTATTTATTTATATTTATTTAATTTTAAATAATATTTATTTAATTTTTTTCTTTTATTTTTTAATTTAAGTAATTACTTAAAGTTTTTATTATAAAATACTCGAGTTTTAGTAGTAGCAGAGGCTTTTATTGGTTGTTCGTTTGACGGTGAATCATAAGTTGGTCTCTTTCTTACCTCAACGTTAAGACGATGATTGCTATTAGCATTAATTGGCAACATAATAGGCTAAAAAAAAATTAAAAAATTTTATATAGATAATATAAATTTATTTAAAATTATGATTTACTTACACGCTTCGACAAGCAATTGTACATGTCCTCTTGATTTTTGTATGTTATAAAACAGTAATTTGGAACAGTGGGACTGTTTGCTTTAAATAAAGCAATTTCACTTATTTCACCATATGATGAAAAGACCGATATTAAAATATCCTTGGTAGCACTTGTGGGTACTCGTCCAACAAATATTTGATTTGGTTTATAAGCTAAAAACTCTAATTAAATGTATTATTAAAATTTAAATAGTTTTTTATAAAAAAATTAAGCCGCAAAAATAATTAAAATTAAGAACAAGGACGTATAGCTAGAAAAAAGAATTTTTGGTTATTTGAAAATTTTTTAACTTAACAAGTAGTCATCTTTAATCTACAGTTCTGAACTAGTAACTAGATTTTAAAAAATTATTATAAATAAAGCTGTGGCAATAATTAAATAATTATAATTATTTAATTTAAATATAATATAATAAAAAGATGTTTGTTCTGTAATTAGAGAAATGAATTAAAACTACAGTAGATCTCCGCTAATTCAGATTAATCGGGGTTAATCTGGATTACGGAGACTTTAGAATTGGTAAAGTCATACTAAGAATTTAGGAGAAATATTTTATATACTTATAAATTTATTTTAACAAAAAGTGAACAATTATTTACTGCTCAATTAAATTAATTCATTAAATAAATGTGATTTATTTCATTAGACATGTTCATAGCACATGATTGTTGTTAACGAATCAATAGTCTATCCGGACTACAAGGCACGTAATGCTATCTAGTATTTTTTAAATTTGTTCGAATAACTGTGACATTATCTGAGATTGGGTTTGGCGGATATCCACTGTAATGCCAAAATAAAATTATATCCTCCTACATATTTACCCAAAACTATTTACATATAACTATTTATACTATAAATAATACTATTTATTTAGTAGCACATCTACTATGAAACCACACTATTGTTTTTACTCTAATTCCCTGTTACATACCTCTACGTGAACGATCCCTAGTGTTTCTGTTATTGTCCTTATTGTCCGTATTTCCAGTTTTTTGCTTATCTGCTTCATTGCCATATGATTTTTGTGTTTTATAGATTGATTTTTTTGGTTGATTCTGGTTAGTGTTATAATTTTTATTTGAATGTTCATATCCGCCATTATGAAGCCGAGAAGCATATGTTTCACTTTCATTAAAACTAACCATTTTTCTTTTAGAATTATTGTCTGATTTTGGAGTCGGAGTAGAATGTGTATTAGTTTTAGAGGCAGATTTTCCAATATCTTTATTTACTGTACGAGCATCAACAAATTTTTCAGTTTTGCTCATTGATTTACGAGGAGTAAACTGTTTTAAAGGCTTTGGTTTATCATCTGTGGACTGAATTACATCATTTATACTTTTTGAGTCATCGTCCTTAGTATCGACGGTGCCATTCTATTTTAAAGGGAACATTACAAGTTTTTCATAAATCAGTTTATAATATATATGTATACTTACAGGTGGAGTAGTTGTATTCACATTCTTATTGAACTTCTTCCTTTTATTGGTTTTGTTTTTCTTCTCAGGTGTATTGTTTTCCTCAGAGGCAATAATAGCTTTACTTTCTCCCATTACGTTAGTGGATTCAATTAAGTTGTTATTGTTGAAACACTGTTGTTCATCTGAAACAAGTATTGTTGAGTTTAATCCAAAATCGACGTTACTTATATGAAGATTTGTTAACAAGCTCTTCATTTTATAATTCTTTTTCTTTTTTGTCTTTGATGTAGTTGTCTTACTTTCTTCTTGCTCCTTCAATTTTCCCAACTTTTTAGCTTCTACACCCATACGAAACTTTTTATATCTTTTCGACTGTTTATGCGTCCCATTCACTAGTTGATCTTCTATTAAACGCAAAATAGTTTCTCTTGACATTTTTGTTCTTACATAATAATGACTACACCTACCGTATTCATCATCTATATTAGGAGTAATTGGTGGGGGAATGTATGTTTTTTTAATTTTACTACGTACATTAACAGGTGGATATTCCTCTAAGTATCTACTTGATTGATGGAACATACTTTTTGGCCCTGTGTAGCCAGATCCATCGTTTTCGTCGGCATTTTGCATTGGTGGAAAACTTACTAAAGGTACATTCCAAGCTTGACGAACTTGAGGAAAAGTTGTTGGAACATTAATCAATTTTGATTCTACGTTTGTAGTCTTCTGTTTTGTTGCAGTAATAATATTATCAACATTATTATTTTCATTATCAGCGATAGATGGTATTTGAATCGGTTCTGCTTGTTCAATTATTTGAATTTTTTCTTCAACTTTTTCTTGTGTTGCGGCATCATTATTACTTTCTTGAAAATTGTCTTCAGATGTTTCCCTATCAAAGAACCAAATTTGATCGACGTTATCTTTAAGTAATAAAGCTTCTATTTCTGCTAAATCACTTAAAGGACCTTTGTCAACTGGTTCTGTCAACGATATAGTAACATTTGGCACCGCCGATTGTACGTCTACACTTTCACTTTCAGTTATTTCAAAACCACTCGCAAAAGCTATGTTAGAGCAATTTTGATCATCTAATGGAACATCTGACAATGTCGTAGAAACATTGATTACAAATGGCTCCGCAATTTGTGATTTTTGTGTAGTTTCACTTGTTCTGATTTCACATAATTGTACATCTGTATCATATGTTGTATCTATATCCGATTCATTCACCATATACTCATCCTCATAGACAAAAACATCGTTTAGGACAACGAATTTATTAGTAGTTTGTGCAGACAGTACAAACATCTGAGTGAAAGGTCGCTCATCACTATTATTATCAAAACTAATTGTTCCACCTGTTTGAACGAGAATGTCGCGTTCTATTGATTCTTGTGCATCAATATAATTAATACGTATCGTTGAATTTTGTAAATTTAAACCCATAATACATTCATGTATACTTTTTTGTCCCATTGCTTCTGGGAGTTTACCATGCTTATATGTTGATGTTTTCATATAAAATCGATGCATGTTTTTTAGAGATTTACCCATCATGCTATAATAGAACTTAATAAACTCATTACCAACTAATATAGGCCGCGCTGGTGCGGGAGCTGTAACTACATCATTTCCTATATATAAATCAAAAAATGTTAGCGTTCGATTTTGTAATTAAAAATGAAAGTACCTGGTACAGGTAGTGGTAGCGATGGTGAAGGTGATGGTACGAGTGTAGGTGTGGCTGTGGCTTCAGTCATTATAAAAAGTAAAAATTCTTCAAAATTGTCCTTAAAATGTTGATAGATATATTAAAATAATATTTGCCGTTGTTCACTTCACACAATATACTTCACAAATACAAAGGATATACTTACCTGTAATAAATGATATATAAACTATTTACAAAAAAAGTTTTTTCTTGTTAATTTGAACTTGAAAACACTGTTTGCAAACGTAATGATATAATATTAGATATTTGTAGGGACCAAAATTAGACATTTGCACAGGGTGAAGAAGAGTTCAATGATAGTCCAGTACAGCTTCAAATCTTCCCGATATTTTAATTCTGTAAGTAATTAATACATTGCATGTATGAAATAGCTATGTAAGGTAGAATTAATTACTTACTTCCAATTGTTCGATGCTTCTTAGCCTTGATTTTATATAATTTTGTATTTATGGTTAGGATAAATACAAAATACTTGATTAAGCCAATATCTAAACTAAAAAGAATATATAATTTTATAGTATTACTTCATATTAATAATTTTAATTCCATATTTTGTGCACCATACATACTATGCACATACTATACAACAGCAATATATATGTTTGCTATTTAAATAGAAGACAATCATTATATATAAATGCTTAAAAAACTATAAATGTTCTACCCTCTAATTTTTTTCGGAAACATGTATAAGTTTATAAAATTGAACTCTATAAATATATACCGAACTTACTATATACTTATTTTTATTAATATGCAGCATATAATCTTAAAGAATCTTCTTCACAAAAGAACTTAAGTCTACGATCAGAATATATTAAATTAAACCTTAAAGTAACCATATAATTTCAAAGAAACCATATATTCTCTTCACAATAGACTGCGATCAACATTTTTTTTACTACAAGAACCACGCCACTACTCTTTTCTAAAAGCATGTTGAAGAAGTGTTTGAAAATGTTGAGCGGAATATTCCTCATGATGTCGGTATGTCTTTTAAAAAATTGCAATCTTCACAAAATACTTTCCTTTTACGATTATTCCCGGCAAGTATATTTTTTTAAATAATCAAGTATCTAGGGGCTGTTGTTTTTACCGACGCATATAACTGCCAATAGATCGCCACATTACAAATACCTATTTTTCAGAAGTAGGTATTAATATAGGCAATATTTTTTCTTCTATATTGCCCATTATAAAGTTATGAAATTAGCAGATTTTAGGCCAAAAAGCTATAAACTATTAAGAATTTCAATTCCGATTTTATAAATTTCAAGAGATTTTGACATTTATGTTCCATTATCTTAAGCGTTCGATTATACATTTATACCTTCAAGATATATTTATTAAGTCAAAAATCTATTAGAACCATAAAATGAATACGAAATTTTTTTTCATGGACAAACCTTAAGCAGAGGCTACATCAGCAAGTTTTTTGTTAACTAGTTCGAAATTTTTTTAGCTGTGACGAATAGTATCTGTATTATTTTAGATTTTAATAATAAAACTATTGCCCATTTTTATATAGGATTATTATTTTTTACTACTTTAAAAAATTTTGATTATGATTACACAAATTTCACGAAGTTTCTTTTAGATCTGGCGATATCAATAAAAACTTACATTTGATTAGAAATGCTTTCCACGTCGTAAAATAATTCAATTAATTGTCTTTTAATTTTAACCAAAAAAAAAAAAGACCATTTATTTAAATATAATTTATAACACTCAGGTTGCTACCACTTTTTCCAACTAAAGTTTTCAAAAGAATAAAAATATATTTGTTTGATAGAAGCTAAAAAAATGTCAAAACTTTTAACCTCAAAATGTACAAAAATTTAAGATGCAATATTTGCGCGTTCCTTATATCAAGTAATGCCGTATTCTTTCATACAGCGTTTTTTAGAAATCAATCTCAAATTTGTTTCTTGTAAGTCAGAAAGAGACAACAAAAATGATTATAACGGCATATGAATGAACAGTTATTCTCATGTCCCATTTATGCAATTCGTAAGGAGAAAAACGCGTGTGAATCAATAAATTTTGATTAGAACTTTGATTAGAATTAATAATTAACATGAAACGTGGAGAAAATACGTTTTAAAGAATTTCCTTATATATATAATAATATACACACATTTTTACAAAGAACGTGGTGTGAAGAGTATTATTTTGTTTTCGGGTCTTTATTCCATTATAGTCTCACACGTAGCAAATAACGAAAAAGAAAAATGGCGCCACAGATGCTTCTGTTCTCTCTCGCACTCATAGAAAATATGTGGCTTATAAAAATATATGGCTTATAACAGACTAATAGGAAACATTTCAATAAAATTTTTATTATTTTAGATTTATAAACAAATTTTATCAAATGGAAGCGATTGTGTACGTTTTTAAATGAAAATAACCCACAATTCAAATTAATTAAAAAATTTAAGACTATATATAATAAAAATAAACTTTCTTAAACTTATATAAAAAGTTACGCATATGTGACAAAATTTTAGTTTTTATATAAGTACTTATTCCATAACTTACCAACTTTTTTCACCACAATAATTGTCAAGCCAATTAGTTTGTACGATCACTTAACATTCAGAAATGCGTTTTCTTAACATAATCTCCTTGTAATAGCTGTCCATTTCTTCTCACTCATACTATAACCAAACTCAACGAATTCCGAATTAAAACTGTAGCTAAATCCCACAACACAATTATTATAGCTTTTTTTGTGCAATATTCGTTTAATTATTCACAATAGTTCAGACAAATTATTGAAATTCACAATGAATAATATCAAATGTTTGCTTTTGTATACACCAGTCATATTAGAAAAGCTTGAGTTCATAATCCACTTAATTACTATAGATACAATAGTTTTTTGAGAGTTATTTAATACATGGCAAAATATTTAATACAAATAAATTAAATTAATTTAATTAAACTTGATTTAAAATAGGTTACCCCTACTTGTTAACGGCAGAATTAGTCGCTAGCTTAGTTTTCAATGAAGTTTATTACTAATATTCATTTCGCATGAAAAATTTATATCAAATTTCTTATAAAATTAATTTCAATAAAATTTTGACATTGTAGAAAATTATTATTATATAGATTGAAAATAAAATAAGTCAGCTGATTGCTTATGGCACAACTAATTCAACTTTAGGGTTTACTTACTAATTAGGTGATGTAACAAAAACTCAAGAAAACACTTGAAACAAAAATTTTTTGGTAATTTAATGGTTTGTCATATGTAATAATACTATTTGCTTTATAAATGATGTTAAAGTTGAGCCATCCTTATTTACCGACGAGGACACAGTTATACTATGATTCAAAGGTAGACAATGAATAAAACAATGTTTACTACTTCTATGAATTTAGTCGTGTCAAAAATTGATGTCTACCATTCATGCCGGTGAGAGTTTTTTAATTTTAAACATCAAAGTTAAGATTGTAATAGGTGCAAATACAACTTGCTAAATAACAGTTGTATACTTTAAATTTAACTACTAATTCAATTTTCAATTTTGGCATATTTTTATAATGTTATATATTTTTTATGTTATATATTTTTTTATATATTTTATATCTGGCTATAGGTCACTTTTTGTTAAAATTAAACATTTGTTTAAAATTTTTTAATATATTCTATATTTCGACTCTCCTTCAGAGTCATTAGCAGGATCAGGATCTAACATAAATTAATATTAATAAATTCTATATATAAATGTCATGCACTAATAACTTTTTAACTCTTCATGTATCCTCCATACTTCGCTGTCATTCCTTGTTGTACTTAATCCTCGATCATAATTCGTAAATTTCCTTACACTTAGTGCGTTATATAATTCTTTTAATATGAATTTAGAACTTCTAACTCTGAAATGGCTATTAGAGGGTGGTTCTCTTTACTCTTAATACGTTTCCAGACAGAAACTATAACACAGGCTGTGTTTTGCTCGGTGATTTATTAGTGCAAGTTAGTGACAAGATTTAAAAAAAAAAATTCAGCTATTCTTCATACACATAATATCATACAAGCTCCACTTGTATAAATTTATAAGGACACACAAGTTAGAACAAAATTAATAATAATTTAAACTATAAAACTAAATTAAATTTAGTATGTTTCTTATGATGATGTTTATATTAAAATATATATCCATTTCCATATCATGTAGCAAATATATATTAAAAATACATTGTCATTGTAACAATAAGTTCTAAAAAATATTGTGCCTTGATAACATAATTACACAAAAAAAACTTCTTTGAACACTTTTATGCGGATTTGGTACGAAAAATTGCACTCGTTTGATACTCATAGTGCTAATTGCCATTATTGTCATCTTATCCACTCAAGGCACTTATCATAACATATGTTGTTCGGATTTTAGTACTTCCATTTCTTACTTTTAGTACTTCCATTTTGTACTTTTAGTTCGTGTATGTTCGAACGCAAATGTTGAAAGTTTTTTTTTTGAACCAAAAATTATGCGACATTAAACTGCAGATACGGAAGAGGTGATGTCGGGAACTGTTGATTAATTAATGAATAATTATTCAATTTTTATTTAAAGATCGTAGTTTGTGTTATTTTACACTTATTCTTTGTGGTTAATAATTTGTAATAATTAATATTTTAATTAAATTTATAACAATATACATATGAATGGCTTTATGATTATGCGCAGCTGCCTTTCTTTACAACTATACACTATATTTGTTAAAAGATATTAATACTATGGAAAGGACACGAAAACAAGTACTCAATACACTTTCTTGATAAATAATACTTAAATTATGTTTTTTTTCAGCATTTTGTTGTGAAAAAGTTATTAATAGGTTTCCTAACTATAATATTAGCAAGTAGCAGAGTTCAAACAGATGGTAGTGCCGTTAGATACTAAACTCTAATTCAATATATGTATAATAAGGTAAGAAATTATTTAATAAATTTAATTAATAAATTTAATTAATACATGTAATAATTACTGTATCTTACAAGTATTAAAGATAAAGTTGTGTGGTTAAATGATTCATGTTAAATTTTCTCAATTTGCTGGTATTAGTTTGGGTAGTTAAAAAACTAATAATTAGAGATATGTATATAAATAATATAAGTAAATATAAATAAAAAAATTAAATATATAAGAAAACAACAGGATTGCAAGACTTCAAATAAATATAGAACATAGAAAAATGTGTTTGGAAAATCAAGTCAACTATTTTTTTATGAATAAGTACAATAACAGTTGATTTAAATTGACATGTGCTAATATTTTTTCAATAATCCATATTTTTATTTTAAGATTTTTATATTAATATATTCTATCCAACAGTTATGAAAATTTTATTTAATTAAAAATTAAATAAATGCAACATTTAAGTTCTCGAAATACTTTTTATAAGTATTCTTTGATATGACAATAAGTTTTTTCTCGGAATTCACTTTTCGTTATAGATTCAATCAACCCATTTTTCATAAGACTTAAACGTCTTTCCGAAGGGTTAGGAATACAAAATAATAAGAAAACCAAACAAAAAAGATTTATTTTCATATATGTCTTATACAATACAATGGTTTAGTGTTGGTATTCATTATATTTTTGGTCTTAAATTAGGTCAGAACTATTATAAAGTAAAATTCGTCTAAAATCTATAAATTGTTTTCTGGTATATTTAGCGATTTCTGGTTACTTTCCTTTCATAAATGGTTTGATGTCTTCATAATATAATTAAATCGTTGCTAATTTTTTAAATTTTAAATATTCAAATACACAGAGTTTTATTTTGATCAAATCTTTATTTGGTATGTTCAAAAACTGAGCTTACTATATTGAATTCAAGTCATTTTTTAATAAACATACATATATATATATTTATGTCATTAATTCTTAAACAATTATGTTAGAATTAGTCTGATAGTCATGGTTCGTAGAATTTAGTGGCAGTAGAGCTTTGTTCTACTACCAAGTAGGGTATGATCGCTGTTTAGTTACTATACCTTCGAAGATGGATTTGGATTCTTAGTTTTAAAATCAATTTTGATCATAGAAGATAGAATAGTCGACGACTTAGATTTCAGCACATGAAAAAACATTTCTGTAATAAAAAAAAATTTTTAAATGTAAACAACAAATAATTAATTAATTATTAAGAAGTTTTATATTTGGAATAGGTGCCGGTCTCATTAATTCGTACACTTCAAAGGTGGAATGTGTTAATCAATCAGGTCAGATCAGGTCATTTGGATATTCAGTGTTTGTGTACTGATAGCAGTGAAAAGTCTTTAAAGTTAATAAAAGTACAATTTTTTATATTGTAATTGATTCACTATAATTAAATTCAGTACTTCCAGTCAGCATTATATCAATGTTCCGAATGTTATAATACATATATAGTATATTGTTATTGCTATATATAGATATAGGTATTAATATTAATTTTTACAAATAAACTAACATTCAATATATAAATTACTAAAAAAAATTAAAGTTTAAATCAAAAAACTTTAAATTAAAAATCGAAATAGATTTTTGACTTATGTTAGTGCAATGCACTTTATTTGGCTATTTTCTGCGTTTTCCACTCGAAGCTGATTTTGTTAACATCCCGAGTTGTTATATGTAACTGAGTATCTCCAGAATCCCTTGACTTCAGTGCATAACGGAACAATGCATAACGACGTCAACGTACAAAATGTTTGACTTTGGCAACTTAGCAACAACACGAAAACTTGGTAGCTGCAAAATAAGAACTGAAAGATACAAAAATGATCACAGATACTTTTTGACATTGGTTTGTAAACTTGTGTTTACCTACATCCTGAACGAGTTAAGAATGATGTTATGGATATGACGCAACCACACTGCATCAGTTAACAAGCTTAACATACAACTGTTATGTAGGGATGTATGGTAGGGTGTAATTATGTAAGTGTGATATTTTGAAATGTTTTGCTTGTCGTACACGCAATGTGTGACTAACATTTTTTTTAATGAAGTCAGATACAGTTGCGAGTTTTTCTTTAAGATTAAAGTGTTTAAGATTTTATTTTAGATTTAACAATTTTCTTTTATAAAATAATATTGTTTCAACAATGCATTTAATGCTAAGTTGAATGATTTCATTATCTACAAATAATAATCACTCATATTTGCTACCTGTGACTTTATCTTAATTATTATTTATGAGTAAGCAAAATATGCTTACATCAAATGTATCTGCAATTAATCATTATGGTGGTCCTTTACAAATTAAGCAACTGTCACCCGTCTAGACTAATTGCAATAATTTTCACATCAATTGTGTAAATATCTAATATCGAATGCCGTTTGCAACAATCTGTGCGTGATTAGTTGATTGTGTCTTGAACAATAACAAAATATAAATATGTATATATGATGTATGGATTAAATTAATAATTAAATATCTTAAAGCAAGAGATAATTCAAAGCTCTTTATTAAAATTACTTATTTAATAATGTGAAGCAATTCTAATATTGAAAACTTATTATTTTAATTGGTGTGATTGACATCATGACAACATAAGTATTATTAATAAGATTTGTTCTTTTTCGAACATCATTTTTATTAGGATTATAACAATCAGACTTGGGCATAAACCGTCTCATAGGGTAACGCTTGCTGTATCCATCCATTGTTTTATCGTCTTGCTAGTGGTGTATTTTGACTTCTTGTATCCCAGACCTGCAATTTCAATATATTGTTCTCTTTGAGTCTGTGTATATGTCCTGTCTTTGCTAGCGGACTTCCTCGACTTCTTGTTGTCCATAGTTTCGCTTTTAATACTTTGTAAAGTGTATTATCTTTATTGTGTTTGTGTATATGACGTTGCAATTTAAATCAAGAGATTTAATCCTGTTCTCCAGGATTACACTTGAAATAGTTTGTATTGTTTTCATTGACTCTAATTATATATCCTGTCTATGCTAGCGGTCTTCCTAGACTTCTTGTAAACATGGTTGCGTTTTTAATATTTTGTGAAAAGTATTGTCCTCATTGACTATGTATATGTCCTGTCTATGCTAGCGGTCTTCCTTGACTTCTGGTTATCCAAGTTTGCGCTTTGAATATTTTGTGATGTATATTATCTTTTATTTCTGTATATGCCCTGTTTATACAGACGGTCTTCGTTGGTTTCTTTTTCTCTATGGTCGCAATTTTAATATTTTTTGAAATGTATTGTTCCCACTGAGTCTATGTTTATGTTCTCACCATTTTACTCATGAAATTTGAATATTTATTACGACATTCACATCACTGTAAAATTACTCCAACATGAGTGGTTTTTGGAAAAAATCTAAGATTAATTATCCGTACATGTTTTTTGTACTGCATTTTGGTACACGCATCAGAAAAATCCATAAGGGCCTTGACACTATTGTAAATGTTTGGAGTCCCGTTATATTTGCTTTAAGGTCTAAAGCCTTTAAATAAGAAGGAAAAAGTGAAGTACTCCCCATTTTGCACCGTTAGCGTTGTAGTGATCATTTTCTTACTATTACTACCTGACTTTATCCCAAAGAGATATTTTACCTTGAGATATTCCCAATTTAATTTCATTATATTGTATATCAATATATTTCATCCCTTTATTCCTAGATGGAACATAGAGTCGTAACAAATAGTTGCCATTGAACTCTGTCTAATGCAAGACATTTTTTTTGACTCCAACTTTTTCCAGCGGGTCTTAATTCGGTTTCAGTTTGTCTTTTCCAAGTATTGCGCGGGAACTCCGGTCTTCTACTGTCTTGAGGGTGGGAATCTAAGACATTGAATATACGTAATACTTTTTATTATTTTAAATTTTTTAATTGCATTTTTTAAATTGCATATTTAACTTTTATTTACAGATAAATCTTTTATAAAGAAAATGTTATCAACTGTAAGCGACTAAAAACATTTAAATTGAATTTATAAAACCTTTTGGGTGCTTTGTGGTACTATACACTGTACTGCAATCATTAAAATAACGTTCACTAAATTGGAAATATACGAATATTTATGCAAATTTGTGTTACCGAAAATTTTTAGATTTTGGTTCCTCCGAACTTCACCCACTTCAGTTCCAGTGTTTTGGTGTAGGATTGCAGTTTTGTTTCATTTGAAGTTGTAGGAAAAAGAAATACTGCGCTGTTCGGAATTTGGTTACCTGTGGTGAGAGGCATACATATTTATGCTTCCCCAGAGAGTGTCAACATGAAATTGGTAGACAACACACAATTTCAACAGTTTTATGTTTGTTTCCATGTTATGTATGAAGGTGTTCGGATTCATGCAGCTAAAAGTGCTATCAGCTGAATGCAATATTTGCTTTCATTGCAACTTATGCACCAACTCGACTATCATTGAGTTTCATATGTCGACCTAGGTTTATTCTATTGGTGACATTGTTGGTGAGTGCAATATCAATTGTCATTATTGTACTGCGTATTAAGTCTATTTAAATGAATATTTGTAATTTGGATATACATAGATATGAACTAAAATTTATGTTCCAATTTTTGTTAGTAACCTTTTTCTATTAAAATCCTTTGGGAGTTACTAATGTTACAGTTCGATAGAATAATTTTTATGTGTTCATTTTTATTGATGTCGAATTGCAATGTGAATGGTATCATTATGAGAAAACATTTAAAAAAAAATGATTTAAGGTGAATTACTTTCTGCAAATATTAAGGTAGAAGCATTTGGTAATCTGTAAAGCCAAATTGTATTTTTAATTAATTAATTTTTAGGCAGAAAGTTATGCGTTAACTATAGGATTCAGAGAAAAGTTATCCCAAATGATAGACAGACAGTTATCAGGGCATTTAACTGTTATCAAGTACCATCAAAAGTTGTGATAAAGTGTCTTAATAAGCTCTATATACTTGACCAAACTCTTGATTTATGTTACAAGCTTTAGGACTTGTTGGAATTTTTGGTAATAAAATGGTAGACAAACTTGTCTAGTTAAGAGCAGCCTTGTTATATGTAGTGTCATACCATTTTTAGCTAAGAAAGAACAAATACATTTTCATCCATTCAGAATGGATGATATGTAGGATAAACTTGCCGGGTAAAGAGCAACTTAGTTGTTTGTATGTCCAGTACCATTCTATGATTTAGAAGGCAGATATATATATATTTTCATTAATTTAAAAAGAAGATGAGATATAGAGAAGGTTGTACGGAAATAATTTACCAGGGCTGTTGAACTTGTCTGGCACCGTTGATGATGATGCACTGGTTATGATACTTAGATTATGATATTAAGATAATTATATTAAAATAATGATACTTAAATGATAACGTTTAGATGATGACGTTTAAGTGATGATGATAATAATAATGTTAATAATGAGCAAAAATAAATCTTAGGAGAACATTTTATATCATATGATATACTTGGAAAAGTATATCATATCAAGTATATCATATATCATATCATCAACGTTTAGATGATGACGTTTAAGTGATGATAATAATAATAATGTTAATGATGAGCAAAAAAAAAATTTTAAGAGAGCATTTTATATCATATGATATACTTAGAAAAGTAGGTTCAATACCATATATTGTCAACGTAATTAAAATACTCTCGATTTATAAAGCAGGTTTAATATATCTTTAGATCGCATTGATGATGTTTAGATGACATTTAGATGAGGATGTCTAGATAATGTTGTTTGCATGATAATCTTTAGTTGATGATGTTTAGATTATGACGTTGCATAATGATGTTTAGATGATAATGTTTACATGATGTTAATGATGAGCGAAAAAAAACTTAGGAAAACATTTTATATCATATGATCTACTCAGAAAAGTAAGTTTGACACCACAATTTATTGAAGTAATTAAAATACTCTGAATCTATAAAGGAGGGTCAATAGATCTTTAGATCGCAGTGCGAGTTGCCTAAAGTTAATGATAATAATTTTATATTTTTATATCCACTACACAAAAACGTGTAAAAAGGGTTTATGTGTTAGGTTTGTCAAGATTTGAGTACCGCATTAAGGGGTTACGAGATGTTGCGAGCTTCGGCAAAGCTAAAGCTAATATTTATTTCAGTTTTAACTTCAGTTTAGCTCTTAAAAAACTTTGTGCTTTTGTCTATTTTCTATGTCTGGCTTAGTTGATGTAGTAAATAATATTGAAAGATTTTTTAATATAGTTTATTGTTAAATTATTTACTAACACGAATTTTAAATTAATTTCATTACTCAAAAAAGCTTGAAATCATTAAATCATTTATTCATTTTTTACGAGTTTTTATACTAAAAACTTTTAATAGTTCATTTACATATGGCTTAAATATTATTTTAAAGTTTTTGGGAATGTTGCATTAAAGTATTAAAATTAGTTCAAATATTTACTTAAAAATTTAATAGTTTTACCAAAATTTTACTAAGTATAGAGTATACAAATGTGGAATGTTTTTATATTCAAAATTCTAGAACAAACTTTTGTATTAAAATAAAATCTATTAAAAAATTAAAAATGACTATATTTGCTACAATGATTTTGGGAATTTGTAAACCTAATGGAAAATGTCAATATGTGCATATTTAATTTAATGGCTTTATATATGTATATATATAAAATTAAATTGTTTTAAATTAAAATTATTAATAAATTCAAATATAAAATTTTCAAGCAATTATGTGTTGGAAGAGGAATATATTATTTAATAATTTGTATATGCAAAATAGCTTTATAAAACTTTAGAAACAAACTTTGGTTTTAACATTAAATATTAAAATATTTTAATTACTACTATTTTATAGTTTCAAATGAAATTATATGAAGTTCTTATTTTAATTTATATAAGTTGAAATCATGTAGGAATACAATATATATGTATCTTTGTACTTACATCAGTGATTCGTAGTAGTAATGTCATTTTAATATTTTACACATTTTATTTTATGAAAAGTATTTCTTCATTTAAAAATATGAAAATAAAATATTTCAAATTTCCAAACTAAAAGGTTTTATTTAGTTATTTATGGTTTTTCCGATGTGCAAACATTTATAAAGTTATACTTCCACATTGCACAGCTAAAGGTGCTTCCATGTCCTTGCGAATTCGCTGCATAAAGTCAAATTCAAACAGTATTTCTCCTATGGCTCAACTGCAGGTTTTCTAAGTTTCGGAACTTATAAGAAACTTTTATGCGCAAAAATAAGAAATAAAAAACAATAAAGTATAAACAAAAATTTTAATATTTTTTTAAAGTCCAATTTTCATGCCATTTGATATATTTATATTTACTATTTTGCTTAAAGAATTTTTTTATAGAATTTTTATAAATATTTTAATTTACTTTTATCATAGTTTTTGTTTTATCAAAAATGGTAAAATGTTTTTCTGCCAATGAATAAAATTTAATATTTTGTTAGTTTTATTTTCATGAAATTGTTAAATAAAAAACAATATATATTAAAAAAGTTTAATTGAAACCAAGTACGGCCACAAAATGCTGTGTTTTCATTAAGAGATAAAATAACAAAACCGCAGTTAGTTTTGTTGTGGAAATAGCCAAACCACTAATTAAAGCTTTTTACATAAATAAAAATAATTAAATTAAATCACAAAACAAACAAACAAACAGAATCTGAACATTGAGGGATTTTCAACAGGTATCCTTATATCAACATTTACTTTTCATTAATTTTTATTACACACTCTGGATATACAGCTTTCATGTAAGTTTAGCATAATAAATAAATTAAAATTAGTTATTATCACTATAGTTAAGATTAAAAACAATAAAGATATTGCAAAAGTTAAGTTTGACAAACCTAAGCTTATTGTTCTCATTAAAAACTCTTTATTCTGTATTAATTACTGCAATGCATTACTCCTGTCTATGTTATCGTCGCCATATTCAAGAGTTGTTCCCCATACTTTATCTTTTGTCATTCAATATGCTACCCGTTTTGTTAGACATCTATTCGCTCTTCTTTTTTACAGTTTTCTTCTTTAATTTTGGTGGTTATCTTGCTGATACCAATCCAATGTACTGATTCTCTGTCTACGTTATCGTTGCCATTTTCTCAAGTTGTTTATCATTCTCCAACTGTTTAGCACCGGATATGCCACTAGCATTGTAAGTCATATGTTTACAATTCTTCTTCATAGCCCGCTTCTTTTATTTGGGTGATTATCTGGCTGACAACCACCAAAATCTTTAAATGCACTACTTCTGTATACGTTATCGTCGCCATCTTCATGAGTTGTTTATCATTCTCTGCCTATTTGTCATCTAATATGACATCAGAATTATATGTGCATTCTACTTCTCCACAGTTCTCTTTTTTACTGTTGATAGTTATTTGAATGCCAAAGTACTAAATCGCTTGCAGTTTTCTCAAAACGTCTCAACTTTTCGTTATATGTTATAATTTATTCTTCCTAATCACCATTTACATGAAACATCATCATTCCAATCTGATTGTTGTTCACAATTAATATATGACAACGGTTGTGATATGTTAGCTTGATTGGGAGCAACGAAAGGTTTGATTGACCAAAGGCGTTTTGGAACACAATTCATTTAATTTAATTTCCACTACATAGTTCATTGCTCATACTATCTTTGTAACTACTGTCAGTATTTAAGTCCATTTAACAGTGATGGAATGGTGTTTTTAAAAGACGTTAGCAATCAAGTTGAATTGTTTTATTTTTGCCGGTTTGTTGACTAAACCGAAAGAGTTAGTTTGGTATTTTTTACGGACTTCGGCGTAATCTCATGTCTGTAAAGGTATTTAATAAGTACGATTCGCGATTCGCTTGTGAACGTCCTGAAGTAGTTTTGGAGATTTCAGATCAGACATTCTGCGGAGGAAGAATCTCACAAAGTTCGTCTAAAATTTTCGACTAATGATGTAAGTATCGTCTTGGTAAAGTTAATAATTAATAAAAATCAAAAGTGGTGATGAAGTTATGGCTTTATCAGAAGATAAGTTGTAGCTGTTATTCTTTTAAAGACTGAGCAGATGCTAAATGGTATACTAAAACCCTTTTACTATAAATTTTAAATATAGGTATGTTAGAAAATTAGGAAGAGAGTAATTGTGTCGAAACTTTCTGCATCGCGATAGCGAACTAGCTTACATTGCTGAAAAAACGAACACCTCTATTGCGCTCTTAGGAATTAAAAAAATCGTCTAGCATTATATTTAGCTGGACCTAGCGGCAAGTTAGAATTTAAAAAATTCCATTTTTTAAAATGTGTAGAAATTATGTTAAAAAAATTAAAATGGGTAAGGATAAAAGTCATTTAATTATATTCTTTTTTATATTATAATTTAAAATAAATTAATGTATAAGAATGTGTATCTTAAATTCATTCTGGATTTATAAATTTCGTATCCACATTGCTTTTTTTATTTTACCATTTATATATGATATTAAAATGTTATGTAGAATGGTATTGTTTTAAACATATAGCATTACCCACTCTATTCATTCTTATAAGAATATTAAAATTTAATTTAATGGAAATAATTCAATTATATATTATCAATGTAAATATTAAAAATTATAGTTAAATACTAAACACCAAGGAAAACATTTAAAAGCCTACTTTCTTTACCACAAATGAATTTATGCCAAGACTATTTATTTGCTTAAATGAAATTTAGATATTTATAAATTCATTATTTGAATAAATATAAATATATATGAATTCCTTCAAGTATTAAAAATTTTTGTTTTAATTTATTTATCATTAAATTTATATCGGTGCTTTTATTTGCATTGAATAAATGTTTACATAAATAATAAGATTTTTACTTGTAGATATTCGGTGCACATATGTTTCATATTTTTCCCATCTCAATGATGATAAGTAAATATATCAGATAAATTTTATTGTTGTACACATACAAGTTTGTAAATAATGTGATATAAACATATTTTGCAAAACTTTTTAAGAAGATTCTTTGCATAACTTTTAGTATATTTTCAACAATAAAGGAAAAAACAAATTTCACTGAAAATTATACACATAATTTTAATGTGATTTATAAAGAAACCACGGAAAGTTTAGTTAACATAAAGTGCCGGAAAATGCGTTTTTAACCAAAATTTATAAAGAAAAAGAAAAATAAATTGTATTTTTAACATTTTTGTCTAAAAATGGTTTTAAAATAAGTTTAAAATATTTTTTAATGGTGAGAAAATGGGACAGTTCAGGCTTTTTCTAAGTTTTAGAGAAAACATAAAAGTAATCATTATTTTAAAATAAAAAATTTATATCGAAATGAAACTAGAATGTAGTAAATTTATATTCGGAGAATATTTAATTTAATATTATTTTTATATACTTTTAAATTCACAATACATTCATTATCAAAAGTGTATCTATCATTAATCTTCAGGCTAACATAATTACTGCTTACATTTTTCAAAAGTTCTTTATATCTCTCTAGGTATAGAGCGTTGGGATTGTTTTCTAATGCTAAAATCAAACTTTTTAAATAACTGTTTGGTATGTAAACCAAACATAGTCAATTAATATATATTAATATTTTGAGTTAAATAATATATCAGTATTTGTTAAGTACATAATGAAAATATATTCCTTACTTGAAACATTTTTCCATTCCAATTCTATCTCATTTCTGAACTTTAATTTATAAACGTAGATTTATTGTTTTACATATCAGAAAGCGTTTTTATTTCATTCATTCGCTCATGTGTTGTATTGAACCCATTTGACTAATTTAGTTTCCATCCTATTTCATCCTATCCTATCCTCACGCGGTATGCCTGGGACGCACAGTTTTAAATTGTCTCTTTGTTTACTGTCTTGTAATATATGGAATGGATTTTTCTAGGTTTTTGGTAACGTCCTTAATTCTGTCTTTATATGCTAAAATTGTTTGTCCACATGATTCTCTGGTCTTATTATAACGTGACTGTAGTAAAAGAAACGGGATTTGGAATTCTGCGCCGTATTACTTATGGCTTTACAATCGTATTTAAATCGCCGCGTATACATGAACTCTGATATGGCACAAACGATCATCACCAAAACTTTGGTTTATCTATTGTATATCATCAATAGATGGTTGATCGTTTATGGTTTATCGGTAAAATCAAGTTGGAATCAAAACTTATAGCTTTACAATCGTACTTAAAAAGTAGCGTATACATGAACTTTGATATGGCACAAACAATCATCACCAAAATGGATGGATAGATAGATCATAGATCAATAGATTGTTGATGGTTCATGGTTTATCGGTAAAATTAAATTGCAATTAAAACATAATAATTCTTTATTCAGTGCTTATACAGTCAAACTTCCACAACTCGAACTTTTATAACTTGAATTTTCCATAATTCGAATTGAATAGAGTGCAACAGGGTTCAAAGAGTAAATTACATACAATTAAAAAAAATTCTTTAAATCGAAGTCTCTATAAATCGAACATTGCAAATAGCAAACTGGTATTTCGAGTTATGGAGCCTTGCTATCATTTCAGAACATCATAACAGCGTTTTTATTTCTCTAAATTTTATAATATTTTGACAGCACATCAATGAAGAATCTATCTTAATTAATCTATTCTCACTAAAAATAAATACTTTGAAAAAGTTTTGTTTACTTAAGGCTCTATCCTATTTATTATAGTGTTTAACTTGTTTAAGTTTAGTTTTTTATACTATATTTTACAAATTTTGGACCAATTTTATAGAGAATAGTAATAATATTCAATATGAATCAATAGGTTAGTAGCTCCAAATAGAGCTTAGTAAATTCCAACGGAGCGATCTTAGTACATCTCTTGTGTTACAACCTGTATATAACCGAACAGAACTCACTTAGCACTTCGAGTTAAGATTAAAATGATTCTTAAAATCAAATACAGATGAGAATCAGTTATATATAAATATAATAATTTTTTTTAAATTTAATTAAATAATTCTCTTCTAAATGTTTTATATAAAACTACTTACTGTTAATAATATAATTTAAAAAAATATTTGAAAAGATGCTTATGGGTCATTTTTTTACAAATCGGACGGATTTTGGTAAAAAATGACCTCATGATCTCCGATTTGGCTGAAATTTTTTTTATGAGCTCCTTTCATAAAATAAGAAGACCCGTATCTCGGGAAAAAATTTTGTGATTTTTTTCCTGTATAAATACATTAGTTGAGATTATGAAAAACAAGACAGTTTAATTTAACAATGAACTAAGGTTAATAAAACATTTCCCAAATTCATTAAAAAAAAACAAAATCTTTTAAAAATATTTTCTCTTATATATCGAAGGATAAACTTTGCCTGCTTGAAACTGAAAGTTTAATTAAATATCATTCAACTTGGCTCTAATATGGGAAATTCAAAGAGGAGCAAAAATAATGTTCACTTGAATAAAGTGAAAGTTTTTTGGGTCAAAGATAAATTTAAGGCTCTAATATTGCATAAAATGAAATTGTAGGAGGATAATTAAATTCATATATATATATATATATATATATATTTATATAAAAAAGTCGAGTGCTAAGAAGATTTCTACTATCTTCTTATTACATTAAACTTGTGAGTTTGCGATTATTTTGAGGAAATTGTGTGCTTAAATGTGAAAAACACATGTTCCACAAAATATATTATTTTATAAGGTTTATTTTTCATAAATTATGCAATTTTAATAGTTAAAACGAGAAAATTGTAAAAATTTTTATTCCCACTTGAAAATTGAACAAGTATAATTATATTTCATTGATGTTAAATAATTTTGCAATTTTTAACGCATTGTAAATAAATTTATTGGAGCACAAATATGTAAATATAGTTGAATTTTAAATGAATTTGTAAATTAATATATGCTCGCTGTTATGCCAGTTGCTCTGCATTATCGACGAAGGATATACATTACATTACATCCTCGCGCAGAAGTAAACAAAATATTTACAGTATTGCTAATTTTATGCGTGGAAATTAACTATTCAATGCATTTCAATCTGCATATAGTGCATTGTTGAATAGGTAGATGCAGTGGCTCAGAGTCAGTTCAAAAAAAAATGTTTAATTACTAATTCAAAAACAATGTAAAATAGTATTAGATATACAAAGTCGAAAACATTTTTTAATTTTAAAATAAAATTTTTTAAAACAAATTAAACTTTCTGAAATGAAAGAGTTTATAATTAAATTTTTTTGAATGAAAGTTAACTGGTATCTCAAAAAGGGTAATTTTTGGGAGACTTGAAAACTCTAGATACATTATGTATCCAAAAACAGAGAGAAATAATAACATAATTAAAAAGTAACCACAGATGTGTTACAGTGATGGATCCAAAAGAGAAAATGGTAATGCAAAAGCTCTGATTATAGAACCAATATTTCTATTATTCTAGTAAAAGTTTGCGCTTCAGAGCTATGCATCAAAAAATGTCTACATAAGATTATTTCATCAACTCATGTTTATATCTTAGACGTGAGTATAAGACAGTCCACAAGATCTTAAATCTTTAATGGCATTTTCATTTCACTTAAAATATATTTGTATATGCTTCGAACTTTTCTCAAACATTAAAAATAATTTTAGGTCTTTAAACTGGTTACCAGGACATGAAAAAAACGAAAGTTATTAAAGGAAAATCACTTTATAGTATCCAGTGACTCCACATAAGTTTCTAAAACAATTTAATTCGTGAATGAGAGGAATATAGCCTAAATTCTCGTTAAAATATATTTATCTTAAACGAATGGAAGTAAAAATTACAGCATAAATGTTATAGGTTATTATGAACTCAAAAATATACAAAAAAAAATGGCAAGTTTCACTAGACGATAATTTTAGTAGACTATATTATGGGGATCGGATTACAGTGAGGATGATACCTGCAGACTCAGATAACAGTAGAAGACATACTAAGCACATGTTCTCCTGGAGTTATAGAATTATATGTACAATTAAATAGCGAATGGCATTTCAAATCCCAAAAATATGGTTAAAATTAATTAAATTTTGAAGTTACACCCAAAGTTTCCTTTCGGCCGTAGTGAACATATAGTCTAAATTATAAAAATAAAAAAATTGATATTAATTATTTATAAATATTTTTATGAATTTCTCAAATCTTCTACAGATAATTTATCTAAGCCGCTGTGTATTTGCTGGTATGTAACGATTATGTGTTCATTTTTAAAGAAGATAGAATTTACTAGATATTTACTAAAGATTTGTATACACAATATATTTGTACAATATGCGTATATACAGATAAATACAGATATTACTGCAAACTAAGGAAAACCATTATTTGCTTTAAATTATCAAAGCTGCACATAAATGCATTCACAAAATTGCAATGAATACAATAACGTTGTTGTTTACTAAAAGCAAGATAAAAGCACATTTATTATCAAAAATTAATTACAATAACATTGAATCTGATATGAAAATTTAATTATAATTATTAGTAAATTATATCAGAGATTAAACTGAAAATCTTTATTTATATTTTTATGTATTTTAATTAAGTGTAAATGCAATTAAATTTTTATTTACATTTTAAATATTTAAATATATTCTTATTTATAGCCAATATTACTTTAATATAAAATTATTAAACATGTATTGGAAGGAAGTTTAACGCATGAGAATAAGGCACTTTAATACTTCGAATTAAATATATGTTAAGTATAATTTATTTAAACGTCGGTTAATACATGGGTCTATGGTTTAAATTTGAAAACGTTTCAATTCTAGATACTTGTAGTCTAGAATTATTTACCACAAAAAATTCTAATAACCACTGATGATGGACATTTGGCTATATCCGAAATAGTTGTATAGTACGCTTAAGGGTTTACTAAATTAAAAATTTGTTTGGATAGATTCTTTGTGATAAGACAAAATTTATATAGTATAACTTATTACCTAAATCCATTGCACTTTCATAAGATATAAATTTATAATATCTATCTATTTATCTGCCTATATCTCTATCTTATATATAACGTATAATAAAAACAATCGTTAACTTATGCTTATATAACTTATCATACGTTAATTATTCTATAATTATTATTCTGTTCCATTATTTTTATATAATTTACTATGTTTGAATATTTAGGTGGAGAAAGTAACTGCTGATATTACTGTCATCACTTTTATTGGAAGGCATTTGTTGTACATTATGATACCCTCAAAGTTACTTAGGAGAGTTAAGTTATACTAACCGTCATTTAGTCTTTCAGGTAAAGCAGCGGGGATCTGCTGTTTGTTAAAAGTCTGCTTTTATTATTTTTGACAGCCCAGTGAAGAAATGGTTTCTAAGACACTACAATCCGTAGTTCTGGACGACGAACAACATCTGTGCAAGAAAAAGATAGATGGATTCTATCCATTTTTCGTAGTGTTAACTCCTGAACAATTCACTTGTCAAAATATGACACTGTTAAAGGCATAATGACCCGTTTGAACTTGTAAGGAAATGAACTGCAAGTTAGTTGAAGCTCAATAGGTTTTTAGTTTAATTCTTATCTAATCCTGACCATAAGGTTCTCCTAAACAGTTCACACATGAGGGTTTGTAATCAGGAGTCAGCGCCATTTATATGCATTAATCATTGATTATAGGTATATAGTATATAGATATAAGCATATAGTATATAGGTAATAGTTTTTTAAAAAATGTTAATAAAATTATTTTAAACAGCCTTCCAGAATACTTTTTGTATCTGCAATCTCATAACTACTTGATATCCTACAGTGGGTTGGTTTACCCGCCTTAATCCTATTCCCTTTCAACCTAGCCTTATTATTTTACTTTATTTAATTTATGTATTGAATAATCCTTAATTTTGAAAATTTATAATTTTATGTTAATTTTTGTGTGTGATTATAATACCTTATTACACTTTCCTTATCTTAAATGATGACCGACCCAAGTAGCAGTATTTAGGTCCTTTCCAAAAAGAAAAAAAACTTTATTGCAATCGATGATAAATTGTAACAACAATTTGGTAACAATTTATGTCTAAGTTTATGTAGGTGTTCATAAAATATCGAACACTTTACAACACTGATAGAAGTAATCATTACTCGCAGTCGTACTACTTAATAAAAATGCCATTAAAAACATGTATCCTTTTTGAGAGGAAAAGGTTGCGTTTAAGAGTATAATAAGTTTGGTTTTAGGGCGTTGATTATTTTTGGTAATTTTGATAAAATATTAATACATACTATTTTAGTGTACTCATGTTCTATGCATATATGTTTATGAAAAGTGCAGAATTTTAGTGAAAAATAATGGGGAACCATAAATTATATTCTGAATAGTTTGTTTGGAAATTGTGGTAACATAAAAGTGTCAAAAGTAATTAATTTAGTTTATAAAAGAACTTTTTGAATTTTTACATAAAAATTAAAATTTTTGTTTAGTGAATTTTTTGGTAAAGAATTCCAAATCGCAGTCATGAAATTACTTACAATAAAATATTTTTTCTATTTATTTCAAGTTAATGAAAATTAAAGAAATAATTATATTTATGTTATATTTTTATTAAAATATATTTTTATATATTTTTTGTTTTTATTTTATTTTTTTTTTATTTTCATTTCATTTTTATTTTTAAATTTTTATTACTATGTATCTTAAAACAGTACTTATATGTATATATTTTATATACTCTTTTCTTAAATTTTTAATGCAATATATTTTAAAATATTATTTATATAAACTCTTTATATTCATATAATTTTAAAAATTTTTATTCATTATAACTAAATATATTTTTTATATATATGTTATATTCTTAAATATTTTTTATATTCTTTTTAAATTTTTATTACAATATATCAATAATAAAAATTAATATTTTTTTATTTATAAATAAAGAGGATGACGTAGATATAGTTTCAGTAATATTTATGTTACATCCTGATCCTAATGATGACTCTCAAGGAGAGTCGAAATATAGAGTACTATAAAAAATATTAAACGTTGAATTATTTAACAAAAAAAGGGGCCTATAGCTGAATTAAAATATATATAAAAACCATTTATTTATTTATTTTACTTCTGAGTTAACACTAAAATTAATTCTAAAGTTAACTAAGAATAAGAACTGGACTACTATGTCCTTCTCCCTATGCTTATATACATGTTAAGTATTATATCTTAATTTTATTTAATATGTCCTTGGATAGGTGTGGCTTTATTATATTGTAGTCGCTATTCTTGTTTGCGTTAAAGAGGCTAGTGTCATTGGTTGGGTTGTTGTAGCAGTTTATAAGATTGCTCATGGTTAGAATATATCCATATTTGGGGTATGTTGGTTGTACATTCCTTTAAAAAAATTAATAAGTTTATGCATATTAACGCTTTCTGCTTCTATTAAATATTTAATATATTTTCGAGATGAATTATTTAAAAAAAAATAATATAATAAATAATTCAATAAATTTTGTATGCAACTCGTTTTGAATATAAAATATTAAGAAAAGATTCTTTTTTTTTTAATAAATTATTTTGATGCAAATTTTGCTCATAGCAAAAGCGGATAGTCGAATTAGTCTTACTACATTTTACTAAACCAAAAACTCAACACAAAGCGTTGTTAGCATAATTTTTATGCAAATCTTAACAAAAAATAACTAACAACAAAATAAAAAAAAATAAAAAAAAATTCAAATATATACACAGAAAACCGACAAAAAAGGAAACTTTAAGGATTTTCCTTACATTGTTTGTGTGTGTTCGTGTGTTCCTGTTTAATTCAACCGTTTGTGAGTAAACATTTTAATTCAATAATAGTATCCTCGAGACTTAAATGCACAGCACTGAATTATGCACAGGAGAGCATTTAACTTCCTTTTACTTTTGCTCTTGTAACCTTTTGAACTACGAAAAAGTTAGTGGAAATGGCAAAAAAAAAAATAAAAAAAAATAGAAATTCGTTATTTCTTGAGATGTAAACACTTCGTTTACTTTTTATTCTCAGTGAAGTTTAGAAAATTAATTCTTCTTCTTAGCTTTTTCCTTTTTCCGCAGCGTTAAAATTAAATAAAATTTAAAGCAAGCAATCCTTTGAGCGCACCGAGTTCAATGAGCCTTCCTAAACTGCATTCTTGGGAAAGTGAATTGTGCCTTAATTAAATGGTTGAAAATTTAATAACATTTTCGCAACTTCTGATGTGTATAGAATTTAATTTAATTAGCGAAATTACTTCATGGATGACAGATAGCGAATTGCATTATTGCTTATGAAATTGTGTAATTTGCAGCAGTTGAATAGATATTGTCTTACTTATACATCCTGTAAACAATTCATTAAATTAAATATTCTCTGTTGGTTTCGATATTGAATACATATTGATTGCGATCAAATAGTGATGCTCTTAACATATTATTTAGTATCTCTTACAAAATATTTATATTCTATTAATAATAAACATCTTCTCAAATGATTCCTGATTTGTTATTTGTTCCAAACTCCGCTTCGGATATTTCGGATATTCATATTTTTGTTCGGATTCAAGAAAAATTTTCTAATTATTTCGATTTCGTGTTACATGTCACAGTTTGTGTGGATTCCAAGTAAAACGAGTATACATAATTTTTTGTATTGAACGTTGAGACCTTGTTTATTTGGGATCCGGTTAGAATCTTGCACTACTAAGCAATATATTATATATAACGTTTGTTCGATCATCAACAGTATGCTGTGTGATAATTGCACGCTTCTTTTAAGGAATGTTTATTAGTAGAGGGCAATTCAACACAGATTTCGAACTTTTATATACTTTCGACTGCATCAAGGAATGGAAAATGTATGATTTATCTCATAATTTTCTTATTTATATGTAAAATTTTTTGTAGAAATGTTTTACACGATGAGTTTCAAGACTGACTCATAACCTCATATGTTCATGAGATACACATTAGTTCACTACATGCTTGTAGTTGCCCATACGGGAACACGTCAATAGTGTATGTAAACTTGTAGAGAGCAATAGTAAAGATCATGATGGCATATACCGAGTTAAATGCAATCAGACACTGTGTCTTGTGTGCTCAGTACTTCTCCTGGAACTATCTACAGAAATGAAATCAGTTATGCAGAGATATTAAAGTGAACTTCAGCTTTGATTTTCAGCAAAGGAGTACTTTAGGGTTAACAAAGTAGTATTGGAGAAAATGCTAAGGGTTCAGACAGTAAAAAAATTAATAAACTCTTTTAAAGTCTTGCAATTTTAAGACAATCTAAATTGCTATTAAATAGCTACAAAAGCCAAAAGTTGGAACTCTGTATTGGTTTATCCAACAACACATTAAAAATGCTAACCAGACGATTGCCTACCCACTATACAGTTAAAGGATCTAAACCATATCGATACTTTATCACAGCTCATGTGTAGTTTCTACGATGAAGAATTGAACTGAATTGAAAAAAATGAACTGTGATGCATTGATACACAACACAATGGGACAATGGGACTGAAAACATTTCAGAAAGGATATCTTTCATTAGTAGTATCCTTAGCTACTTTACTTTTTTTTTTGTTGCTTTTTTCACAGCTTATTTCGTTGCTTACTCTGTTGCTTATTTGTTGCAGTATATTTTTTAATGAACGATAAAGAAATTATTGCAATTTCGTCTTCACTTATACAGTCAACAAACATAAACGTTAAAGCTGATTTTAAGCGTTTTCTCAAAAATGTCTAGAATATAGTATATGTAGTATTACATACTACAATAGTAGTATTATTATTGTGAGGGCATGTGACACTGCGACCGCGTCGGGTCTATTGTGCCTCCTTCTGGGTTTAGAGTATACCTAAGTCAATAAAAAGGGGTATAGAACCAACTTTACAGAGCTTTATTGCTTCTTTCGTAAAGGTATACATACCCATGAGTCTATACCGTTTGTGCATTAGTGCAGGGCATTCTAACAGCACATGTGTGGCGGACTCCTCATTCTCTTCACAGAATCTACAGTTTGCATACGGATGCAAACTGTAAGTAAACTGTAGGTATATTTACGGAAGTATACCCAGTCTTGTAAGTTGGTATTTCAGTTTACAGTGCCCTGTAAGGATTCTTGTGATGATTCTAAGTTTTTCTTTTGAAAAGTTCATACAATCCTTGTATCTCTTATTGTTATAGGTACCATTAAGTGATTTGGATTGTGTTAAATCTTCATATGCTAACAGGATACTTTCCTAGTAATTACAATTATCAGTACATACAATGTCTAGTTTATCTTTTAAAAACTATCTTGAGTTCCTGTGTAGCTTTAGTAATCCTGATCATTGCTACTGAGGTCAGTGTTCAAGTCCCGATGAAAACAATTGATTTTAATGTCAATTTACAAAGAATATGTTTCTCAACCCACCTCTATTGGCATTCCGAATTTAAATTGCGAATCTGAGTATATATAATTTAACTTTCACTTTCAGCTGTTTAGGATGTAGTTGATATAGTATTGTCTGCATGGTGTTTTTATTTTTTATAATAAGTATTAATAATCTCGATGATTATAAGGTCAGAAAAATGGAGTTGTGGTGGAACTTATTGGTTCTGTTTGTTATTAGAATATACTCGTTTTTATATGACACGAAAAAAATTTTTCTGTTAAATAATAATCAATTGCAGTTAACATGATGTTCTCAGGTCACAGTACTATTCTCCATTGGGTGCCTAAAATTCCATTTACTATAATAATAATAATAATAAATTAATACTTAACGAAATTAATATTTGTTAATATTTTGTATAAAAATTCCTTCTTAATAAGAGTACTATAAATCCTTTATATTAACTTATAAAATATGCAATATAATTTTAAAAATAATTTACTACATATAATATATATATAAATATAATTCACTGTTTACTGAAAAAAAATTTGCAATATAATTTTAAAAAACATATTAAAAAATATTAATTATTTATTTTTGAGTAAGGGCTGCATTGTAGCGCTGCGACCAAGTTAATAATCTATTTCAGCCACGGAATGAATAAATAAAATTTAATTTAAAACACTATTCTTTGCTGAATAACAAAAATGTTTGGAAATTATATTTCTACTTTGTAAAACGACTATAAAATACTTTTTTTCTTATATCAACATTTTTGCATGTCTATTTGTGAAATTATTTAACTAAATTTCAAATTCATTTTTCTTTTAAACATCTTAGCATGACTTTTATTTAAGTTTTCTGCAATCCACCTTGCAATTTTTTAACTTATTCAGCTCTTTTATAAGGTTTTTGCATGTCCTGGCTATACCTTCCGGTCATTACACACTTCTTGTCGACATTTACAATTCAACGTTGCTCTTAGGTTGAATTATTTTTGTGTAGTAAATTGTGTAACTCCAAACTGTGAGTAACACAGACAAACCAAGCAAGTAATACGAGGTACCTACTTGAAGAAAAGTAAAATTTATTGCAGACTTTGCAGGTCTTTGAATTTTCCTTCTTTAAGCAATTTTTCTGCAATTTTAACTTAATTTATTTTTTTATATTTATTCCTTTATATTAAGTAAGATTTTTATAGTTATAGAATTTGAGCTCACTCTTTCATCTATTCAACAAGTTTAAGTATTTTAAAAGTATCTCTAATTTGATTAAACTGCATAAATTTTTTTATTGAAATTAAAATTCACAGGAAAAATTAATATTTTTAATAAAATAAAAAAATTAATATCAAATGATGATAAAAAAGAAGGTTATTATATTTTTTTATATGGATAAATACTTATAAAAATAATAATACTTAAATATCAGAAAGGCTCTTTAAATGAATATTTTAGTTTTATTAAGATAATTGTAATTTATTGTTCTATTGACCAAATTTTGTTTATATATTTTTATATAATCTAATTGGTCAATATTAACAGATATACAATTTATTAAAATAGTATTAAAACTATTTTATTTTTTACAATATTTCTATTATAGCTTATGGTCATCTTTAGAGAATTGAATATCAAGTTGCATTGACCAATTTAGCCTGTATAAAAATATATTAGGATAATTAGGATAATATTATTATAATTCTAAAATAATATAAAATTAAATTAAATTTTAAAATAGAAGTCACTTAAATAAGCTAGTAACTATTTTTAGTAATTTTAGTAATAGTTTCTTATTACTAATAAGAAGGTACATGCTAATGTCACAAAATAGTTTTAAAATTGAATTCGATTTCTTTTCTTAGGTTTTAGGTTTGTGACAAATTTGTGAATCTCCTATGATATTTTCTATTTTTTTTGCAGTCTCATATAAAATCTCATATAAAATAAAAAATAATACACACTATATAGATTGATGTTAGTAGCTTAGTTTTTTATTGCTTCATGATAAAAAAACGCTAACATAAACAATATTTATGATAGGTCGTCAATTTTAAATTACTTGTTCTAATTTTGAAGCGAGGTAAAACTTGGGTCTTATATTTCTGATACGCTTAATGAAGACAGAATATTCGTAAATGTGGTACCAATTTTGATTTAACTTTTTGGAACCCCTCAACCTACATACATTTTGAATCTGCATCGTATTATGAAATTTTATTCCAATAATATTTTCTATTTCTGACTCTATACACCCATTACATGTCTTCTTCATTCCATGATAAACCATTGTTTATAGAAACTGTATGGGTTTGTAACCATGAAAATGGTTATGGGAGTTTGATAGTGACGAAGCTCCAGTAAATCGATACCTGAATGTTTGGATACAAAATAATGAAAAAGCTATGACAAATATAGTATATATAAAAAATATGTTACCTGACAATAACACATATTTCGAATATATTATTTTCTAGCTGCATATTAATATTTCAATTTTCATCTCTGTTATAATCGGTTCTAAAAAAAAGGACTTCTGCTAAAAAAAGTAACATATAAAAATAGATAGAGCTATGTTGGGAAAGTAGAACAGTGAAGATATTATGATTGGCTGTTTTAACGGTTTCATATTTTTAACTTTTATCGAAGCATTCATAAAGTATTGCTACTGACCAAGTTAAAGAAATTCATATTATTTAAATCAAAAACTAAAAGTAAAAAAAAAATGATATTAGGTTTGGTTAAAAAATATTAAGCACATACAAAGTTGACAGGAAACGGACAGCATTGCTGCTTAGTAGGCTCAAAATCATTTTGTGTCTCGGGAACAGTACCTAGATATGTGTCTCACATCGAATAAACAAGTAAGACTCTGTAACTTAGGATCAATATTATAATTTATAGAGGAAGTTGGATTTGAAAAAAAAAATCTTTGTTCATGAAGGGGCAGAATAGTTCGCTAGTTTAAATTCCCTAAACATAATAATAAGTATAGATTGACTTAAATGTTTCTACCATTTTACCATATAGAAGAGATATGTTGTGATTTTATTTGAACGTCTTTTCTGAGTTTTGACACAAGCATATCAGTTAATTGTTGGCAATATCTGCTAGTTTAGAGGGTACAAATACTTATATTAGTTTAGTGTAGTATCTTATATACATTTTTATATCTAGTTTTTTAAAAAGCTGTAGGTATTTGAATTTTTAATATTTTTTTATTAATAATTTGTATATTATTTTAAAATCTATCTTATGCGGGTTTTATGCCATCTAATTAGTGTTAATGATGTATATTGTAGATAGTATTTCTCATTTTTATTTATACAATTCTATAATTAAAAATCCTTGATATTTTTTTACTAAACTGAATATTAATCTTCTTAATTTCCTTTATTGTACTTCTTCAGAAAACTATTCAGCGCTGTTTCATTTATAATAATATAGGTATATGAAATAGTATTGCAAAATACTATTGATACATCCTATACTTACGGTTACTATTTTATCTCAGCTGTCCTTAATATTCATATTTATTTAGCATATTTTTCAAATTTATACAAAATTCCTACTTATATTTTTATAGAATATCAAAAGTAGTTGCATTCAGAAGTATTTAAACATAGTTAAGCGTTAAGCTAAAATTACGTGCAGATAATTTTTACTTTTCTCATATATAAACCCGTACCCACATATAATTATATTTACTCAGTACTACGGGTATTATCGATAATATGTTTGTATTATATTTTGCATTTCGTGAACAGAGAGGAGTAGAGAGTACTTTGAGCTCTACTGTATTAAACTTCATAATTCAGAACACGCTTTTGAACACGTACAAATGGAAAAGGATACACACGATACAGCATGTCCTTGTGTTACTATATAAACTGTAAATATTCCATTAACTACAACTTCAAATGCAGTTACTCTCGTAGTTTAGTACAATATTAATATTAAAGGCGCAAACGAACTCCTTTGTGCCAGTAAAGGAACATTCAATTATCATTTATTTATTTCACCTTTGTACATAAAAAATTACGTTTACTTTGCTGCGGAACAAACTTGGTGAGCCTTAAGTGGTTATATTGGTTTCTCTGTAATAATTTTATTTTCATGTAAACACATGAGAATGTGCTTTAAGGATGTCTGATATGGAATAAAAAATATTAAAGTTGAATTGAAGGAGTAAAGAAAAGGTTAACTCAAGTTAATTTTTAATAACCAAAATATTAAATTTTGTAGTATTCAGTAAAATTTAGTACAGCTAATTGTGTTGTTAATGTATTTTGAGAATAAAATTTAATATTTTTTTAATACTCGTTTGATGAAAAAGTTATTATAAAATTGTTTTGATATTATTGGATGCATCTCTGAAGGTACGGTTAAGGCCAATGTAACAATGGAAGCGAGTTATCACTGGATTTTTTGTTTAATTGAGTATTTCAAGTTGTAAGAGCTTATGCTGACAATATAGCAAAATCGAACTTCGGTCGTTCTTAGAAATAAAGAAAGAATGAACCATTGATGTCATTACCAAAAAATATAAATTAAAATCTCTATTGAAAATTAATAATATCCGATTTCAACAAGAAATTAAATATCTGGGACTAAATTTACTTACAGCAAATCTGGATGAAAAAAACCCGAAGATCTTTCTTTATTTACCGTCCTAAGAAATTCATAAACGGAAAACGGGGTTGTAGTGAAGTCAATTCTTCTATACAACTATCAGGGTATTGAGCCGACCTGTCTAAAACGGTTAATCCAAAATCGTTGCACAAGGTCAACTGAATTGGTTACAGAAGTCTTACAGATGACTTGAATCAAATCATTAATTGTTGATCTCCATTAGTTGCCAACTGAACATTTAAGTTCGACAGTTGTAGATAATGTAAATAGTTATCAAACTGCATATGATGTTTTAAAGTGACAGTGCAGTTTTGAATACTAAAGTCTAGTACTAAAATCTGTTTCGTATTAAAAATTTATTCCATATAAAAAATACTGTTGCACAAAATTTTGATGTTATAGAACTTTTTTTTGTGTGGAGATTAGTATGAATTTTTGGTGTGAAATAGATTTTAATGCTAGATTTATATTTTGCTCTGGGCATCTTTATTTTGAATACTTCAAAATCAATTTTGCTTCAGTTAAACTGGCTACACTTGCAGAACACTTAAAAATGGGAAATTGAAGTCGGTAAACAGAGGCTCACTCACCCCAAAGCATATAAATGACGGAACCAGCTTACAACAACAAAGTAAATGTTTGGCCTTATATACTCTGAGTGTCAAAATGTAATAATGAAATTAGTTCATGTGCCTGATTTCAATTGGTTAAGTTTTATATATCAGTTTTTCGTTTTTTTTATTTGACAAAGTTCAAAGCTCTGACAATGTCCTTATAGTTCTATATCTATTTAAATATAAAGCTGACGTGGGTTAACTCATGTTACAGCAGATTGTCTTATATTAAATATTATAATATATATATGTTTTAGGCTGTAGTGCCGCCTAGAGCAAGTAAAATAAAATATGACAAAAACATTTGAGTGCGGTCAAATATTTCTTTTAAACTTACCAGTATATGACAATTATAACAATTGTTGGAATTTAAATTTACAAAAATACTTTAATTTTTAATACCTCAAACTCAATTAGGTTAATAAGTTGCTTGTTACTTTGCCTTATGAAATGCAACAATACAATCCTTAAAAATATTGTATGAAGGAAAGTAACAAAACGTAAGCGAACAAAAGAATTTATTCCTAAAGTAGATATTTTCTGTAGCCAAAAGAGTTACTGCTAAAGGACTCGAAGTGAATTTAAAAAGAAATTGTAGCTATTGTGAAAGTTTTTGGTGAGCCCCAAACTCATCATCAAATTGTAAAATTTCGTTTAAGAGAAACGAATGGTTCCAAATAAATGGGAAGTCAAAGAAGATTTCTTTAATGTTGAATTTGCCAAAGTGGAAAAACTTTTCATGAGGTTTCGGTTGTTTCCATGTTGCAGTTTAATTTATTAAAGGAAAAAATTTATTCCAAAAGGATATACTATTTTACAAATGTTTTAAAGTAAAACCACAACATCAAATTTGAAATCTTTAATAAAAGCATTATTTTGTGTGCTACCGCAGAAATTTGTGCACGCAACTTAGAGCAAAGATAATAACTTCAACGAAATTGTAAGGCTTTTGTTTTACAAAGATTATTATACTATATAGTTTATTTGCTATTTTCGTTTATTTTAATAAACGAACTAATTTTAATAATAATATTTAATAAATTAAAAATAAAATTAATTGTTTCGCTGATTCATAATCAGCGTTGCTGATAGTTTCATAGCGAGTTCCTAAACTCGGTTTACATCGATACATATTACACTTCACTCCAATATCAGAGACCTTATTCAGCAGAGACTATATCAGAATTCCATGGTATGTAAGAGGAGCTGATATCCACAGAGATCTGAGAGTGGGTTCATTTGAAAAATACACTAAAGATCGTGCTCTGAAACTGTTCAATACAATTGACAGTCACAATAATCCAACACTCAGTATCCTAAAAATACAACGAAATTTGATAAACACAGGCAGATACAAAGACATCAGATCCATCATATTATAAAGCCCCGTAAAGCCCCGTTTTTTTAGTGTGACTTAAAACTGTCCACAGATAAAATAGAGTAAAGGTGCTGATTCACCAACTCAGACATCTGAATATCAATATTAAGGGATTTTCAAAGTGATGAAGAGTAGACAAATATTTTATTGGATGTGAATACGTCAATGAAACCTTTTTTCTAAAAACGACTTAGAAATATAGAATATATTTATAACTTGGAATAAATATTTTTATCTAATTCTCTTTGGTATTTTTTTTGTATCAGTAACGACTTAGAAAAATATAATATATTTAGAACTTAGAATATATATTTTTATCTAATTCTTTTAGGTAGTCAGTATGTAGATTGACAGTGTTTATTGATATTTATTTATATGTCACTTTAACATAGTTTACGGAGCATCGAGTTATTTCAGTATCGAATAATACAGTAATATTTTATAATATTTATGTTTGAACAAATTAATATCGTATACGTTATTCATTATTATATATATAATTTTGTACTTTAATAAGTGCCTTTATAAAAAATGTATGGAACTCACCTCTGATTGCTTGTTTTTATTTCAGCTGTTGGTTGTTGTGATAAATATTTATGGAATATGTATATTTTCTTTACTTATTGTGCCTCCCTGCTTTCCTCGTTATTTTACATACTTTTTACTTTTATGTAAGGACAGTATTTGAACAATACTTTTGATGGTGGACCTATCAATGCTTTTGTGAAATTATTTAATAATTATATGTAATAATTTACAAATTCCCATTGATGTATTATTCATGAATAATATATTGTCTATAAAATATGAAAGTCATGAAAAAATAAAATATAGAAAAAAAAATTCATATCTTTTACTACGCAAGTTTATGAAAACCATAAATCTTTTACTTTCCTAAGAATTTTTCATAAAATTAAGATTTTAATGCTTTTTAAATTGGTTAAGCCCAATAAAAGTTTATAGAAAAAGGATGCCATTAAATTTAATACTGACAAAAAATAAAAATAAAATAAATATCTTCAATCAAAAAATTTAACACAATTTTAAAGAGAAATAAAACTCATAACAAATAAATAAGAAATAACAGTTAAACAGTAATTTTGGGTGCATTTACAGCATTTAAAAACATTTTAACAGAAATTTACAACGGTTTTATGAAGCTGTAAATGTTCCCTCCCAAGGATAACTGCAATAAACATAAAAATAAAATGCTAACTCAAATCCACGCAATGAATCCTTTATATTTATAAAAACAACAAAAAAAACAAATTATATATAAAGGTAAGAAAAATTTAATCCTTTTAAGATTAAAATGTTAACCAAAAAGGGTATTTTATTGTAGTAATAATTCAGTTCAGAATGGTTTTTGAAATTGATTGTTGTTATAGACTAAATAATATCCTTAAAGATTTGCGTATGTTTTTTAAATTGTTCTTTTATACAAAAAATATTACCTTATAGCTTTAATTATTTAATAATGAACATTTTTTTAAGATTAAAAAAGATTTAGGTTATCCATTTTACGGATCTGTAAAATTAAGACCGATGCTTGTCTTCAAAGCGTTGAGAATGTGAGTGTTGTCTGCATAAACATGATCCTTTATGTAAATCTACAAAGTCCACTAGTTATTAATGAACTGAGCGGTCAACCCACATCATTAAAAGTGAAATCACAAAAAAAATGTTGTGTGGCAACGTCTTGTTGAAACCAAATATTTTCCACATATATATTTTAAGTTTCACTCCAATTGAATTAGTAACTATATTGCTGTATTGTTCACAACTGACGGTTTCTGTTACGTCTTTATGATTTTCAAAAAAGCACAGACCTATCATATACCCAGTTCAAACACAGTGATCTTTTAATGGTCACTTATGGATATTCATTGCAGTTCAGCGGTTGTTGAACAAACCATAGGGTTTGCCGATAACATATGCTACTTTGACATATGTCACTGAATAAGTTCCGTTAAATCCAGATTACAAAATGGATAACTCTGCTCTGCACTTATGGCTTGTTTTCACCATGTCATTTTAAATGACAATTATAACTGACTGGTGTGTCAAATGCATTTTCAATACATGACTAAATGCGAATATGACATCATATGACTACCCGTTTCCATTATACTGACAATATTTGACACTGAAAATGACATAGTGAAAACCACAGTTGTTAAAGTGAAAACTGATCTTGAGATTTTAAGTTTAGAGTCCTTTTTTTTTTAAAAAAAAAGTAAAATAAATTTAAAGGAAAAATTTATGCCAATATGGCTTTTATGAGAACATCATCAAGTCAATTTGGGTGATCACGCTATGTAACTATTTTGTACAAATTATATTCTTTTACAAAAATGTGAAAAGCAAAAGTAAAGGGAAAGGATGTTGTAAGTTTTTGAATAAGACATATATTGGTATAACTAATAGTAGAGAGTAATTGTACCTTATATCAAAAGAGACGTAACTTATTTATAGCTTAAACAGTTTAAATGTATAATGATTAAAACCACTTTAAAGTACTCTTATATTGAACCAGAAAGCCATTGTTGTTGTAATAACAAATACATGATTCCATGCCTACATTGGTAATGTAGTCTATTTGTAAATATATATATAAACAGAAGACTAAAGATTTTAGATGTGCAAGTACTAAGCTCTAACAAAGTAGATGACTGATATTATATGCTTCGTCTTATAAACAATAATAATCAAACGATTAATTTAAAAAAAAGTGTAACCTTTTTATTCGTTGCTTTTAATTTTTTTATTTTATTAATTAATAATTTAATTATTAATTAATTTTTACGCTTAAGTTTTACAGCAGGTTCAGATATTTAATTTTCTGTTCTGCACCTATCACGCTTAACTTTACCACATTGGGCGCAAACATAATAAGTATATCTTACTTTCGGGTCATTGCCTTTTGGATTACTGCTCGCAGTAGCCATGGATCCTCCAGAAGTAGTAGGTTCATCTTTCTTCTTCTTTTTTACTTTTTTCCTGAAGTTTGTCGCAACAGTCTCAGATATATCTACTGCCTTTTTTAGATCTAATGAAAGTGGATCAGTTTGATTAATAATATCAGGTATGTCATAATATTTATCGTTTTTAATTAAATAATTGGCTTTGACGCCTTCTTTCAAAGCATGACGTAATCCATAACGCAGATACTTCCTCTTCCTACGATTAAAGCCAGGAGAGTTTAATAATGCATAATGGTATAGTTCATCGAGCAATGCAGGTGCGCCATATGCATTTAAAAGCGGGATAATGTTCACTTTTGTAAATTCAGACATTTCAGAAACTGGTTCTAAAATGATTTCAATAAAAAAGCAAGTTCTAAAATTAAAATAAAAAATTAGCCTGCACCGAGTCCGGGTATTGTAATTAGGCAATACACTGTGAGCATGGGTCGATAACCATGAAAATGGTTATGGAGCCATAACAATGACCAAACTCTAGTTAGAAGATAACTGAAGATTATAATATATAGTATAGTCGTAGATACTCTAGGTAGAGAAAAATTTGCACATTTTTAAAAGTGCAAATAAAAGAATGTGTATTTTCGAAATATTGAAATCTGTATCTAAATTTCATACTAATTATGCGTCTATACTACATATTAATAAGATAAAATTTTAAGGTAAACTTACCCGGGTTTTAAATTCTTAATTTATTTTAGAGGAAATACTTCCCAAATCATTCCTTAAAGAAACAACACAAAAAATTTGAACAAATATAATATCAAATACTATTTTTGAAATGTCTAATTGACATTTAAAGTAAAGTTTACTTTTTTTTTTTCTACTCGAATATAATTTTTTTATATTAAATTTTTCTACTAAAGTGCAATATTTTCCAAAAATTGATTTTCAAACTTTTACAGATCTATTATGGGTTTATATATATTTTTTCTGTTGTTAAGCACTTTGAAAAGCAGAAACGGAAGTTAGTCTTTATATATAAAAGCTGGTATTTGTATACGTTATACATAAGTTTATATAGGAAATACACAATATTTTCTTCAAATTCTTTGTTCTTTTACACTAGGCATTTCAACTGTTCCTTAGAAAGCATATTCGATTTGTCTTCTATCTTATATGTTGACAGAAACTGGGCTGCAGCTAGAACTTTTTTTCAGTATCAGGTTGTGTCAAAGTTGTAGGTATCACTTTATCTCCTGCAATTCACTTAAACTGAATGTGTAAATGGCAGACATTACAAATGTTCACAGATTCAAATTTACCAATGCCTCAAAAATCACCAATACCTTTATCCAAACAAATAGTCAAGTAAGTTAAGGCTCTTCTTAACTCTTTTTGAAGTGCATTGACATTCCGTATTAACTGTCAAGCAAAAACAGAGCAGTGCCTTGCTAAATACTTGTTCACATTGTGATCAATGGCAATGACAGTGTGAACGATATAGCAATGACTAGAGTTGCCATTCAACTCTGTGAACTGCCGTCGTATTATGTTATAAATTGATCCATATATGTCTCTAATAGAAAAGTATAATGAAATCAGAAAGTAATTAAAACTCAGGGCACCGTCTGCCTTAAGAATCGCTCCATCCTTAGAACTACGGTAAGGCGTTTCTTTTCTATAGAAGAGAGCTAATTACCTAATCATCATAGACTTTATTATTCCCATTTGAACAAAATTAATCTGTCTGATGAGATAGAATGCCGACTCTGATTGAGAGCACATAAGACCTTTATTCATATTTTTTGTGACTTCGACCGGCTTTGATCTAGCCTGAAGACTAGCTTGAAAATACTAGCATGAGAATATTAGCTTGAGAATACTAGCTTGAGAATATTAGCTTGAGAATACTAGCTTGAGAATATTAGTTTCAGATTACTCGCTTCAGAATACTAGCTTAAGACCCAGCTTAAGAATGCTAGCTTGAGAATGCTAGCTTGACAATACTAACTTGAGAATATTAGTTTTAAAAAGGCTTGTTTGAGAATGCTAGCTTTGGAATGCTAGCTTGAGAACACTAGCTTGAGAATACTAACATGAGAATATTAGCTTGAGAATACTAGCTTGAGAGTATTAGCTTGAGAATGCTAGCTTGAGAATATTAGTTTCAGATTACTCGCTTCAGAATACTAGCTTAAGACCCAGCTTAAGAATGCTAGCTTGAGAATGCTAGCTTGAGAATACTAACTTGAGAATATTAGTTTTAAAAAGGCTTGTTTGAGAACACTAGCTTGAGAATACTAACATGAGAATATTAGCTTGAGAATGCTTGCTTGAAATCTTCTATATATATCTGTTGTTATACAACCTTTAACATGTGACATTCCAACTTTTGATTCTTTTAATTTTTTTAACACAAAAGTTTGCGTCCACTTCGATCTGGTAAGCAGATCACTATCCTCTTGTATACTATTCTATTCTTATTTTATTCCGTTTTGTTCCTCTTTTTTCTTTTTCATTTAATAAATATGCAAAAGTGTGAAAATATTGATAAAATTATTCTTAGATTTAGCAAATACAAGAGATATTCATATCTTTTTAAAACGATTCTACAATAGTATCGCGTGGCAACCAAAAAAATTATTTAACTAAACTATTAATAGTGAAGAATGGCATTTTAAGACTTAATAACGATACAAATCGAATTAAGAAAAATGTTTCCTGTAATCTTGTTCTGTATTACTAAACATTGTATTTTTTTTTGTTTTGGTAGTTATTTAATATCTAAGAATAACTCGGTTTCATAAGTAATAGACTGTTGTAATTATGTTTATAAGTCAAAATAAGTGCACTACTTTATCATATGTCTTTGCAATTAATTCAAAATTACTGAAATCCTAGCATTCTTTGCAATTTGACTGACTGTCATATGAGTATATCAGTTAAGATTTGAATATGAAGTTTATTGCTTTAACTGCATTCTTAACCAAGCCATTTCCATTATCATATCAACACTGCTACTTAAAGTTGCATACGTCTGTTCTCTTCCATTTTAAAAAATCATTTTCTTGTCAAAGCAAGGCATTGTTGTTAATTTATCATTTGCAATTCACAATTTGAGTTCTTTTACTGCCATAAAATTTTTCATCCATTCCTGTCCATTTTTGTTAGTTGATAATATTTTATGCAAAGTATGTGGAAAATTTAACTTTTGCCTAGTAGTAAAGTTTACTAATTAGACTGCACAACTCATCTCAATCATCTTTGCAGCTGCACTTGTCTATTCAAGCTGACGTTAGTGTTTATTGTTCTGATATTTCCTCATTTGTTCAAATTATTTAAGTTAAAGCAGAAAATTTAAAAATGTTTTTATTCAATTAATGAAAACTTAATTCAGTAAAAAATTTATATTTAAATATCATTTAATTTATAAATTTTTTATACATATTCATGTTATTTTAAAAAATAATCCATTTGTTTTTTAAATAATAATATGCTTTTTTTTTACTCAATAAATGTTCTTGATTATTCTTTTTATATTGTATGTAGCATCAGTTTTTAAACTATTTAATATGTAAATTGCTTATTGTTTTGATTATAAAATAAATTTCTGTTTTTTCATTATATACAAATTTTCTTCTTGTTTAATATATTTTTCTTTTATTTTTTGCCAATTATGTATGACTAAAAAAATATTTTGGTTTTTCATTCATACATTCGACTGCAGTACTTAACAAAAGCTGGCTCACAGTACGTATGAGCAATTATATTTTCATTTTCTCCAGCTAACTGAATTTCCAAATTTATATAAATTTATATGTGCTTTTATTGAGGTTAATAAAATGTCAATAGTTTAAATGTATTAAATTAACATTTTGAACTTTTAACACAGAAAATAAGAGTTTCTATATTTTTGTACTTTTATACTATATAAACAAATTATAATATCTCTGGAAGGATAGTAAATAATGGAACTCAATTTTGATGAAATAATTTTGAAAATTAACTGCATTTTCGTTTGCTGTGATTTGTTGCAGCTGAGAACTTTTATTTTAAAGTGTAAAATTTAAAAGAATAAATAAAAAATAGTTGAAAAATATATTAAATTTACTGTCACAAATGCAAGCGTGAAAATTTACTTTCCGTGCTGAGTGCGAATTTTCACAGTTCTGCTACTTGTACGTTCCTCTCCATATAAATATTTTCCTTTTTGAGCAACTGACACATTTATTACTGACCAACCAACTCTGCAGAATGTTACACAAACACAGCGGAAACCACAAATAATTTTACTTTTCCAATGTCCTTCCGTTTCGTTTTCTTCTAAAGCTGCTGCTGCCGCCGTTGCTGTTGATGCCAGGACTGCAGTTGCCAAAAATGCGGTGGACTTTGTTAGTACCGAAAAAAAAAAATTATTAAAAATCAAAATAATAATTTGAAAGAAAAAACAGCGAATGCCAGAAAATTGTGTTGCTTGCTTAAAAAGTATTTTTTCTTATTTTGCTATTTTTGTTTTTAAAACTGTGAGTGGAAAATTTTTAATATCGAATATGACAGCAATAACCAGTGCAACGTATGCTTCCGTAGGTAAAATATCAAATGAAAAAGTCAAATAAGAGAAAATAACAATGGTGTAGTGTAGGATTTTCGATATAGTCAAGTTTATAAAATCTAATTTAAATTTTAGTAGAAATGTGAAAAAATGAAAATATTTATATCAGATATATACATTTAATAATATATATTCAGTTGATTGTACAATTGCAATTAAAAAATTCATCATGGTCCGGATTTTAGACAGTAGAAATTTCGTAAATATTAAATATAGTTTCCATTTCAAATAATTTTTTATTCAACAGATATCGCTGGCGTCGGCTAAAAGCCTTAGTTAAGTTAACTTAAAAATCATTTATTTCCGTAAGAGAGAGAGATTTTCCAAACTATGTTTTGGAACTATGTTAAGCTAAGTGTAAATCACAGGTTTTTGCATCTATTATAAAAACTTTGATAAAACAACAACTTCAAATGTTCACGAAATACACGAAATATGCTGAATGACACCTTTCAAAATATTTTGACCAGATAGGTCAATAGTAAGTACATATAAAAAAGCATAAAATTATTATTTAATAGACAGTTAAGGTTAATTTTACAGTAGTAATCTCAATCACAAAATTGACTAAAATATTAATATTAACCAAGTTGAAGATTTAAACGTGTCTTAAGTCAGTATAGAGACTATGAGTTCGGCCCTTACAGTTTGCCTTATAAATTGGTAATCAAATTTGGTAAATTCATAAGTAAGTGGTTTAGACTTAGTTACTTAGTACTTAGGTGAGCATTACAGATGTGAGTCGTCCTGAAGTCCTAAACCCTTAGACTTACTTAATAACAGAAAAAACAATCAAGAAACTTTAAAATTAAATATTTTAACGATGCAGCTTAATGGATGTGAGCCATGTGTGAATAAATGTTTACTCAAAATCTTTACAAATCAATGTTTGCTACGCTTGTTGAAACATTGAACTAATTCACGTATATATACTTAAATATTTAATAAGACTTTGATAGAGTTTGATGAAGACACTTTGATATTTAGATAATATCACAAATTAAACTTCGAGTAAACTTGGAAAAAAAATTTTTTCTAATGACCCAGAAGACCCACACCAACTGCATGCCCGATTATTGGGAGATACATACTTAGATACTTATTATACAACATCAACTTTTTCAACGCATATGCTTGTAGAGCTCTGTAGTACAACCAGCCATGATATTCTGTCAATGGGCAGGTTAAAAAAGCACTCAGCGATCATTTAGCTCTTTTTAAATACTATAAATTTCGTTAGTTTTATATTTATATTGCATAGACAATGGTCCTATACAGGTTTTACTTTTCATTATTTGTTGTTATCTGTTTCATTGTAGAAGATGGGTATATTATATAGATAAAAGTTTTAAGATATTGTATAGTATTTACAACAAATCTTATATAGTCTTTTATTATGTTAATGGACAATTAGAATTACTTGCAAGTCATAGCAACTATATCCATACTATATCCGTCTTCAGCTGTTCGTTTAATTCAAACTCTTACATTTGGTATCAAAGAATGGGTTAATCTTGATTTTTCGAAGAGATCGTGTAGATGTTTTCATACAATATGGTATTTGTCGCAGTTTAGTCGGAACTAAGTTTTTCCCGTTATAATTATTGTGATGCGAGACATCTTCTGTTAGAATGTCTTAAATTTTCTTGAATAAAGTTATTTTTTATAAGAGATTGACTTAAATTTTTTACAGCAATCTGTAAATTAAAAACATTTCTACACGATTTAGTTTATATATTGTTGTAGTAGTGGTTCTTCAGGAAAAATTTAGCTATCAACATTCAGTATAAATATTGACATTTTTGGTGAATATAATGATTTGCATGATATTACCTTGTCAATGCGTACATATTCAACTTTTAAGCAGGAACATTCAGAAAAATTAATACAGCCACAATAATGCCCTTTAGTTGTGTTAAGACTACATTGCAATACTATTTTAGTCAATCTAAAGCTAAACGCTTTCTTTCCATACGTTCTATATTCGAACATATTGTATATATAGTATAATATGTGTATAATATACATATAATATATACATATATAGAATATGTATATTAATATGTATGTTAATTGTATCTATAATAATATTGTATATATAATACATATTATATATTCGAAGCACTTTACAATATATTAACTACATATGTTAAAAAGTTCCTCACAACTACACAGTTTAAATTGAATTATTGCCACTACAGACCTGGAATTACGAATACGCAACGTACTGAGTTTTATCATTATTCTAGTGCTTTGATGCACCGAAAGTGAAAAAGAATGATAAGCAGTTAATATTTATGTACATAAAACATATATATTCTGATGTATTTCCAACTAATTATTGTAAATCTTGTCTACAAATGAATATCCGAAACTGATTGTCTAGAAAACCAAATTTAATATGGTGTAATAGCGTCGAATAGCAACATTGTTTGTGGTGTCAAATATCTAAATACCAACATAGCGTTCTTCATTTAATATCTTTAATAAATAATAATATGATTCAAAAAATACATAAGGTACAGAGCACTAAAGCTATTCGCGAAAACCGACAGTCTAGCCTACTTAGCACTATCTAATCTCAGAATAATCTTTAACCGCACGGGGCGGTACGGAGATTTTAGATCGGTCACCGAATAATTACGAAGCTTTTGAGGAATACATAAATTAGTCTGTGATAAGGGTAGGACTCTCCAGAAACCCCCTGCTATCAAAGAGTAAAAGTGCCCAGATACACTAACTAACATGAACATGAGTGAAAAAATATGTATTGATCCTAGTTTTCTTATCTTTATTGCAGTTGCAGCAGGTTTTTTTATTTTTATTCGAACAATAAAAGCTACAAAGTTATAAAAGTAGTATTAATACAGTAAATTTCTTTTATTAATATTAAATATAGTCTCTTAAAAAAACTTTATCTGTTTTTAAAGTTAATAAAAAATGATTAAGTTTAGGATCATACTTAAATGCAGGTGTACATATATAAAATCTGTATGTTGAAGCTGCAACTTTTGTGGCATAAAATCTCTATTTAATCGTTTAAATACACAAGCGTAAAGCATATTTTCGTACTATAAAAATGTGCACATATACACATGTAGAATGTATTTTTATTTGAGCTAATTGTAGATTTAGCTTTGAAGTTGGAAGTAGTATCCTTTTGTGCTAAGCATTTCCACTTTATAATCCTTGTGTGTTGATTTCGGTGCATGGCAGTTAGTGTGCAACATTTTAATACCTCTAATTAATGCAGATGCAGTTAGTTTTGATTCTGAGAACTTAAAGTGTTGTTTGTTGAATGAATTACTTCCCCTCTCGTTTGTGTGATGTGGCAAAACTGTTTAATTCTCCAGTGCTTACTTTTCTTTTTAATTAGTTTAATGAAAAGATTAAATACTCTCCATAAAACTTACTTTGTATGTTGTGAAATGCTTTGTAGTGGACTTTTTTATTCTATTAAAAAGTATGTGTTAAATGCTAAATGTAACTGAAAATATTTAAATGAGAAAATTTCTCTTTCCAAGAAATGTTTTTTTTTTGTTAAATAGAAATTTGAAAAAATCAACATTATTGAGCTTCTATTTATTTCTATACATGTAATTAATTATATTATACAGTATTTATTTTAATTCAAGGTTCGATACATTTCATAGAAAAAACGTATAAATATTTGCGAAAAAAACCTTATGTTAAAGATCTTAGATGCATTTTTGTTGCTTCATATGTTTTCTTTCGTAAGTTGAGAGAATTTTTTTTCTACTTTGAATGAAAAAATTAAATCTATTACTCATACGCACTGTTTTTATGAATCTTTTGCACATTAAAAGAGTAGCAGTAATATTTTCTCCTATATTTTATTGCTTAACCAACCGTTCCTAGTAAAAAAAGGCAATACTAAAATGCCACAACTACTTTATTCTTCAGATATGGTTAACTATAACTTTTCTTATTTCGCAAGCTTAAAAAAGAACTCAAATAACAATAGTTTAAGCCAGGTCTATCCAGACCAGATAAAATCGTGGACCAGTACAAATCACTATATAGATAGGAGGCCCCTGAGGTGAAGGGGTTAAAATATTCCTGAGGTAAGTCATGCCTATCGTAAAAGGCGACTAAAATCCCGGTGCTATGCCGACACTATGTAGGAGTGTGCATGAAAGTAAGTGAGATTTGCACTTGCGACACTCGATTGGAGGTGTAAATCTGGTATTACGGGGATTAGTAGCCCGTAACTTCGACTGTGCTGACCAGTTAAGGTTGGACTCGTAGTGGCTGTGGTTAATACCCAAACTTACGCAGGAAAAATGTTCAGGTATTTATTTATAATTCATTCGGCGTGGAGTTACGTATTCACAACCGGGTACTGTGACCCAAACATCAGCAGAGGTATTGGTAGGCCTCGCATTGTACCAAGATGGAAGTTATGTCCTACAGGCATCTCTTCATTGGTAGTGACGGAATTACTAAGGAGATTCCAGTGGGACGATTCCTTATATCAATACACGTATTTTTGAACACTGTAGTGTGAAGCGTCTGCGGCATACAGATAGGAGGGCCGCAGAAACAAATACATACGTTCATAGTTGTTTTTAACAAAAATAAAAACGCGATTACAATGTTAAATTTAGTTTTATAAATTTATCAATTAAAATTAATTTATTTCGTCTACCATAAAAAAAGTGGTTTTACCAGTATACCAAAAAAAATTTATGTAATTGTAGTAGATTAAAAACATGTCGCGGGCCTTGTTTTGGACAGCCCTGGTTTAAGCAATGAATAAGTTCTAGACCATTAAAAAAAACGTCACAACAGTGTCTCTCACTATGCTGGCAATAAGTGCTTTATATCAAAGTATGACTGCTATGTGAAGGATATATAATAATTGAATATTATATAAATATTTTTGAAAAATTCTTATTATAATTTCAACATTCCTTAAATTTTATCCGTACTATTATAAGTTTCAGATATATATTGAGCTGAGATGATATGTATCGCTAACTCATACTAGCTTGTTTTTTATATTGTCCACGGCCTTTAATGTTATTTTTTCGCTATCCTATCTTCAGTCATATATAAAACAATAATAATTTAAAACAAAACGTTCTGGTGCAAGTAAGACGAATGTAAATATAATTTATGTGAACATCATTGGTGATATTATATCAGCTATCCTTCAACGTATTGTGCAGTGCAACGTCGCGTACATACACTTGTACATACGTGCGTAAATATTTGTTTAGTAAGCAATACAAAGCGGAAATGGAAGATGAAATCTAAGAGACAAATGCCATCAACTAAAGTGTCAATTTAGCAGCAAAGATGAAGAACTAACACTTCTCAACAAACACATTCATCCATCATGTTATCATCACATATTTCTCTTCATCCTTGCATCCATCCACTACCATTGCCATGTGCGAGTAGAAGTACCAAATTGCTTTTAGATTAGAAGTGATAAAAGCAGCCGTTTCCTTAAGATTGTGTAGTAAATGTGAAAAATAAAAAGAAACTGTAGGTTGTAGATCTTCAATGTGCAACATTTGTTTACTTTATTTATTTGTTTGTTTTACACTTTTTGAAGGATTTAAAAACATAAACAACATGAGGAAGACAAAAAAAAAACGCATTTTACGGTAATATGCACTTTTTATTTGCATAAGCACTTCAAAAAGCCTTGTTGAACTAACTTACGACGAGCATATGTAGTAAATTAGCATGTGAATGTGTCTCTAATCCTGCATACAGAATATAGTGAATTTTCACTCTTCTCGTATATGGTATATGGTAAGCGGCTCTGATAGACCATTTTTACAATTCGATTCAACCACTGAATCATAATATTTTGTTTCAATTTTTCCTGGAAATTGGAAAGTTGTATATATACAAAACGAAACATTGAATTTCCATTTCTAGTTAAGTACAATACCATTTTTGTAATTGAATTCGAATGTTTCTTATTGAGTACCCATGGGTTCAATTGTCAATAAATAGTTTTTCATACTAAATTTCGTGTTTTCTATTTTTGTATAGTGCAAAAGGCTTATCGCCATAAAAAGTTTTGACTTTTTGGTAAGAATTCGTAGTAAAATAATATCAAAACCCTAAGGATGCAATGAAAATAGAATTTTTCATAGTAAAAATTATTAATATAAAAAAAGTTTTTTTTATATATGTGGAAATTCTTATAAACTGAAATAAAAATGTTTTAAATTTTTGTTTAATAACAAATATCGGAAGAGTTTTTTTTTAAAACTTTTTTTAAGTGATTTTTTGAATGTTTTCTATAATAACAAATATAGAAAAATATTATTTTTTACTTCTCGACATTTAAAATAATGTAGTTATATGTTAATAGAATTTATCTTTAATTGAAATTCATTTTAGGTTATTTATCTACAAATAAATGCTGCACTTTCTGTGTCTTAAAACATCTACATACTTACTCACAAAATACAATGTCCAGCAAGTAAAGTGTAGCCAAATATTTTTTATCTACTCATTGGGAGTAGAAGGGTGTATAGATCTAAAGACTAGAAGTGTTACGTTAAGCCTTATGGGCTATTAAAAGGGCAGCATGATACTGATGCACAGTATGATTTCTTATTTCAGGATATGATGTATTATTTAAAAGAATTTATTTTATATATGTTGAAGCAATCAACTTTCTACTTAACAAAATTTAATACTTATTGCAGAAATTGAAACTAACAAATTTCTTAAAAATTTTAAATTTAAATTTGTTAAAAATAAATTTTCCAGTTAAATCATAATCACATCATAATATTCTACCAATATTACAAGAATTCCTACGAGGCTTCAAAATTTAAAAATAGTTTTCTATTTTTGGATATAAATTTCTCGTTCAACACATTTTGGTGATGGTCCATACATTTGCTGACTTAATTTGTACTTTTTTCAAATTTAGGTTTAAGACTTAAGTTACGCCTGTGAAATCGGTCGTAAATATCGTTTTTTGGTTTGAAAAGTTTTTGATTATTAAAAAAATCCAAAAAAAAATCGAAGAAATATTTTTCTAAAAATTTCTAAATTTTTTTTTTTTTATAATTTATATCCTTATTTTTATTATTTATTTATAATTTTTTTATTTATTTTTTATTTTTTTATTTATTTTTTATTTTTTTATTTATTTTTTATTTTTTTTAATTTTTTTTTTATTTTTTTTTTTATTTTTTTATTTATTTTTTATTTTTTTTTTAATAATTTTTCATTTTTTTTTTTAAATTTTTTATTTATTTTTTAACAATTTTTTATTTTTTTTTAATAATTTTTTATTTTTTTTTTTAATAATATTTTATTAATTTTTTTTAATAATAATTTGCATATTAAAACTTTCGCATATTTTTTAAAGTTTTTGTTAATCAAGTACTATTTTTCTGACCTATGAAGAGAGTTATCTACCGCGTTACTTATGCCGAGTCATTGTACTGAACTTATTGGTTTCAAGCACAGCAGGGACTACGTCCCATAGTCACTAGTCCTCTCGACGGGTTACAACAACAACAATAGAAATCTAGTTATAATCTAGTTTTAAATAAATCTACAATACTATAAGCACATAGTTTTAATTCTCCTAAAAATTCTAAAAAGGATTGTTTAAATTCGGCAAAACCATAGCTGAGTTATTTTCGTTGATAGAAAGTATGAAAGTATTTATTATATTTTAAAATAACAGATTTTAATTTAAAAGAAAAAATTAAATTTTGATATGAAACATAATAAATTGGATTTGTATATTTTTATGCTTTTTTAACTAACATCTTGCAGTTTAGTTTGTTTCATTGTCGTACTATAGTTCTTATTTTAAATCATAAAAATGCCTTAAAATCGCGGTAAAATAAGTTTTATTTACATTTTATCTTCATGTATCGTAAATGTGTAATATTTTACTATAAATAAATGTATTTGAACATATTTTATTGTAACTGCAATTAAAACTTATTTGCCTACATACCACTTGCACACTGTAGAACTCTCATAAAAGTCTCATCACGTCAATTTTGACACACAGCAATAAAAATAAATTGTGTAGAATTAAGTAACTTTTTCAACTTTTGTCATATGAAAAACATTGAAATAATTAAATTAATTGCTGCAGTTTCAGTTCTAAAACTAATTGGCACTTAAATACGTAGATGAGTTCCCTGATATATAAAATTCCATGGATGTGTTTTATGGCACTCAATTAAATTGCTTCGTATTTATATCTTACGAGTAATAAAAAATTGTTTGTCACGTTCTTGATTTAAATGCAAATGGCAGAACCAAGAAGTTACTTTCTTAATTTTAAAATATTCAGTTAAGGTGTACAAATGTACGCAAGGGAGTTTTTAATAAAATAAATTATAACTTCTCTTTTTCACACATAATTAATAAAAGAAAATAATAGACTTTTTTTTGTAATATATGTACTTACAAAAGAACACGCATATATAGTCGTATGTATCTATAAATAATTAAAAATCACACGTCACAAACAATTCTTGAACTATCTTAAACCAAGGAATCATTAATCGAAATTACATTTGATACGAAACTCACTACATAAAAAAAACTATATTTCAAAAAAAAAAAAAATAAAAAAACATACGAGGGCTATTTGATAAGTTAGTGATAAAGAAAACTAGTTGAATTTTGACTACTTTTTTCTTTACCATCCCCATTTATATTATTAATTTTCCGAGATCCTCAAAATATAGATTAGATGCACAGATTGTGTTCAACTTCAATTAAAATCTTTCTCTGCAGCCAATTTTTTCAAATTTGGAATTAAATACATAACAAATGGACACAAGTCTGTGGGATATAATAGATGAGATAGCACTTGATATGGAAATTCGATCAATGTTGTGTTATAATTGCAGACGAGTTTACTAATGTGTTAGCGTGTGGAAACAATACTTTTGGATTTTGTAAATATGGTCTTTTTTTCTTTTTTTTATATCAAAAGAATTTAAAAATATTACAAACTGTGATATTGTTACTGGCTTTTTCGATATTATCATATAAATCATTAAAAGAGCAAAATTAATAATCACTTCCTTTAATAAAATTTTTTTTCTTAATTTTTTTGGAGGATATGCGCCAGTAGAAACTCACTGCTTTGACCGTTTTTTGATTTCTGGGAAGTAAGTGATTATTTTAATTTTTTTAATCACACTATATTATTTTTAAACACTGCTCGGAAGTGATTACTTATGATACACTATAAGCAATACGACATTTTTACATTCAATTGAGATTTTTACTAGGTGGAATATTTTTTAAATTATTATTTGGTAATTTTCCATTACTGGATAATAAATCTCATGCACCACATCCAAATTCGGCACTACATTCAAAGTTGATGGCCATACGACCACTGCTGGAATATTTCTTTGATCGCCTAACTAATAAGCAGTGCAATCGCAAGGTTGTTAAGACTAAAGATTCGTCTATTGTGAATGATTTTCGGAGGTATGTATTTTCGTACCTCGTATTTCGTAGTTGTTATTTTTTCTATTTAATACCCTAGTATTAAAAAATAATTATTAATTTTCAAAATTTTATCTTTAAATTTATTTGTTTTACAAATGTGTATATTTTTGTATTTGCATATATAAACCTGTCAGGTATTAAAACAAACTTTCCAGTTTTAACAGAGTTGCCATCAAAAATGGTGCTTATTTCATGTTGTTCTTTTGCGATATGTTTACAAAAGAATAAGCCTTAAATTGTTTTTGAATACCCATGTTTATATTATAGTAAAAGTATGTTAAGAATCAGATTTCTTGAAAGGATCTTGTTCATTCAACCATTTGTGATAATTCGTATTCGTATCTACATATGCATATAATATTTATCCAATTGCAACTAGATAAATACCAAGTAATTACTCTTAAATACTATTTTAATGAATAAGCTTTACAAATGTATTAAATTTGCCTTATATATGCATATGAATATCCAGCATAAAATCGAAAAATATGGATTCTTGTTACAATGCTATGACCTCTGGCTAATTCCCCATTGAGCCTAAAACACTCATAAAAATTTGGATATAAAAAAATTTCTTCTTTGGGAATAGTGAGTTCCAAATAAATGTAATTGAAGTAAAAATATTCCAACTGTGATAGTCAATACTGTATGTCTACCCAAAAGATTACAATTGCGAACGTAAGGCAAACAAAAGTTTTCCAAATATTAGTATTTCAACTGCAAACTCCAGTGTCAGTGTTCCAATGTTCATTGCATAGAGCAGAAATGAATATAACCAGAAACAGAAAACAATAGTAAGGATTCTTAACTAAACCGCATGGCACCCAAAAATTGCACTCCTACAACTTCGGTCAACAGAAAAATAAATTATTAATACTTTCGGTTTTTATTGTATGGACAACATCACAATGGGGTATGGAATACTTTTCTTTATTTCCAAAAATGTTTGCATTGTTTGTGGTTCTTTCAACTTTATTTGAGATACTTTAACTTTATTATTTAATACATCTGGATTGCATGAAATTTAGACTTAACTAAATGGAACATTTTTAATAAAATACGATTATTTTTAAAAAACAGAGAAAAGTAATATATAAAATATATTTCTACTTCTATTTTTCTGGGTTGGAGATGTACTCGTACTACTTCAGGTTGTAGAGAAACAGCAATCACAAAGACAAAACTGCATATTTAAAATTTTATTCTAAGATAAATTCAAGACAATTAAATTAAATTAAATTTTTAAAATAAATATCAAATAGCATAGATTTATAAGGTTTATTAAAAAATTATATGTTATAATAGACAATGTACACTTTAAATATTTTTGTAATATAATAAAAATATTTTTTTTTTTGGGGAAATAAATTTCTTATAAAACTCAATAGACAAATATCTAGCTACTTTATAAAACGTAATTAGCACATATACCCATAACTAGCGATATTATAACAGATTTAGTTTAAAGTAGAAAATATAGTTAAACAGCAAATACCGAACCATTTAAACTAGAGAAGTCCTATGACAATACAAGTTCTCTTATGTCTGTAAACCTATATATTTATACACAAACTTTCTGACGTTAGAGAGCTTATATCTATGCGGTACTAAGTGCACATAAAAAAAAAACACATGCAAAGAATGATGAGAAGATATATTAATTTCTGCAAGAAATAGAATGTTAGCCCTTCAACGTCATGTAGAAGGTTTAATTTCAATGAAAAAAACATATGTACTTAATATATATAAATTATTGTATACACATAAGTATATAACATATAACATATATATATACTATAAATATATACAAAATATCCATATATGTATTAGGATTGAGCATTAAAAACATAAAATCATGATCTTTTTGTTAAAGAAATAAAAACCAATCGTCATGTATGTTGATAGGTTCATTTCCAATATTAATTGAGATATATGATACTATGCCAGTTAATATATATATGGGTTTCTGCTACTGCCGAGTGGAGGATAGAGCTACAATGAATTGCTTCCATCGTTTCATTGTCTGTCGATAATCTCTTCACTTCACTCTAGCTCATTTGTGCATTGGGCGTGCTCTTCTTCGGCTTCCTTGAGGATTCCAGTCAATGGATTCTCGGGCAATGTCGGTTAAGGGTCTTCTTTAAGGTATGCTCAATACAATCCCATTTCAGTTTGAAAATTTCCATTCTGATAGGCGTTGAGTTGGTTAGTGTCCCATTTTCATATATTAATTTTTATAATTTAGGGATATTCTTTAATAGTTCTATTATTCGGTTTTTTTTAATATTCTATTTTTTTTATATTTTATTTTTTTTATATTATATTGTTTTTTCATATTATATTCTTTTTTCATATATATTTTTTATATTTTATTTTTTTAAATTATATATTTTTTTATTGAAGAAAGCCATAAATTCTTCAGCAATACAAAAAATAACATTTAGAGTTGCATAAATTAAAAATTAGACCCTGATGTGCCAACTGTTTGTTTAGTTATATAGACAAACTTGCCAATTCCATGACGGCTGACTTTATGGACAAAAGATCTTTAGTTTTTAAACCTTTAGTTCGTGTATTTACTGAAAAACTAACATAGGTACTATAGTATTACATTCAACAGTGGCGTTTTTCAAAAAAAAATCATGCTGAAATTGTCATGACGAAGAAGAGGTAAAATCTTTCAACTTGCGATTATGACAAAACGATGTCAATATTTAGGAGATCGACTAATTAGATCTCTTCTATTTTAAATTGAATATTAAATCATATAACAAGGTTTACGAAAGAAATTATACAAGCGGCAATAGATATTTCTATAAATATCAGGTATGTTAGATATATGTACTTACCTAAGCTTAGCTGTATGATTAGATTACTTTTAAGATTCTGTTGATGTTATAGTTCAATTTATTTTTCTTGTGTAGACTTCGCTTCGACTTATCCCATATCGCAGATAATATTAAAATAGGACACCTTCCATCAATATGTTTTTTTTGTTGTTTTGAAATCAAGAAATCGCTTCTTACATTAAAGTTGCTCTGTATAAAATGAAATTATTTAAAGTCATATTAATTTATTTTTGCATAATCTAAAATAAATTACTAAAAAAACAAAGAAATCAGATATCAGAAATTGATATTAAAATTATTCGGTTTTTGATTACTAAACAAGGATTTAATCTCTTCAAGAAAAAAATCTTTGTGGTTACAAAATTTTATTAAAATAAATTGTTTGTTTACAATGTTTCTAATATCGTAAGCAACACTCACATATAAATAATTGTAGGATTATTGAGCATTTTACTGTGAGACGAAGTTACTCAAGAGAGTAACTCAAATTTATGGAGAATATTGAGGAAAGCTTTACGTGATACGAATTGTGTTTAAAATTGTTTGAAATTGTTAGAAACACTTTTATTCTTGATGAAAGTAGACGTTTACCGGTCTTTTAAAATTTTGTCAAAAAGAACGAATGGTTTATAAAATTATTAATTTAAAAAAAATTATTTCTTATTTTTTTAAATTAAATTTGCAATTTAAATATAAATAAAATATATTGTGTGATTTTTAATTTTTAAAAAATTGATAAATTTAAAACATAAATAATATTTAGTATAATTTTTGATTTACTTTAATTTTTCTTTTTAATAAATTTATTTTATAATATTAATAATATTATAAAAAATTTGTATATTAAAAATAATTAGTATAACACAGTGAATACGCTCGTAAAGGGACACTTATTCGTCGTTAGACAACTTAGGTCTGTTCAAAAACGGAATCCGACCAAAATGCGTTAAGTGGTTCTAAATATAATAAAAAAAATTATTTTTAGAAAAATTAGTGCCCGTTAAGAGAGTTTTCACTGTAATTTTTTATTATACTAAATATGGTAAATGGTTTTTAATAGCTAAAAAATTTTACAAATTTTTTTTTGTTTTTATGTAAATATTTTTTTTATTTAATTATTTTATTTTTTTAAGAGTTTTTCTGTTTTGACTTTTTGTTAACATAAAAAAATAACGTGTGAAAAAATACGTGTCTGGGTTATGAAAAGAACGCCAGAATGACAACAATTCCCCAAAGAGTAAACAAACAGAAAGATAGACAAGGCAACTTAGTTTACAAAAAATGTTCTATGCGCACAAAACAAAGTTTTGTTTATTATTTTAACATTATTTTTTGCTTTGATGTCAAATAAACATTTTTAAAGCTTTTTATAGGGATTTTTAGTAAATAAAGATATCTCCATAAAAAGATTAAAAATACTTTAAACCAATTGATGAAAAAAAATCAACAAATGAGGAACTGATAATAATGCAGGCAGCAAGAGAGTTTTTATTAACTTAGGTTTAATATATATAACTATTACTATATAAATGTAGAGAACATGTAAAATACTAAAAAGAATAAAATAGATGTACTTTAAAATCATGTACTTTAAGCAATACTGAACTAAAAACATATTGAATTACTTTTTAAGCACGCAAAAATTCGTTCGAAGCTGAACAGAATAATATACATGCATACCTATATATCCTTTTCTGTTTAATTTACTATATAGTATGTAGAGATTCATTGGAATTGTGTTAAAAAACAGTATCGGGTAAAAGGAAATATGACCTTGCTTAAGCCTAGTTAGAGATACCTAACTAGAGGCTGTTTCAATAAAACGAAATCACAAATCAATTGGGTTGATATTTGTATGTACACTGGGATATAATTGTTAGGCAGACAGTCAATGTGATGCAGTGTAGTATTGCTGTGTGAGTATTGCAGTTTTTCCACTCGATACTTATTCCCACCATTTCCTCCTCCCCCATCTGATAACATTTTACTCTTTACATGTTCACTGCCTGCCAATCTTCCATAAAATTGGCGGTATCTTATGTTAGATTTTAATAATAAACACAACAGAAATTTGTTTATTTTGAGTTCTATTCACATCCGATTTATATAATTTGTAGTGTGAAGTATGTAGGGGTTTCATTTTATATTACAACATATTTTACCTTTTGCCCTATAATACGGCTTTTAGAAGAAAATAAAGTAAAATAATTAAATAATATTTAGGTAAATAGGTTTATATTGTTGAATATACAATTTTATAATCACATCTCCGATGTTGTTCCAACCCAAATCAATTTTTAGTCACCGTAATTTACTTCTCTCCGTAGCCATAGCTCATATTATTGTATTGTATATAACTACATATTTGTAATATAATTTTATTTTCTAGTAAGGATAAAATAACAATACGGTAAGGTAATAAGGTAATAATAGTAAGGATAAGGTTAATAGCTAGTGAGGATAAATAAAAAAAACAAACAATTTGATTTTAATTTATTTATTAAAATTGAAATTTATTATATGTTCTTTAGTTTTGCTCATAGATCATCTTAATCTGGTATATCTTCAATGTAGTCAAAGTAATTTAATTTATATTATATTAAAAACCATTATTTTCTTAAAAAACTATTTTACCTCATTTTCAAGAACACATTATAAAACGTCAGTATGTGATGAAGTAATTATTTTTTTAATAATTAATTGTGCAATAAAAAAAAAAAAATTTAAAACGTTTTTAATGTTGAGAACCTTTAACCTTTTGGCACAAAAATCCACATAAACGAACTCCAAACCAATCAGTTTTAAACGAGGCCGCCTTACAATTATGCGACGAGGCACCAATGCAGCAGGAACCACTTCACACATGGAACGAGGCTAACTCACGTGAACACATGTGCTGTGCCAAAGTCGCATTTGCATGTTGCACATGTGTTTGTTAATGTGTTATAATAGATTATTTTAATGTCATGCAAGTGAAAAATGAGTTTTTAAAAATAATCTTTAAATTAAAAAAGAGGTGTGCAACTATCGCGTGTCTTGTTAGGTTGACGTTAAATAGTTAACTACAGGGTTACAGGGTAGAAATGCGATTCTTGTTAAATCGGAAACAATATATCGTATTCACCGGATTCTATTGTACTTCGAATAATATATTATTATCTTTACGCATATCTATTGGTGAGAAATGTGGATAATTGAGATTTGTGCGGAACACATATGGAACACATGTATAGAATTGTCGATTCATTCTATAGACTTTTAGACACAAAAAAAAAGAACAGTTACTTTTGCATTGCCGATACTCCAATACCCTTAGCACAAAATTTTAAGCTATAAATCAAGTGTTTTATAAATTCTAATCGGATTATGTTTAAGAAATTATTTCTGGGCGATCCGATGCATACACACATTTTTAAATATATGCTCATTTTCGATAGTTACATGGCATGGGATTGATATGATATAGGCAATGCATTTTATGCTTTAATCGAATTGAACTCGCTGGAACCACAATATTTCATTGTAATAATAAATAGGTTTATATATTTTCATAAATATTTATTGTAGTTAATATAAAATATTTAAATTATTTTAAGTTGTAAAGAAATGATCAGGTCACCTTGTATAAAAATGTTATTGTAAATATATTATAAATAAGTTTTATATTTGCTTGAGTTAATTAACTCATCACTACTATTCAAATAATTTATGTTATCTCTATTTTACGAAACAACGGAGAACGTACCAGGTCCAACTGTAAGTATGTTAAACAAATCATAACTTTATTAAATAAATTGTTGGTGTTTTTAGTTCGCGAAATAATTTGTCTGGGTAATTTCCAAAATAAAATAGATAAAATAGAATTATTTAAAATCGATGCTTATAGCACTATGGTTTCGTAGCTTATTGATAATGTGATGAAATGTATAAGTGTTTGAATATATTTTTATAAGCAAAGTGATGGGATAGTTTAAGTCAGGGATGGTTTAACTCTCACAAGGTACTGGTTAACCCCAATTGACTATTAATATTATTCGACAGAATTTTGAGCTTATAATAAGCAACGTATAATATAATTTTCAATACAAAATAGTTTTTATTTAAAAAACTTTAGAAATAAATTTAAATTTCGTATACCCTCATATATGAGTATATGTATTTAATTAAAGATGACTTTAATCTCGCTTTCAATTAAAAATTAAAACTGAATTTCCTCTATTTTTCTCTATTAAAAACTGCGATATTAATTTATTTAAAAAAGTTTCTATTTTTTTGAAAATTTAAAATAGCTCGTGACTGAGTTATTCCTTGAAATATGCCGCATTGCAATGCAGTAGTAGTTCACTTCTTAAAGTTCATTGTTTTCAAACAATTTTTATACTTTCGTAATTTTTCCCCACCAACAAAAGAGAATATTACAAACTTACAAAAATGCGCCCTTAAAATGGCGCAGGCAGGTGAAAACGAGTATTTAATAAAGGATAGATGTCCTTGTGCATTGCAGGCGAAATAATATAATATAAAGTATCTTCTATTAAAAATCGGGTCACGCTTTATGCCAGATAAAAGAATAGAAAATATTTTAATAATATAACTTTAAATTAGAAAATATTTTTAATTTAAAATTATGTAAATAAAAAGTAATTGTTTTCAAAGTATATGAAAATAGAAATAGTTGTTTTGGATTGATGTAATTGGTATTATTTTTTATTTCTCGAAAACTAAGCTATAATAGATATTTATTGTTATCTATAATTTATTTAAGAAAACTGACAGACTTAGCAACACCGCGTTATCGAATCTCAGAATGGTTACAGGCTCCTCGGGGAGGTATACAAATCTGAGGTCTATAATTGCTTAGTCTGATGAAGTGATAAACAATAATCCAGTCAACAAGTAGAGATGGGTTTTGAAGAAACCTCACAGTTGATAGAGAATAAAAGTGCTCAAGTGCACTGACTCAACTAGCTTCACAATAATAAATAATAACTTTAATTTAACTCTTTCGGCGAAATGAACTGTCTGGATTCATAATAAATCCTTGATACAATTAGAGATTTAACTAATTGTATCTTTTTCTATTGTATGATTGTAATTAACTTCTTCCACTCAGTAAATCGGTTCAATATCTTTGTAAGATTCTTTAGGATATATTTCTCTGAACACTTTTGCTTGATTGTACCTATCGACAGATTTACATCGGGATCTAGTAGCATTTTTACTAATTAGATAGCTTCGTATTAGGATTATAATAGGCAAAGATTAGTTTCTGTTATTTTGTTTTGTGACTTCCTAACCTTAAAAGTGTATGTTTTTGTAGATAGTCTTCTGTTCGATCGTATACAGTTGCACTACTAAATATATCTGTCTTGCTTTTGCAATTGCCTTTTTCGTTATTAAGTGGTGCACTTTTAATTTTTTTATTTATTATTTATTAATTATTTATTTTATTTATTATTTGTTAATTGTTTTTTTAATTTATTATTTATTAATTTTTTTTTTTTTATTTTTTTTTTATTAATTTTTTTTTTATTAAGTATTTTTTTTTATTAATTATTTATTTTTCTGTTAATTATTTTTTTTTTTATTATTTATTTATTTTCCTGTTAATTATTTTTTTTTTATTAATTTATTTTTCTGTTAATTATTTATTTTTTTTATTAATTATTATTTTTTATGTTTTCAAAATTATATGTATAAGTATTAATTTTTTTATAAACAGAACATTTATTATTTGCAGCAAGCCGGGCAGCAAACCGGGGGGTAATGATAAATGATTAAACACATCACAACTCATTTTACCGTAGCGTAAGGCATAAATTAAAATTTAATGCCACGCTTATGAGCAAGTCCATTATCCTTATTAAACAGCACATCATGACTTCGCATTTCATTTTTATATTAAACACAAAGTCATTAAAAGCCGAAAAATGTTTGGTTTAAAATTAAAAATTTTGCTTACAGTCAGTGAAGTCAGTTTGGAATTTTGAGTAATAAATTAAGTGAGCAGAAAAATGAAGTCAATAAACTTAGTTTTATGACAATTAAAATAATTTTTAAAGAAACTTTTTAACGATTTAATTTCAGAAGTGACAAATTTTTTAATAAATGTTTCTTTTTTTTTTAGGATATGACATCCAAAGGTGGATTTAATGAAATTTCAATTTATCTTATTTAATATTAACAAAAGCATATCTGAATTTGTAGATTTTGTTGTAGAAGCTTTAATGTGTTCTTTTTGATGTCTATGTTCTTTAAAGTTATTAAAATGTACTTAAATGACTTAAGCAGGTCATTTAATCTCTCATTGTTTTTAGTTAAAGTCACTTATAGTTTCTAGTTATAGTCTCTTATTCTTTTTAGTGAAAGCCTCTTTTTGTTTCTAGTTATAGTCTTTTATAGTTTTTAATCTCTTGTAGTTTCCAGTTATAGTCACTTATAATTTCTTGTTAAAGTCTCTTATAGATAGTTTTAATAATCTATCACAATTTCTAGTAATACTCTCTTGTAGTCTCTACTTCTAGTCTCTTATAGTTTATAGTTAAAGTCTCTTATAGTTTCTTGTTAAAGTCTCTTATAATTTATAGTTATAGCCTCTTCGTTAATGTTAGTTAGTTAATATAATGTAATGGTTAATGGTTTAGGCTAAGGTCTGTCTGCACTGCAACCAGATTGATCTATGTTGCATCCTTTTGCATACAAACATTTAGTATCTCGAAGAATCGAAGCAGCTCCTTCGAAAAGAGTTTTTGAAAGTCTCTATTCCCTAGTTGGTATGCACCAAATATATCGTTTTTTCTGTGGCCTAGTGCATTTCAGTTGGTGATCAGATGTTCTATAGACTCTTCCTCATCACAGCAGTATCTGCAAATATTTGTGTCGGATACACCTTTTTCGTGTAGGTCAGTGTACCAGAGACTTTAGACTTTTCTTGTTTAGGTTGCGAGCGATGTTTGCTTCTTTGGCATCAAAATTCAAGAATTTGTTGGAATGGTTTAGGCCGTCTGTGTTCAGTTAGTTAGTCTGTGTTCATTTTTTTATCGTCCAATATGTTGTTTATGGAATTTGCATAACATAACTGACAAGATAGATTTAAAAGTGTAAAGCATCTTTGGCTATAATTTTCTTCAACAATACACTTATTTTATCGAATAATGCATGTAGGGTTGTAGGGCTTAATTTATTATTTTAACAGCTTAGGGGATTACTTATGAAAAAAAAGCCTTTTGTTAATTATTTGTTGGTGTTCATTTTGTTAGTATTTATTAGTAAAGATTTTCACGAAGAATAAAAATATAAATTGAAATAAAAAGAAATAAAACCAGAATATCTTAAGATTTAAACTAATTATAATACATTTATTAAAACTCCTTCGATTTCTAATCACAAACTCGCTTAGGGTTTAGTTCGAAGATCAAATCCAGGTTCATATCTTTCCTTATCATCTTGTCTTGATGAATTTGGGGTAATAAAAATGTTAGATTAAATCTAGAGTTACTAATCGAAAAAAACATTGTTTTGAAATTGTGAACTCTGTTAACAAATTTATCATTTCGGTATTCATTTCCATTTTTTTAAAGTTTTTTCAAATGATTTGATCACTGCATGGAATTTAATTTTTTCTATTGTTTGATAAGCCAACTTCTACTGACTACTGACTAAACAACGAAGGAATTGATAGATTGAAAAAAGCTTTAACCATTTACATCTGAAATATAAAAGTTCGAGGTTTTAATTTTAAAATTGTATAATAAATAACAAAAAATATAAAATCTGTCAGTAGTATATACCACCTTCGGAGGGTGTATATTTGCTATTAAATAATTCCTGTTTACTTGTGAAACATATATAAAAACATTTAATATATTCCTAATATATCTAAACTTTTGAAATATAATTTTAACTTTTTGTTCCCCCTACATGACCATGGATTTTACAACTTTTAACTTTCTTAAAACTATTTATAAAAAATAGTTCTCCGTAGACATGCCTTGAAACTAAATGGTTGATGTTATTAAAGCTAATAAAACAAAATTGCGTGAAGTAATCGCTTTCTGCACACTTTACAAATCGGAGCAGCTAATGCAGCGCTAAACTTTATCGGAATAACAATCTCTAAATTTACGGTGAGGTACTCTAATATTAAAATGAAGGTGCAGAAAATCGATTGAAGGAAACAAGGGCTATGGAACTCGTGTCGCTGTCAATTAAACGTCAAATGACAAACCACTAAGAAAGCAAACAAGGTCTGTGCACGAGAATTTCTTCTTTGCCATTCAAAGGAGCTCTTTGTGCTGGTATTTTGCTCGTTTTCACCTTTGGCTAAACTATTTTCCACAGAAAAATTTAAATTGTGGACAAAATTTGCGTGATTGCGTATAATTTTCATCATTGAAAATTTAAATATGAATGTTTTTTTCTATTTTTGTATCTTTCGTATATTGTGTAGGTCGTCAAAATAAGTTGTAATGAAAACATCTTTTGGCGTAATTTTGTGATTTATTAATGAGCGATTTTAAATTATACCTAAAATGCAAAAATATGCTAAAGTGTATAAAACTTTAACTATAAAGATTATTTGTGCGAAATAGTTTGAAGTCTAGTCGGTTTTAATAAGATTTCATTCAATAAAGTTTTCAATGGTTAATGAATGATATCGTTCAATTGATTTTAAGTTTTTGAAGATAAAAGTCAAATAAAGTTCTATAACTAATAGAAAGGTTCGAATAGAAAAGAAGAGACAAAAACAAAAATTTAGTTTATTGGTTGACCATACTGTCTTAGACAGTTTTATTAGATTAGTGTTTAATACATCGAAGCCTTGTGGTTCATGTTCAATTTTAAGCTCTAGCTAATTTCTTCACTATTAAAATGTGGTTTTTGAAACCCGTTCTGCTATACTTGTCAATGTTTTTTTTTTACTGTTTCATTAGCCAAAGTAAAAAAATCATCATAGCTCTTATTCGATGGCGGATTCTTATAACTAACACTGGCTATTTTTGTTTCCCGATGACAAAAGTTGGTGGGATTTAAAGTAAAAAGACTTAATGGAAAATCATTTTTGGACTTGGATCTGGTGCCACAGACATGAAGTGACATCAGATGAAGTTTGATATATAATTTTTATAAAAAGAGTTGAAGAACATTTTTCGCCACTTTTTGCTTTCCGAATTATTGTATACGTTTGAATCTATGCTATTAAAAATTATAATAATAATAACAAACATCAATTTTATGGTATTTTGTTGTTGTTGTTGTGGTTTGAGTTAGTGTTATTATGCAGTTTTAATGTTTTATGGTTGGGGGGCTTATCCCTGCCCCACACTAAGCTTTAACTATGCTAGAATTATTATAATTTATTTATCATTTATTTAATTGATGATGGTCCGTAGATCAGCATATCTTCCTGTGCGTCCTGAGGTGGACTTAAGGTTTATTGGTATTATGGCTCTTTATTATTTATTGATATATAAAAAAATTTTTTTTTTGAAAAACTTAGTATGTGTTGACATTTACTTACATTAATTTTATTTGTAAATTCAGCAAAATAAAAAATTTAGTTTTGTGTTAAAAATAAACAGAACGTTTCAATTTCTTTCACAGTTATATCTCAAAGAAATATTCAAAGGATAGCATTTTCGATTTCATCAGATAATTTACGCCTTGCGTTCCTGAGTAAGTAACGTAATATATATAACAAAACTTAAAATTCAAAGGTATTCAAGTAAGAAATTAATAGGAAATATTTTATTGTGATAATTTTATTAAAGACAAACAAGAAATATTGCATTCATCATTAGAAGATCAAATAAAGTTCAATATATATATAGACAACCGAAGCGAATTCTAAATATATGGTGATTTTG
>NC_051847.1:205889114-205893729 GCF_002237135.1 Teleopsis dalmanni
TGAAGAAGAGTTCAATGATAGTCCAGTACAGCTTCAAATCTTCCCGATATTTTAATTCTGTAAGTAATTAATACATTGCATGTATGAAATAGCTATGTAAGGTAGAATTAATTACTTACTTCCAATTGTTCGATGCTTCTTAGCCTTGATTTTATATAATTTTGTATTTATGGTTAGGATAAATACAAAAAACTTGATTAAGCCAATATCTAAACTAAAAAGAATATATAGTTTTATAGTATTACTTCATATTAATAATTTTAATTCCATATTTTGTGTACCATACATACTATGTACATACTATACAACAGCAATATATATGTTTGCTATTTAAATAGAACACAATCATTATATATAAATGCTAAAAAAACTATAAATGTTCTACCCTCTAATTTTTTTCGGAAATATGTATGTTTCTTAAAATTCAACTCTATAAATATATATACAGAACTTACTATATACTTATTTTTATTAATATGCAACATATAATCTTAAAGAATCTTCTTCACAAAAGAACTTAAGACTACGATCACAATATATTAAATTTAACCTTAAAGTAACCATATAACTTCAAAGAAACCATATATTCTCTTCACAATAGACTGCGATCAACATTTTTTTTACTACAAGAACCACACCACTATTCTTTTCTAAAAGCATGTTGAAGAAGTGTTTGAAAATGTTGAGCGGAATGTTCCTCATGATGTCGATATGTCTTTTAAAAAATTGCAATGTTCACAAAACACTTTCCTTTTACGATTATTCCCGGCAAGTATATTTTTTTAAATAATCAAGTGTCTAGGGGCTGTTGTTTTTACCGACGCATATAACTGCCAATAGATCGCCACATTACAAATACCTATTTTTCAGAAGTAGTGTTATAAACTATTGTTTTAAGAATTTCAATTCCGATTTTATAAATTTCAAGAAATTTTGACATTTATGTTCCATTATCTTAAGCGTTCGATTATACATTTTTACCTTCAAGATATATTTATTAAGTCAAAAATCTATTAAAACCATAAAATGAATACAAAATTTTTTTTCATAGACAAACCTTAAGCAGAGGCTACATTAGCAAGTTTTTTGTTAACTAGTTCGAAATTTTTTTAGCTGTGACGGATAGTATCTATATTATTTTAGATTTTAACAATAAAACTATTGCCCATTTTTATAAAGGATTATTATTTTTTACTACTTTAAACAATTTTGATTATGATTACACAAATTTCACAAAGTTTCTTTTAGATCTGGCGATATCAATAAAAACTTACATTTGATTAGAAATGCTTTCCACGTCGTAAAATAGTCCAATTAATTGTCTTTTAATTTTAACCAAAAAAAAAAAAGACCATTTATTTAAATATAATTTATAACACTCAGGTTGCTACCACTTTTTCCAACTAAAGTTTTCAAAAGAATAAAAATATATTTGTTTGATAGAAGCTAAGAAAGTGTCAAAACTTTTAACCTCAAAATGTACAAAAATTTAAGAATGTGATATTTGCGCGTTCCTTATATCGAGTAATGCCGTATTCTTTCATACAGCGTTTTTTAGAAATCAATCTCAAATTTGTTTCTTGTAAGTCAGAAAGAGACAGCAAAAATGATTATAACGGCATATGAATGAACAGTTATTCTCATGTCCCATTTATGCAATTCGTAAGGAGAAAAGCGCGTGTGGATCAATAAAACTTTAATTAGAATTAATAATTAACGCGCAGAATATACGTTTTAAAGAATTTCCTTATATATATAATAATATACACACATTTATACAAAGAACGTGGTGTGTAAAGTATTATTTTGTTTTCGGCTCTTTATTCCATTATAGTCTCACACGTACCAAATAACGAAAAAGAAAAATGGCGTCACAGATACTTCTGTTCTCTCTCGCACTCATAGAAAATATGTGGCTTATAGAAATATATGGCTTATAACATACTAATAGGAAACATTCCAGTAAAATTTTTTTATTTTAGGAGATTTATAAACAAATTTTATCAAATGGAAGCGATTGTCTATGTTTTTAAATATAAATAACCCACAATTTAAATTAATTAAAAAATGTAAGACTATATAATAAAAATAAACTTTCTTAAAATTATATAAAAAGTTACGCATATGTGTCAATATTTTAGTTTTTATATAAGTACTTATTCCATAACTTACCAACTTTTTTCACCACAATAGTTGTCAAGCCAATTAGTTTGTACGATCACTTAACATTCAGAAATGCGTTTTCTTAACATAATCTCCTTGTAATAGCTGTCCATTTCTTCTCACTCATACTATAACCAAACTCAACGAATTCCGAATTAAAACTGTAGCTAAATCCCACAACACAATTATTATAACTTTTTTTTGTGCAATATTCGTCTAATTATTCACAATAGTTCAGACAAATTATTGAAATTCACAATGAATAATATCAAATGTTTGCTTTTGTATACACCATATTAGAAGAGCTTAAGTTCATAATCCACTTAATTACTATAGATACAATGGTTTTTTGAGAGTTATTTAATACATGGCAAAATATTTAATACAAATAAATTAAATTAATTTAATTAAACTAGATTTAAAATAGGTTACCCCAACTTGTTAGACGGCAGAATTAATCGCTAGCTTAGTTTTCAATGAAGTTAATTACTAATATTCATTTCGCATGAAAAATTTATATCAAATTTCTTATAAAATTAATTTCAATAAAATTTTGACATTGTAGAAAATTATTATTATATAGATTGAAAACAAAATAAGTCAGCTGATTGCTTATGGCACAACTAATTCAACTTTAGGGTTTACTTTAGGTTTATTAGGTGATGTAACAAAAACTCAAGAAAACACTTGAAACAAAAATTTTTTGGTAATTTAATGGTTTGTCAAATGTAATAATACTATTTGCTTTATTAATGATGTTAAAGTTGAGCCATCCTTATTTAGCGATGAGGACACAGTTATACTATGATTCAAAGGTAGACAATGAATAAAACAATGTTTTCCTACTTCTATGAATTTAGTCGTGTCAAAAATTGATGCCTGCTTGCCATTTATGCCGGTGAGAGTTTTTTAATTTTAAACATCAAAGTTGAGTTTGTAATAGGTGCCAATACAATTTGCTAAATAACAGTTGTGTACTTTAAATTTAACTACTAATTCAATTTTCAATATTGCCATATTTTTATAATGTTATATATTTTTTATGTTATGTATTTTATTATATATTTTATATCTGGCTATAGGTCACTTTTTGTTAAAACTAAACATTTTTTAATATATTCTACATTTCGACTCTCCTTGAGAGTCATTAACAGGATCAGGATCTAACATAAATTAATATTAATAAATTCTATATCTAAATGTCATGCACTAATAACTTTTTAACTCTTCATGTATCCTCCATACTTCGCTGTCATTCCTTGTTGTAGTTAATCCTCGATCATACTTCGTAAATTTTCTTACACTTAGTGCGTTATATAATTCTTTTAATATGAATTTAGAACTTCTAACTCTGAAATGGCTATTAGAGGGTGGTTCTCTTTACTCTTAATACGTTTCCAGACAGAAACTATAACACAGGCTGTGTTTTGCTCGGTGATTTATTAGTGCAAGTTAGTGACAAGATTTAAAAAAAAAAATTCAGCTATTCTTCATACACATAACATCATACAAGCTCCACTTGTATAAATTTATAAGGACGCACACGTTAGAACAAAATTAATAATAATTTAAACTATAAAACTAAATTAAATTTAGTATGTTCCTTATGATGATGTTTATATCAAAAAGTATATCTGTTACTATATCATGTAGTAAATATATATTAAAAATACATTGTCATTGTAACAATAAGTTCTAAAAAATATTGTGCCTTGATGACATAATTATACAAAAAAACTTCTTCGAACACTTTTATGCGGATTTGGTACGAAAAATTGCACTCGTTTGGTACTCATTGTGCCAATTGCCATTATTGTCATATTATCCACTCAAGGCACTTATCATAACATATGTTGTTCGGATTTTAGTACTTCCATTTCTTACTTTTAGTACTTCCATTTTGTACTTTTAGTTCGTGTAAGTTCGTATGCAAATGTTGAAAGTTTTTTTTTTGAAGCGAAAATCATGCGACATTAAATTGCAGATACGAAAGAGGTGATGTCGGGGACTCTTAATTAATTAATAAATAATTATTTAATTTTTATTTGAAGATCGTAGTTTTTACATTAATTATTTGTGGTTAATATTTTGTAATACTTAATATTTTAATTAAATTTATAACAATATACATATGAATGGCTTTATGATTATGCGCAGCTGCCTTACTTTACAACTATACACTATATTTGTTAAAAGATATTAATACTATGGAAAGGACACGAAAACAAGTACTCAATACACTTTCTTGATAAATAATACTTAAATTATGTTTTTTTTCAGCATTTTGTTGTGAAAAAGTTATTAATAGGTTTCCAAACTGTAATATTAGCAAGTAGCAGAGTTCAAACAGATGGTAGTGCCGTTATATACTAAAATCTAATTCAATATATGTATAATAAGGTAAGAAATTATTTAATAAATTTAATTAAAAAATTTAATTAATACATGTAAT
>NC_051847.1:205893829-205907539 GCF_002237135.1 Teleopsis dalmanni
TTTCGAGTATTGCCAAATACATAAATAATTTTTTGAGAATGCAAGTACCAGGAATCGAGGTCGTACCCTGTCAAATTTGAAGCTCAGAGTCAGCGCTCCTTAAACAATTGACTCAAAGCCGTACCCAACTTTTATGTTCGCACATTTTTTCTGGAAACTATGAAAGTCGTGTTTTTTTCTGTAGTTTACTGATGTACTTTATTTATATAAGTTAAAAATAAGTATTAAAATATATATCCATCTAATATAAGAATCAGATAGAGGAAAAAGGAACTATTTCACATTTTCTCTGGAGATATGACTTGTTCTTTGGAAGCAAAAAGCAAGTACCCTAGATAAGGTAGTCTTTATAAATCTTGGTGAACTTATGGTTATTAATATCAACAAATTTCAAAGGTTTTAAATCGCAGAAACGGGATCTAACTGTGCTGTCTACAATCAGTTGGTAATACAAAAAACTATATAAATGCACTAATCCAACTCATAAAGTATCGCTACTAAATCAATTTTGGTAGCGAAAGCTGCAAGAGCCTTCAGCTCGGATATTATAAATTAAATTTTAGGTAAGATATTAGGAAAGATATTACTACGAATAGAATTAAAAGAAGGGCAATCGTTAAGTATATGATCTGTGGATGGTGTGCTATTACAGAATCGACAGTTTGATGGCTGATCGCCACTCAAAACATGTTCATGGAAAAGCTTTGAATGTCACATTCGCAATCGGATAAAACTCTTACATTGTTGACGAGTGCATAGTAGTGGATATATAGCTTTTAAACCACTGGTATTGATCGATTTGTAGTGATGGTTGTACTCTGACCATTCCATAGCCCATTCGTCTTCCATATGTTTGTTTATAAATTTTAAAATTTATTTTCTTTCGGATGTCCTGAATAAGAACAAGGGAGAGCGAATGGCGGCAGAAGCAGCTTGATCTGCTAGTTCGTTTCTTTTAATTCCTGCATGGGCTATTAAATCCGGATATATTGTATACAATTTGATATATAGTTTAATTATAGTCACAAATAGTTGATTTATGACATGTAAATTTAAAAATTTCTACGAAAGTAAATAAATTAATAATTTTTTTCAATCACTTTGCCATGAATGTCATTTCATATTTGTTAAATAAGCTGAGAAATAAAACAAACTATATGTATTATTAAATTATTTACACTGGTTGTGTTTCATAAAATCGGAGTAGAGAAAATTTGAAGATTCTTTGTAACTTTCGATTGGTGTTTTAATTAGGCTGTTAACTCTGGTAATTGGGTGAGTGGCTATTAATAAAAAGGCATTTTTTTATTTACATACCATAATTATTATTAAAATATGTAAATATTTTTGATTCAGATATATACGTACTTCAACGAGAAGACAGATTTTTATAAAGTTCACTATATCGAGCAATGTATATAAATTAATTTCATATAGCACTTGCCGCTAGATGGCGACCCGTCAGATTTTGTACACAACGTCTTTTGTTTATTATAATAATAAATTATTTATTGGGGTTTTAGTTCAACCAAAAGATATGTTCTGCGAATTTTAACATAATAAAATTTTATTACTATTTAAATCACAAAACTTTAAAGTAAACGTCAAATAATTTTCTTTTATAAAAATTTTTATAAAATTTTAGTTTGAAAATTCTAACACATTTTTTCATTCAGATTTAGATATTCTCTTCTCTGGATTCAATTGAATAGAAATTCATCACAGTCCCTGCTGATATCAAATTGTTAATTGGGTTTCTGGTAAGTTTTCGTTTCAAATTACTTTGTTTAATATTTATGTAGAATTTAGAATCCATCGTAATGTATTGACTTAAATATTAAATTGTCAGTTCCTATTATTCACCTGATAAGATAATATACGATAATTTCGTCCACTTCAACGACCGGTGTTTCAACATCCATAGAACGCGGGTTAGTAGGACTGTTTATAGAAATTATAATTATATTTGTATAAGTATTAAATTTGATTCTTAACGTCAGTTCAGTTTAATGTCGATAAAAAAAATATTGTCTTAATATAAATTATTGTTTTCAATAAGGTTTTTCTAACATTCTTAGTGTCCATTTTTCCTAGTGGGCATAGGGTCGCATTTTTCTGACAGTCATGAATCAGAACAATAAAATTTGATTATTTTTAAATAATTGCATTTATGGTTGAATGTCCATCATCAGTGGTCTTTTTAGAATTATTTTTTATATTTGTTTGTTCGTAATTAATTTTTTAGTATTGAAGGTTAAACTCGTACCTTGTCAATACTTTTTATAAATAAAAGACTTACTTTCGTCACTTTGGGTCACTTGGCTGGCTAATCAACACTGACTCTAAGCTTCAAATTTGATGGGATACGAGTTCAATACTAGATAGATGCAGTCTCAAAAAATTATTAACGAATTTTTATAAGTATATTAAATTATTTATTTTTATTTTTTAGTATGAGTGCATAAAATTTTAATATTTATCTTTATTTATGAGTACATAAAATATGAATTTATTTATAAATATTATTATATGTATATATAATTACATTAGATTGCAAATATATTTTAATATTAAATAAAGTTTAAACTTTTTTAGTATCTAGGGGGCCGATACACATGGCACCAATTACCAAGCCAAAAATAATAAAAATATTAAGTGATTATGGCGCCCCTGCAACAATAGAAGACCTGTCAGAGTTTGTTTCACGCCGACCAGGCAGGAAGAGGGTTTCGCTTATTGAGGATTTGCAAGCTGCTTTGGAAAAGGGGATAAAAAAAAAATATTTAAAAAAATATAATAATCATTATTTCAATATTAACGATACTGAAAAATTATTTGAAGAGATTTCATCGAATTCAGATAATAATTTGGAAGTACCATCCCAGGCTGAAGAGCAGCAAACCAGTATGCAGCAGTATGAACCCCCCTTCGGTATGGATGCAGTCAAAGATAAGATGTGTGCAATTTGCGGTAAACCTAAAGATCCTTTAAAAATGCATTTAAGGGATCTTTAAGTTTTCTTCAATCACACATTATTAATTATGTTAAAATCGGGGTTTTTTTTTAAACATAAAAATTGTTGAACAATTTTACACAGAAATTGTCAGAACTATTCTTCCATATATTTTTTTTTACCCAAATATATTTTAATAATTTTTTTTTTTAATTTAAAACATTTGTTTTTATATATTTATACATTTTCGAATTAATTAAGAAAATTAAGAAGTTGTATTATCTGAAATACATATATAACTGAATGAATATAGAAAGCCGATACGTAGCTCAGTTACAATCATCAAAAATATTACGAAGATAATTTTTAATTATTATCAGTAATACATTCTTTCAACGTTAGCTTTGGCTAAATGAAAAATCCTTAAATATTCATTTAATAATTTAATGCATAATAAATTATTCCATTGACTACACTGTTAAGGTCAATAAATTTTACGGCAATTTATTTATTTATATATTTCGGTTTAGTTTTTTAGATTAAATAATTATGGTTGAGACGTAGACAACTGAATCATATAGATAGATGTTTAATGTAAACATAAAATTTATTGACAATTTTAAAATAGCTTTTTCCAACACAAAGAAGCTTTCTCTCACATATATCAGCTTTTAGAGCAAGCACAAATTTAAATGAAAAATTCAAGAGAGCTTTCTATCTCAAAAACTGTTTATAGATTGAATAGTTTGTACCGATTTGGACATCTGTATAATTTGTTATTTCTGGTTAAAATGACTTTATCGAAAAGTACAATGCATTCAGATATACCGATAGACGTGTGTAGTATATAAGTTAATAATAATATATATAACAAATGTTTACTTAGTGTGTTCTTACCATGTTCTTATTTATGTTCTTATTATGTTCTTGCTTTTGTGGAGTTGAGAGCTACCAAAGTCAAACGGGACTTTTCCAGAAAAACAAGTTGATGTCCCGTTTGACAGCAATCATGCGTTCACATAATATCGCATGATTCTGCTGTTAATGAAACCAAATGCAGGGGCCGGATTCAAGAGGACGCAGATGTTGAGTTATAAGAACCATTTGTATCTTCGTTAAAATTTTTGTGATTTAAAATAAGGTAGAAATAAAATAGATACTGTTTTAAATTACATAAAAATTAAATAAAGTTTAGAAAGATTTGGAGGGGACTCATTAATAAAACAAGTTTTTGAGAAGTTCGTAAAAGTAGTAGCTTTAAGTGCTGGCTCTCCTTAATTTGTAATCTATATAATGACTTCTTAACGATTATTAAATAATTATTTTCTTAATAGAGTTCCTAATAGAGTATGGAATTAATAATAATAATAGTTAAATAATTAATTATTAATTATTAATTATTATTATTAATTATGAATTGTAAGCAAAATGTTCGGGTTGTACTTTTGTTGCATCTCTAGAAACTGGATGTCATTCAGAAAAAATTATTTTACATGCAATTTCTGAATCAAGTAACCTTTATAAACTTAAATAAAATTTGGTTGAAAATATTTTGAAATTATAAATATGTAATATATTTATCCAAAGTAGTAATTTCAATTTTTGTTCAGTCAAAATCGTTCAAAACCAACTTCAGTGAGGATCCTACAAATTAGAAATTTATCTCCAATTTTCAATTAATAATCTATTCAATTCTGGTACTCAGGTAAGTCTATTAAAAAAAGTTGTCCTAAATTTGATTTAATTTCTTATTTAACTACAATTAAAATTTTTTTATTAAGAGCGATTAACACTATTGGGTGATGTTAATTACTACCTTCGGTCAATTTTAATGCTGTGTATATTGGTTATCATTATTTATGACCCCTAGCTAGTTTTTGAATAACTTCATAACTCCATCGGTTTATAACATTTATTTTGGCGAAAAACTTGACCAAGTCAATCTTAGAAGGTCTTCCGCCCATCAATTTTTTTTTTTACATACAAAAATACAAATTATTGTGACCTGATGGTAGAATTGTGACATGTATTTCTGCTTTACACAATCAGTACTTTAATATATTATTATCGAAGCAAGTTCATTACAGACGTGCCCATACATACTAAACTAAAAGACCTAAGTATCAGTCAGTAGAGTTGCTATGTTACTTAATTATGCATTATAGACACATATAGGCTTGTGATCGTGACAAAGTGTTAAATTAAACCCAATTCTCAATTTTTTATTTATATTGAAAACAATAAAAATAACACATTTGATGAAATCATGTCTATCTGTATGGCATGACACTTATGAGTGAATAAAACTGATTCTCAAAAACATTATTCCCTGACTAAAATTTGCTCTTAAATTTTATTTTGTGGCGTTTCTTTTTAGGTTATTTTGGAATAAATTTTCCATAAATGGCACCTATAACAAAATTCCAAATCCTTAAGCTATTGCGTGACGTTGGAACACCCGCATCTCTCAAAAGATTAGTTCAATTAGCGCTCCGTAGGAATTGGAGCCCTCTTGAGATGTATCTTGCTTTAAGGCAGGGAGTTTATAAAAAATACATCAAGTACAATAATGGTTATTACTACAGTGTTGAAGACATGGCAAGGCACTCTAGACCAATTCGTATGGAGATGAGTAAAGGATTAGATGTACCATTCATGTCTGTTACAAATAGTGAAAGCGAATTTTGCACCTGCAATGAAGTTCAATCCAGTATGAAGCGCACTTCAACATATGAGCATAAAGCAGATAGTGATGAGGTGGGTTCTAACTCTTCTGGGGCTGATTGCAATGAAGAGCTTAAACTACTTAGAAAACGAAAACGTAGTGCTTCAAAAGATGAAAAACTTGTTAAGCACCAACGCCAGCTATAATTATATAGCAAAAATTGGAAATATATCTGGGGTTTTTTAAATCACGTTTACGCAGGAACATATTTTTGTAAAAATTTGTCAGCTATTTGTCTTTTTTTACCTAGATATATTTTAAACAATAATTAGATGTGTATATTAATAAACGTATATTTTACAATTTATGTTGTTTTATTGCAATTCAGATCTTTTATTCATATTTTAAATTATGCTGATGCGAAACTGGACACATATGATATCACAACAGGCCATTATTTCGATCAAGTGGGCTCTAATGTACAAGCTCACTACTATTAACAATACATTAAGGAAGTAATATTGGAAAAGACTAAGTTTATTTTCCCTGTATATGTCAAAATATTTATTATAATAATTATTACACTCGTGAAATATTATGTGATCTCAAGTAGCCTTAATCTACAAGGCTAACCTAATGTATCTAGACATTCATCTAGCCTTGCGACGAAGCACATTGAAGCTTCACACTTGTAAGTTATACTAGCTCGTTAACAGTGGATTCAGCCTATGCTTAAAATACCAAGTACTTTTGTATAATGACATATAAAAACCAATGTGGGCATATGGTATTCAGCTGTTTGGTAAACTAGTATTTCAAATGATGAATTTATCCAAAAAACTCGGTCAAAAATATTCAGAACAATACAATACATTTGAAATAAAAGTATCCACCGAGACTTACACATCCAGAGCAACTTTTTCAAAGCAGAGTTTAATAACATGACCAAATATAATAAAATGCTGACAGAACATGTTAACTCCTTAACGAGAAACTTAGCAATTAGTCTCTCTCTTGTCTCTAGTCATACTCTCTCTAGTATCTCTCGTTTAACTAGAGGTGAACGTTCAGTCATTATTTACAATGAAGAAACCAGAACAAAAAATGTTAATTTTTTCTTAAGGAATGCCCAATCATTATTTGTATTCTTTAACTAATCATATATACCCAAGTCTATGGCCCATTTAAATAGAATAGAAGTTTTACTTATAATTACTTAAAATTGAATATTTAATAATTTGTATAATTAATTCAATTATTCTACAGCTGGTTTATGATATTGTTCTAATACAACAGCAAATAAATTTGTTAATGAACTTTCACAAGTCAAGTACGGCTTTGAGTCATTTGGCTAATGAACACTGACGCTGAGCTTCAAATTTGGCAGGGTACGAGTTCAACCCTTGGTACTTGCAGTCTCAAACAATTATTTACGAATGATTAAATATAAGAAATAATTCCAAGACGACTGATAATGGGCATTTGGCCCAATTCAATTAATTAAAAATAATAAAAAAATTTTGTTGTTGCAATTCACAACTGTTCGATAAAAAACTCTATATTGAAAATTAATGAATTTCGTTGATATTAAGAATTTTGTTCCTTTTGTCAAAACAAACGTTAAAAATCAATTTAATAATCACTATCTTTAACAAAAGTAATGAATATCCTTAACATGTTGTGACAAGAGTTGGTTTAATATTAAAATATCAACTTTGCAAATTTGTAAAATTAAATCCGTATCCATATCGTTTGCTTTTGGGTTTTGGGGAAAATGGAGCAAAAACAAAAAAATCAAAGATATAAAATGTTGGGCTTTAAAATAATATTTGTGCTCAATTTCTGTTTCGAGTACGAGTATTTTAAGCCATCCTAAATTTCGCCATATAAATTACATTTGCAAATGGAATCGATTTCTGTTTTCCTGTTGTCTCATAGGAAATCTATTAATGCATTGAGGAGTGTTCCAAATACTTGTTGGGTAAAATTGCATTGTATGCAACAACAAGCTGATGCATTTTAATACACTGGAAATGGGGCACATGTTGGGAATCAAGGCTTAAATTCCGCTTACATGTTTGATAAATTCATGACTGTATCCCATATAATATAGCTGTGGGATAAATTTTTGAATGCATTGCCAGTGTAGAGCATGCATTTGCCTGGAGCTGCACAAACGCAACGAAGCAGGCAGATTTGCATGACAAGCAACGCATACTATAATGCAGCAAAAGCATGGCATGGCACCTACTTTGTCACTGTTTTCGTGCAGGTGAACATGTAAATAATTTATTAAAACTTCAATTGTATGTTATTCCCAACATCGATATCCGCTATGAAAATGCATTAACGTACCACCACACTCACCCACTCCCTCGGCCGCACATTTAAGCAAACAATTACATATGATCGCTGCAGATTACTACTGCCATATATCCAATTTCACTGATTTTTGACATTTCACTGCATTGCGTTGATTCCTTATTAAATGCGTGTCTCTGGATACAAAATAATTGCGTTCACAATGCATACCAACTTCAATTTGTTAACGTTTAAAAATGTTGTGATATTTAATCTCTTCATTTGGAGGGAAGCAAATACACGTAATCGTTATTCGTATATATACGTACACCTTTCAGAGCAATTAATACAATCTGATTTACATTGGCAGTAATTGGAGTTTAATAATTGGTTTCTTATACTATATACCTTACACATTTATTTACACATTAATAATATATTAATAATTAACTGAAAAACACAAGTTCAAGCTTGCGCAGTTATATCAAAATATCACCACGCCATAAGTTACATACATTAAATGAGATATATAGGTCTTTCCTTTCTCTATTTTTTTGAGCGACTCAAACCAAAATAATAATACGAAAATTAAATTTACAATGTTTTATCACTATTTAGCACCTCTTTCAATTTAGTGTCGATTTAGTTGAACTCGCACACAGCCTACATAACTATTGACGCCTCATAATAGTTGCTTGATTGGTTGAAGTGACAGGTCATCAGATAACTTTTCACTGACCTCAATCAACGATTTACTACCACTATCCACACAAGAAACCTTAAAATAGAAAAAGATAGACTAAATTCATCGCCCCAAATTTAGATAATTTAATAGGTCTTTTGTTCTTACCGATGATCGATCTGAAAAGCTATCAAAAAAGTGCTTCACTAAAAGCCACTCAGAAAATGTTTAATAGTTTATTTTTTTTGGATAGTTCTAGAGTTTCCAGCAAGTTTTCTTACAGTATTCACGCGATTCCTTTTGATGAGTTCCTAACATCTAGTCTTGTTGTAACAGGTCATTGTAAATCGGGAAGTTATATATGACCTAAGTGTGTTTCATTTATTATTGGCAAGCTGAAGAAAGTAGAGGTAAGTACTTGTCTTCAGGATCTTCATGAGAATACTAGGGGATGCAGTGAAAAATCAGATAACATTAAAATGCTTCTTACAAGATCTAAGTGATATCGGATAAGTATCTCAGAAATGTGATATATGTATATTGATATTTATATTGTTAAAACTGTATACTATTAGGGTTCAGCTAACAAGTTTCGTTTTTGCAGCAGATGTCGCTTTTTGAAAAGTCATTTAAGGAAGATTTTTTAATTATTCAAAAAATCTTCATTCGTTATCCTTTGTCGAGTAAATAAACTAATTTATCATTCCAACTGAGTTTCACAGTTGAAATAAAATACAACTTTTTTCCGAGATTAATTAATGATTTTTATGAACTGAAAACAAATTTGGGAGGAGTAAATATTACTTTCAAAGTGATTAATTTAGAAATGTGTCTGCATGTGATTTTTGCTAGTGAAGTATAGATTATGGAAAAAATTGCTAATTAAAAATAATCATATAATTTTTATAACAGTTTTCAGGATAGTGGATTTAATAATCAGGAATAAAAATTAGTTTAAGTCCTTGATTTTGTTTTTGTTATCAGTATACTACAAGTCTCTGGACGACGCTATGCGCTATAATTCTTTTTCTTGAAAAAAGAAAATTTCAAGAAACCGGATAATCGGATAATAGTAAAGGTTTAGATTTTTATAAAAGTTCAGGCTTACCTTTCGCGTGGTGGATATTGTCGCCTCTAGGGTAGTAAAATCCATAACTAACTGTGTTTCGCCGTTCCATCAACAAAAATTCATAGTTGTATGGCATTTGTTCTGAGGATGTAATAAACCTGCTCTCTTTTCGAAAATGATAAAAATGTGACTAATTTTGATTGCTACATTCATATGATTAAAAATTTTGTAGTCGAAGTTATGCATTTTTACCAGGACGATAACTAAAGTGAAGTAACATGACTTTTTTTTAACTTTGTCACTCGACAAATTTCCTTCCTAGACGTATAATTTCAAGTTCCGGTGATGTGAATTATCCCCATTGACAAAATAAAATATCTAAAAATCAGTAGCGTAATCAATAGACAATATACCGTAAAAACATTGCCGAAAAAATCCTGGCAACGCTACTGCCATTCATAGCATTCAATCATATTTTAGTGTTCAGACCTCCAGTCACTGGTTGAGCTCAATCAACTAGAGCTGCAAGGCTGGAGCATTACATTTCATTCAATCTTATTTTGGTTTCCAGATCTACAATCACTGGAGTCCATACTTCTCTTTTCGAAATAACTTTTATTCCCGGCGAGTTAAGTGCTATGATTAGGACTGATGACCTATTTTCTGACTAAATTCAATTTATTATGTTGAGACTAGTTGAGTCATCGCATTTGACCACTTTTACTCTCTATAAACTGCGAAGTTTCTTCATAACCCCTCTCTACCCCTTGACTGGATTATTGTTTATCTCTTCATCAGACTACTTAACAGCTGACCTCAGATCTACATAACTCCCCGAGAAGCCTGTAACCATTCTGAGATTCGATAAGGCGGCGTTGGTCTGTCAGTTTGTTAAAATTAATTGTAATTGAAACACACATTTTATTTTTCATGTTATTTTTATTAATAAATGAAAAATAAAAAAAAATAAAAAAAAAAGATAAAAATCCTTAGTAAGTAGACAGCGTATTTATTATAAGTTAATTACTAGCGGGTATTAATAATATTTAGTAACTAATATGCAATTAGCCACTTCTTACTAAGCATATTTATCTTTATTTCTATGTGCTAATTGTAGTGATAATTGTTGCGGTTATGAGGTTGATGTCCTTTTTTCAGATTGAGCTGCAACTTCAGCGACGACGCTTAGTGGGAACAGTGTGTAAAGAATTCGATCGACACTGATTTTGGGACGATTGGGAACGATTTTCTGGTTTATTTTTGATAGTTATAGTGTTTAGTACCCCATTTTTAGGAGTACCTTTTGTTAGGTTATTTGAAATTGTGGTAGCATTTGCGATATTACTACTAAATCCCATACGTCGTTTCTTGCGTTCAATATTAATGCGATGTCCATTTGGCAGATTGTTAGGATAGAAAAAAGGCTATAGAAAATTTTTTTTAATTCATTAAAAATGTGAAAAGCATTAAAGTAAATTTGGTTTATATAACAGCTATAGTTTTAGCTGGAACACATAGGCTTAATTTTTAAATAAAATTAAACGGATATAGTCTCATGCGATTAATGAGCACTGGAAGATATGATATTGCATTTAATAAATATTGAAGTTGCATTCAATATATGTAGAAATTTTAATGTCTTCGTTGAGTATACCTAAGATTATGTATAATATATATAAATATATATTATAAGATCTACTTACAGATATTTCTAAACATTTCTGCACAGATTCCGGATTTTCAAAGGTTAGGAAGCCATAATTGAGTAAATTTCTACCTTTTGAATCTATTTTAGAAGGTGGATTGCTAAGGATTCGTAGTTCTAAAATTTTACCAAACTTCTCGAAGAGTTTGCGCATTTCTACTTCAGTAGCCTGTAGTGGAATGTTGCCAAGAAATAATTGATGATTGTCGCCATAATAATCTGAAATTCGTTTACGACGATTACGCAAAGGATTTTCTGTGAATTTGACGGAATTAAGCAAAATTATAAAATATTAAAGATTTTAAGTGCATAAAATGAACATACATCTAAGTATTTTTTATTCAGCCGAGACTAACCTTGTTTATACGAAGTGGTGGTAACAATACTCGTAGTTTTTGGTTGTATCTTCTTCTGCTGCATACTATTAGTGCTCTTGTTAGCCAACTCACCGGGTCTATTAGAACTCGATTTATTATAACGAAACTGTAAATGTACTTCTGGTTGAAGTTTAATCGGTGCTGATACCTGACGCTGTGGCTTTTGCTGTGGTTGTCGTAAATTTAGTTTTTCTACTTTTGAAATATTAATAATTTTGCTTTCCTGCTGTACTTGATCAACTTTTTCTGCCAGTTTTTGTTTTAATTCATCTGTTTTCTTCAAAATAATTTCTTCATCCTTGTTACTTTCAACAACTGGTGTTTTCAAGTTCATCAAGTTGTTCAATTGATCCATTTTATCTTGTGTTACACTAGAAGTTTCTGCAGAAAATTCTTCTTCACAAGAACAATGATCAGTATCAGAGTTAGTTTCGTTCAAACCACTTGGCTCACTAAAACAACATATACTATCATCTGTCTCTGAAATAATATCAGAACAATAATTTGGTTGCTCAGGCAGTATAAAGCAAGATGAAGGCATAGCCATTTCTGCCATATATTCTTCTTGACATATCAAATTCTCGAACTGAGCTTGTGAGATTTCCGGTACTTCACTAGATTCAGTGAAATCGTATGGCACTGCTTGCTCAGTATTGTCAGCAGTTGATATTTGAACGTTATCATCATTTATTTGCATAATGCTTTCTCCCAAGTCATAAGCATTTTCCTGTGGATAATAACGCATTGATAGATTCTGCGTATAAATATTTTCAGTGTTGTTTTCTTCACAAGAATTATCATCATCAGATACATCGGAATCAGTTTCTGTCATTAGCTGGTCATTACAATTAACTCCATCCGGTATTTGCATAATGGGAACCATAACAGACTGCAAAACACCTTTACTGTTTATGAATCTGGCATATCCGTCATAGTTATCGAAAGTTAGTATATCGTTTAAAATACTGTACCGTGTCCCGGAGTGATGTTCAAGCACAAACGTTTGTGTGAAAGCCAATAGATTTTGTTCGCGTAACAGTTGACCTCCAACTACGACTATAATGCTATTATCTAATGCTGGATAGATTTGAAGTTGATTAATCTTCACCGCACTATTGTGATACTGTAATTGCTCTAAACGGCACTCAATCGTCTTCTGACCAACAGCGATTTCTAAACTGCCATGTCGTAAGATCGAGAAATTTGTGTAAAAGCGGTAGAGACATTCCGGACACTTGTTCATAATGTTGTAGTATTGCCAAACAAAGGAACGTCCAACTTTTGTTAGGAAATCATCTTCGGGACTTGTGTGGACAGATTCCATTGTAGAATCGCAACAACTACAACAATTATTCACACAAAGACTTTATGAGCTAAAATGAACTCATCAAATTACGAATATAAAGACCGATCAAAAATAAATAAGAAATGTTTTGGGGGAACATCAAAGAAAAAGAACTAGAAAATAAAAACTTCTCGCAAAAGTAACGAATAACTCAAACACGAAAAATATATGATATAAAAAAAAATATTTAAACATATTAACATAAAATTTTAAAAGAAGTTTAAAAAATATTTACTAAGAATATTTGATAATTTTTTGAATGTTTAGGGAAACACAAAGAATCGAGATTACGGCGAACATCCTCTCTCTTTTCTATTGTACTTCTTAGAGATTCGATTATTTTTCATCCTTACTTCTAATAACTCAATATTATAATGTTTTCTATATACTTACTTACTTACTTGGCCATAACAACACGTTACCGAGTCCTGCTCCAGCCTCGTACATTAAGTCCAATTAGTGCTCCCTCAACTTGATTACTTCACCGGAGACACGACCTACCCCTACCTTAATGTAAAAGTTGAGTTGACTATTGCTTCAAACACCTTTTTCGCTCGAGCGAAAATTAATGGTCCAACATGGAAAGTATTTTTGAGGCGCGATGGCTAAGGAA
>NC_051847.1:205907639-205920364 GCF_002237135.1 Teleopsis dalmanni
TTTTTCGCTCGAGCGAAAATTAATGGTCCAACATGGAAAGTATTTTTGAGGCGCGATGGCTAAGGAATAACTGCGATTCTTTAAAAAAAAAGATTTTTGGATTACAAACTCAGAATTTTCAGTGCAAATTATGATGCATGTGAGAGCAATAAAGAACTAACACAGTTGACAGATGAAGAGACTTTGATGACATATGTTAAATGTCCGAGATAGAGATGGTTGCCATTTGTAAATATGAATGAGATTCGACTCCATAACAAGTTTTTTGGAAGCAGCCTTCCACATGCTAACAACAGAGGAAATCAGTAGTGACATCGTTTAATGAAGGCTCTTAGAACCCTTACCCAGAGAAACGAAGAAGATTAAACAAAAGACAAAGCTGAATAAAGAAAGATTTTTCGAAGAAGCGGAAACCTGTCTCGAGTTTTTAAGCTAAGTGAGGATGATAGTGAATTTTAAAATAATATCTAATTTTTTTCAAGACAATATATTTAACATATATTTTTTGCTTGTTCTATATTATATTTCTTTATTATACAAATTTATTTAAACACAGAATAAAACAAAAGAAAATTCAGTTATTATATACGCACAGGTAGGGAAGAGTTTTCGATTTCACTAAGCGCTGAATCTATTGGACATGTAAAAATGAGACTTCGATTTAAAACACTTAACTTATTTGTATAGATGGGTCATAGGTCATCAAAATTTAGCGTTTGCTGATATCGCTTACATGGTAAATCCGATCAATTCTTAGATTCGAATAGAGTGTTGCATGATTCACTTAACGATGCCTTTTAGTGGTATTGCTAAGATGCTGGTGATCCATCCTTGCATGCTTTCAATTAATCAATTTATTTTACATGCTTAAGTTCAGAATTTTATATCCTATGACAAGATATCTATTTTGAATAGAAAGAGCTGACAATAGACAGAAAATTTTTAATTTTCAATGATTTAGTTAATTTGTATAGCTGTGGTTTATGCGTTTTGTTGTAATTAATAACGCAGCAAGTGCATTGTTTGTTTATTAATAAACAAAAGAAATATTTATAAAACTCTAAATCTGTATGGGGTAAATAGGTGGGCGTTGACTTTATATATTTGCACATGGATCTATAGCTCAAAGTTAACAACGTTCAATTTCCTGGCAATTCTAGTGCAAAAATTATATACGGACAGCAGAATCTTTGTACATACTTTTGTTAAAATGAAATAGAATTTTATTTTATATGCTCTAATTAAATTTATTTATATTTGTCATATTAATTTCGAATAAGATAATACATTTTAATAACATTATTGAGTTCAAAATTATTAATTTGATGGAAAATATTTATCTTTAGACTTAAGCCAAGGTGTGAATTAAAGTTGACACTGTATGATATATATGTTTCTTTGTATGAAGGGTATAGACTCTCTTCGAGGAATTACTCTCCACATTAAGATTGATAAAAAAAGTAGAAAATATATTTTAAACATCCCTGTTTTGTTTCCTTGTTGAGATCTTTCATGCACTAGAAACCACTCTGTCAGTTCATACAACTCTTTACTACATCAATACGAGGCTTGCCTTAAAAATACTGCTTTCTATTTCCATCAATATAATAATATTTATCCCAATAAATGTATATATCAAAATTTTGCTTAATCTTATTGCTGTAAATTAATTATTTAACTTTAATATCAACAGCGAAGCAAGCAAATGACTCTTTGTCTTCATCGACGAGTGATACTTCAACTTTAACTGGTATTTTTGGATATATGTAGTCAATGTAAAAGTTGAGTTGATAAATGACATCTTCACCTTCATCAAGCGGACAACTGGCTCCATTCAATAGATTCTTACATACATTAGCTTCACTTTCGGGAAGCTCATATGGAGTTGTTATACCTAAAGCTGTGGCTGTAATTTTAGCTGTCAACTTTTTAACATTGTCCTTGGCTGTATTTTCAATTAAATATAAAATTTATAAAATATATAAATTTATAATCATAGTAAATACTTACGACTTACGAAATGAACATCCATAACGGCTGTGGAACCCCTAACAATATCGCATGGTTCCTCTTGACATCCTTTGATGTCAACACTCAAAGGAAAGGGTTCTCCTTTTTTACCTACAATTTAACATTGTTAATAAATGATTGAATTATTTAACTAATAAAAATATATTATTAAAGAAATAAAAAACAAAACTGACATTTCTGAACATTAGTTGCATTTGCCAGAGCAAAAACTAATGTAATTAACAAAATAGAACGCAACATTTCGAAATTTCTAATTTCTAATTTTTTGTTGATTTACGAAGACTACAGAGCTTGAAATACTACTGGAAATGAAATCTATGGGAACTGACTTTTATACCAAAAAGATTGTTTACTTTTTTCACAAATCAGTGAGATTAGTTTAATATCACAAATCAAAGTAAGAGATTATATATTTCTTTTTACTCAATGCATATATAATAGAAGAATTGTGTACCCTATAACCAGTAGAAATGGATGTTAAAGTTACATATATATGCTAAAACTGTGTATATATTTCATATATTCCTACTCTTTCACTCTCATTCCATTTGTTATCGACTGCTTCTGCAAGCAAATGCTCTGTAACTACGCTACAACTCTTATGGATTGTAATATGTATAATCAACGATTTATTTCTATTAGAAATTATCATCTATGCATTCACTCACTTTCTTATTTGGCTCCGATTATTTAACCTTCTCAAGGTGCCTCTGATCTTTATACCAGCACCATATAGAAATACCCCGATTTCAATCACAGGTCACCATTTTAAAAGTCGTCTTTTTCAGTCAGTCTAGACAGCGCATATGGAATTAGATTTTTCTAGAAAACCTTATATAGATCGCTCAAAGTTAGTTATTATTATATACAATTCCTCACTATTCATATTATAATAAAGCAGATAAAATGAGCAATTTGTAGAAAGTTGTTTTTTCATACGGAATGGTCAAAATTTTGTAATTACTTTTAAAATCTATAGAAGGCCCGCTTTTGTCTGCTGGAAATAATCAAGACCTTATCTCTTTCCGATAAACATAACACTCTTTATGATTTTCTTTCTTGATTTTCCTGTCTATTTTTGATAAACATAAATCCTTCGATAATTTTCCTGAAGCAAATAATAAAGATCCTTTCGACAATGTTATGACCCCACATTATTAGGTATCTTCTTTTCAGTTTTTATTCTAACTTTTTAAGGCTCAAAACTTTTCTAATTAAGATTAAAATATACAAGTTGAAGAATCTACAGCTCACAAAGACGAAAATTTCGAGAGATTTTAATGTGAGTTTCACCTGATTTCATCTATGAAATATAGTTGAGCTTATGACTATATCTTTAGACTTTCAATAGAGTGGTATGAAGATATGTTTTTACATTTTCCATTATAATTAGCTTTAAGCATGCTAAAACTAAATACAATTACTTTAAAATATAATATATCAAAGCTATAGCTTTGATATACTATACTTTAATGGATATAACAGATCCATAAAAGTACAAATCTTTTCATATTACTTATAGCAGTCCGAATATACCGTTCAATTTTATCTTTTAAATTTTTTCTTTCAAATTTTCTGCAGGTGTCTCTTTTCTTTGTTTATTTTGATCTTAAGTCTTCAACAATACACGCCATAAGTATTAACTGCAGGTGTTCCACTTAATGACGAATTACTTCTGATAAGAATTAAACTACAATTATTGATAATTACACTTCTGAATGAATTGCTGCTTGCATTAAACAAATATGAAGAACTAATGGTATGGGATTGAAAGAATTTTATGAATTAATATGAATTTATGGAAATGATAGGAAAATCATCCATATTCCTGTCAGACATAATACTCGTAACATGAAACTATGTAACATGGATAGGTCTAAACAGATTTTGAATATCCCCAAATGTTTTCAAGAAGTATATTTTTCTTTTGCTAAGTATCAAAAAAATATTTTATTGTTCAAATGAAACTGTTAGAAAGGGAGTAAGGAGTTTCAATAAAAAAATCAGGTATATATATCTGATCAGGTCAAAGTACACCAAAATTTTTAGTGGCTTCTGCTTTTCGCAAAAACCTCTTATAAAAGCAAAGTGCGATTACACATTAAATGTAGAAATAATACTAAAGCTGTGTGAATCGGAACTCAAAATTTAATATCATATTCATTATTCTCCAGAAGAACTACATTTCGCACATTCCAGGGTAAATTTATTTACAAGTTCTTAGAGTTTATATCCATTTTTAAGATGTCAGACAAAAAAGGTGATGCACCATTACGTGCATGATCCTAAATTCCTTGAAATATATGTACTATTAATGGTGAAAATTTGGAGAATATATAAATATTTGGCTAGGAACTATATCCTTTAAAACCGAAAAGTTTTTCTAAAGTTAGTATATATACATTCCTTTAATTAAATGCATTAAATCATAATCAAGCAAGTGCCAAAACCATCAGAAACTTTTTCGAAATAATAAATAATAAAATTTTAAACTGCAATAATTATTTTGATGTCATATTTCTCTTAATATTGATATTGAATTAATATGTCAACCGATTATTATCAATTGGGTAATTTGATATAGCAAGTTTCAAGAAAATGATAAAACTATGAAGCAGTTGGAAAACGTTTAGTTTTGAACACCATCATGATCTATAATCCATAATAAGAATTCAATTTTAACTTATTGTGTCAGTAAAATTGACTATTCCATAAAATTAAAAAAGAACTTGTCAAAAATTGAAAAAAAAAGGAATGAAATTCATTAAAAGATTTAAATTATTTATAATAGACACAAAATCAAGATACAAAATAAACTCGCCGGATTCTCTTTTTATTTATTGATATTTTATAAGCAACATATCGAAATCCTCTTTGAGCTTTGTGATATTCCATTTATATTTATCATATGACCTATTATAAAATTGCTCCATTTTATGATTTTTCTAAAGTTTTACTACACATCTATTTATACTTACAGTTAGAAACGTCAAAAGCTTTTTATATCAATAACTTTTTATAAGAATTTTGCATGAATTTTGTATGAAAAATTACACATAAGGCTGATTTCACTGTAGTTGCACTTAAGTCATGCTTAAGTCATCATTTTTACTTATTTAATTTATTCTTACATTAATTTAGAGACTTCAATAACGATTATGAAATCCGCACCTATTATTGCAGATTTATCGATTTAATTGCAAACGCCTTAATAATTTTCTCAAAAGTCCTTTAATTAAGATCAAGTATTGTCTTTGCTTATATATTATATAAAGATCGTAATATTACGCTATTGTAAATTTATCTATACAAAGACCGTTTCTGATTCTTCACTTCACTAATTCATGACCGTATTAAATGTAGAATTTCTATATAACTAAGTGTCATCATATAACACAACCATTTAAAATTCTGCGTTAGTACAATTTATTGTGACTGCATCCATATAGTGAGTTTAGCAAGGTTCAAAACCGTGCCAATTCACAATTTTTAAGAAAACGAAAAACGGGAGAAATTATTTTTTTATGATAACCTTTTCGATAATAAAGTGCGATACTATGAAATAAAAAAAACTATATATATATATATCATAATAAAATATGATTCAATATAATTATTGAATAATAATATACAATACTAATATACAATATAACTTAGAAGTTATTTAATATTATTTAAACTTTTTTATACTAATATAGTATGATTAAATATTTTTTCCAAAAAAAATTTATAAAATATGTTATAATTATTAAATTAAGAATTTGTTAAGTTAAAAAATCTGTTTTTCTGCACTAGTGACGGAGCCAAAGATGGCTGTAAGGATATAGACATCATTTGGCAATATAATCAACAAAGAATTTACACTACAAAAAAATTAATTTTTTAAATATTTATTTAAAAATACGTATAATACAAACGATTACGGTAATATAATTAAATTTTGTAAAAATGGTCTACACACTATAAAGTTTTTCAATGTCAAATTTATGTATCTGTATTATAATATATTATAAAAGAAATAATAAATAATAAATAAATACTGCATATATTTGTTAATGAAGTAATTACAAATTTTCATTATATATAATTATATTATTATATTTCATTACACTTCATTATTATATTTTATTATAATTGTGATAATACAGTGTTAAAACCAAATTTTCACTGAGAAAAAAAGAACTCTTATGTAACTCTAATATAATCTAATTGGAAATGCTATAACAAAAGTTGTGAAATGAAACAAAAGTTGTTAATTAACAAATCAACGTGTAATAGTAATGTTCCCATTGCCTTTAATAAGCAGTTTATAAAACATATTTGACGCATAAAATAAAATGTAAATAGAAAAACAAACAAATAAGAAGGAAAAATTTTTTAAAAGGTTTGTTTTTTATAAATAAATATATATAATATTGTTTGCAATTTCCACGTTTTCCATCATGAATAATTTAATTTCTGCTAACAATACAAAACTGAATGCCATCTGCAAAAAATTGACTGAACTTTCTAATACATAAAAACTCTTTTAACTTAAACTTTATTTCAAGTTATGCCAATGTAATCAACCAAATCTGCAGTGGGAACGTGGTATAGTATTAACGTGTATTCTTATCAAATAATTGTAATGCTATTATTAAATAAAATGTATTAATAAAATTTGTAGATTTTAAGCAAATATATTATTGATTTACAATAAACAATAAATACATTTTTTAAACTTGTCTCATATATTAAATAATTGTTTCTATACTATAAATAAGTTAATCAAAAATATACCACTCATCAATGATATATATAGTTTAGTTTATTTTAAAATACTAGTTATTTACATATACTTAATATAAACACATTTTCTATTATGAGATTATAAAATATTGTTTAAAATTGGTCGAAAATTTCTTATTGACTGAAGTCAACCTTTTTTCCAATAAAAACTTATCTGAAAGTCTATTGTGAATGGTTGGTGAAACAAATGGAATTGAATTTTTGACAATTCCATTTTTCTTGCGTTCGCTGCTTGTTAATGCAGTTCAGTGTGAAATTTGTTTAAGATCGTATGTGTGCGGACGCGTTCGTTGTGCTTGTGTGGGTTGATTATATTTATTAATGAATATAATAATAATTAATGTAAACAAAAAATTTAATTAATTAGTCAAACAAAAAATTCAATGCGGCCGGTGCAATATAATTAAGAAATTTCTAAATTATTTTCGTGTTTACGCCAATTAAAAATTTCAAGTGCAGACGTTCCTTTATTCTTCTATTGTGGTTTTGCCTTTTTTGTTGTATCAATTCTTTTTTCCCTTGAATTTCTTTTTACGTTGCGTACTTAGAATCCCTACGGCAGGCATTTAGCAACATTCAAAAGTATCCTTGTCAAAGCAGGATGGCAACATGCCAGGCAAGGATGCGCTTTAAAAATTAATGTTTTTATGTGGCTAAAAACAAAACAGAGGCGATGTGGAAGAGCGTCTCGTGCCGAGTTTTGATTTACATGTGATTTATTTATGTTTTCGTGCTCGAAATACTTGCATGCAAATGCATTTCAAAAGTGTTTTAAATAAAATTCTAAATAGAAATTGATTTACAAAATAAAATAAATGCAATCTCGTGTGTAAAAGTGTTCTCCTTCGCCCCTTTTGACAACAAATTTTTTGCAAATTCTTTCTGCATTTAAGGGTGTCTCAAAATTTTGTGGGGTGATGCACAACCACCAAAATTAAACACGCGTGGATATCATATGATGATGCCAACCAACAACACCAATAACAACGACAACAACAACAACAACAACAAATATGCCTTATTTACTTAAATAGGCATTGCTCATCAGCAATAAATTCGTGGAATTTTGTTAGGCGAAGTCTTTGAATGTAAGTGAAAATTTTTATTATTAAAAATTTAGTTTAGTTTAGTTTTAAGGACATTGACCGATAGTGGTTTCGCCCCACTCCCATGAAAAGAATAGTGGCCTAAGCCGCTACGGAAGATATTCTAATAAGAATTTACGATTCTATAGTTTTTCTGTTGGTTCCAATTAGGTTTCTTATGTTGTGCCGGTTACAGCTTTTGATATATTTTGATGACGTATTATGAAAAAAAACGTACTGAAGATAAAAAATATCCGGTAATACATAGGTTCATTTATTTAAACCCTAGAACAATGTTAGTAAGGGTGACTGTGGAGGTGTGGTAAATAACCCAATAATATCACAATTAGTCCGATGCTTACAAGAGTAATAAAACTTTCTATATAACTTTCTGTATCAGGACAATTATTATTATATTAAAAATCCGGTAATACATGGGTTCATTTATTTAAACCCTAAAACAATGTTACTAGGAGTGCTTGTGAGGATGTAGTAAATAACCTAATAGTATCACAATGGGACCCATGCTTACAAGAGTTATAAAACTTTCTATATTTAGGACAATTATCATAATATTAAAAATCCGATAATACATGGGTTCATATATTTAAACCCTAGAATAATATTACTAGGAGTGGTTATAGAAGTCTGGTAAATGAACCAATATTATCATAATGGGACCCACGCTTACAAGAGTTATAAAAATTTCTATATTCAGGACAATTATTATAATATTAATAATAATTTTCAAACTTATTATACATTAAACAAACATTAAATTTTATTTTATTTTAGCAATTTAATTTATTTTAAGATTTTAGAGCTTAGTTTATTCCGTGAGAAAAACTTTATAAATACAATTTTCCACAAAACCAAAATAACTTCTAATCCATTTCATAATACAATAAAATATAACAAATATAATGTTATATGGCTGTGAACCATATAAATTTCTAATGCAGTTCGTAATAGTTACTCCGCGTTGAACCCGGCTTATTTCGGCTATGATTTAGCGATTCAGTGCAATAATACGGTTCGTTATTTAATTAACTAAAAAGTTGGAGAGTCTATTCCAAAACCGGTTCAGCATAGGACTAGTTTACAAACGTGCTAATAACTAACACTTGAACACTTGAATTTGTTCAGTGGCTTCAATTTCTCAAGTATTATTGTTGATTAAAATCGTAAGTTACCAGGCATTCAAATTTTTAAAGGAATACTGGTACAACAAAGCATCTCAACGAATTTTCAAATCACAGATTAGGTAATAAATTTTCGTCCTATGCCTGGAAAAACACTTTTAGTGAAAATTCGGTTTTGTTCTAGTAATAGAAATTAGTAACTAGACCGAATGATATTAGTCTCGAAAAACGAACGAATCCCTTAACGAGGAACATTTTGTTGGGTTTCATTCAAAAGACTGATTGTCTTCTCTTTGGTTAAACATATAACTAGACCGAGTGTTATTGGTCTGGATAAATATACGAATCCCTTAAAGTAGGACATTGTTTTGTGGTTCATTTGAAGGACTTGTCTTTTGTTTGATTAACTATAACTAAACCGAGTGTTTGTGGTCTTGATATATATACGAATACGCTATACCCTTAGCGTGCGACATTCTGTTTGGGTTTATTTCAAGAACTGCTTGTCTTTCGTACGATTAAGTAATCTCATATAACTAACTGTAACTATAACACAGAAGACTTACTTTAGTCACAATACTTTGCGATATTTTTCCATATAATATTTTTTTATATTATTCTCTTCTATGTTTATCTGCTATATCTGTCTCTTCTATCTATAATATCTATTTGACATTTCCCATAAGACTTCCGCTTGCTTCAGGTAGTATCGTTAGGGTCCAATAGAGTTGTATGTGGCGTACAGGCAATTAAATTAGCCTATCCATAAGCACATTCAACCTAACATTGACTTAAAAGCTAGTTAGTTAGTATGTACTGTAAGAACTTAAACGATCTTAAGCCAAAGCGAAACGCACAACCAATCACACCTGTGTATATGTTAGGAACGAAATGAACAAAGTTCGCCACTTTAGTTTATTACGTTCCAATCAAATATACAGGTAACTAATTGAACCTTAAGGCCTTAATAATAAATATAAACACAACTATTTTTTTAAATACATGTCTAAGTTGTCATCGTATTATTCTCGTAAATAGAAACACTCATCACAAATTTTGATCTCACATTCTCGCTATTGACTAATCATCCAGTTATTCTTATAGACGGTTATTCCCAGTTGAATTCCATTTCTGCAAAAACTTTGAAAACTTTTTTGATATTAGCTTAAGTTAGGTCCCTAGAATTATTGAAGAACAGCTAACTCTAAGCAGGGTAACTGCTCTCTGTCTTCAAGGAGCAGTCCTTGAATATGCTATTCGTTATTATGTGGGTGAAAGGTAATGATAACAAATCGTAAAAAGAAAGTATGGCTGGTTGTGCCACACTCTATGCAAACTTTTCAGCGCAATCGCTCATGCCGCTCTAGTATCGCATCCGCAAGGAAGAAGAAAGTGTGGTCGAGCAAAAACTATATAGAGTAGGACAATCAACAGAGAGTCGGGCAAATCTTTCAGTGAACTAAGAGCTATAGCGCGTGATAGAAATAATTGAAAATCTTTAGTGTTTATATTAACTTCTTGAATTTATATTTTTGAACATGTAAATAATAGTAATAATAAAGGGTATTGGTGCTCCAGTTAAGTCAAAGTTTTCCAATCTGTTAACTGTTTTTGTTATTAATAAATCATTGTCAATCAATAACATTGCATAATTTTCTCTATATGTACAAATGGCAAGACGCAATTTGCTGGAATATTGTAGACTGAATCCATAAAAAACAAGAAATTACGATTTTCTCTAAAAACCTGACCTAGTCTTTACCAAGTACAGCTCAATTGCAAATTAAATGCATACTTCAAACTGTTATTTTTGTTATTAAAAAGTATAATTTATTTTACGATTTGTTTACTTATTAAATAAATCGTGGGCTCATATATCTACTCTTATGTATGAATTTAATGTTGAAAAATTGCTATTATTATTTACTTTTATGGCGTTGAAAGCATAAAAATTTATACTCATAAAATACCACCAAAAAAAAGTACTTGAGAGATCTTAAAGAAAAATAAATAAATTCTTCATAGAAGTTAGTACCCCGGCATATTCGCTTATTAAAACATTACTAAGTACTAAACGGTCAATATCAATCTGAATCATACTCCATACCTAGAGTTTTCATACAAAGCCCCGCATTAGACCTTAACGATACCCTCCATACATCAACAAGAGGCAAATTCGCTACAACCTAAGTCTCTTGACCAACTTTACTTTCATCATTCCTGAAGCATAACGTACACCTACCTACAGACAGAAGAACAATTCCTCATCATATTCTGGTAAAAGTCACTTGCCGGCTTTTCATAAATTTTTCCAATCTCATACCGTCCCCACCGCCTCGTTCAAGCTATATTTCTTCCCTTTACGTTTTATGACTTCTCTGAACAACATGTAGGAAGTAACGTAACATTCGAACGAATGAAAGAAAAGATCTACGATATTTACGGCTGCTGGGTAATGCTGTACTTTAAAGCTTTAGGTTCACTCCGAAGTAGCTTATATAGTAGGTACTACCTTCACTATGTTGTGTTTTTTTACTTTAAATCCACATTTTTTTAATTAGATTTTAATTAATATCTTTATTTTATTTTTTTTTTTTTTTTGAATTTCTATTCCACTGTGTGTGTACTTATAGTAAAAAACTTACTACAGTGAAATTAAAGAAAAAAAAAGTAAAAATAAAAATAAAAATTAATATAAAAATAGTGAAGTTTATGAAGTGAGCTTCTCACAGGCTTGTATGTTTAGCGGTAAGCGGTGAGCGGTGAAACACAGCCGGCTGTGTCTGGTACTCCTCATGCACGTTGAGTGCAAGCAAATGTGAAAACAGAAATGAAATGTGAAAAATAATAATAAAAAAATGAATTTCTATGTTAAGGTTGCTAAGGTACCAGTTATAGATATTTTTAGTAATGATAATATCAGTAATACACGCTATACACACGAGAGTTTTGTTTTTAATAGCAGCTGTCAAAAATTTGTAAAGTGACAGCTGTGAAATACCTGTTCACACGATATATCATTGTAATTTGCTTGATAAATGGAAAAATAGTTATACTTAAATTTTAGAAATGTCTGCATTGCATCAAATAAATAGTTTAAATATGCATATTTCAAGCTTCAATACAAAAATAAATTAAACAAAAAAGATAGAATTGAGATAATTAAAAGAATTAAAATGTTTGAATATATATAAGAATATATAATATATTTGATTAATATTACAGATATAACAGTTTTATAATGTAATAGTTTTATTTAATTTTACGTAAAAGTTTTATTTATACTATTTCAGACAGCCAAATTTCTTTAATTTCGTAAAAATGAAATTAAGTTAATTGAAATTAAAAATTTAAAATAGAGTGAAAAATAATAATTCACATACCTAAAATCTACTAAAGCTAATAAAACGACCGAATCCCATCCTTTATAATTATAATACTCAACTTTTAAAATTTCTCAGACACAAATGGTGTTTGGAGCATGTAATTTTTAACATTCGAGTTGTAAACAAAAAGCATGATTTTCTTAATTTAGTTGAAATCATATGTTTTTTGTTTACAACTCGAATGTTAAAAATTACATGTTCCAAAGACCATATGTATCTGGGAAATTTTAAAAGTTGAGTATTATAACTATAAAGTATGGGATTCAGTAGTTTTATTAGCTTTCAGGTATGTG
>NC_051847.1:205920464-205928391 GCF_002237135.1 Teleopsis dalmanni
ATACAATAATTTTAAGTATATTTTTGCCATGTAAATTGTAAGAGTAAAAATGACTACATAAACAGCAACTGTTGCAAGTACTTTTTCATCGATTAATGATTGGTTTTTAAAAACACATAAATCAACCATAATATAATACCTGCACGTAGATTTATCTTACAGTACAGAAACGCCATGACAAATTATTAAAAAATTCGTACGGAGCTGAGACTGTGTACTTTAATATTTCATATATAAAATTTTGTGGCATTGCTGCGTGTTAAAACTAATATTAAATGAATTTAGTATAACATAGCTAAAGCAAACGCCAACCTTACTCTTACAGCTTGTTTAAAAATAACTAACAAATTATTAAAAATCATTTGTCAATTTGTCAGATGCTGTAAATATCGTAACCGAAAATAGAAAAAAAAATAAATTTTTATTTTTATATTTAAATTAATACTTACACACAATCTTATCAACGGGATCATAGTCATCATATTCAATGAATGCGAAGCCACGTTTTTTGCCAGTTTCTTTGTCCATGACAATATTAACCTCACATATATTGCCATATTCGCCAAAGTGTTCGCGTAAGCATTGTTCGTCGTGGTCATCTTTAAGACCACCAACGAAAAGTTTCTTTACCGTAGCACCAGCATTGGGATTATCAATATCTTGACGTGGTACTGCACGTTTTGGCTCAACCACACGACCATCAATTTTATGTGGGCGTGCATTTTGTGCATCATCAATCATGGCTGACTTCGAATATGTAATGAACCCAAAGCCACGTGAACGCTTTGTTCGTGGGTCTTTCATCACAACGACATCGACTATTTTACCCCATTTCTCAAAATGTGATTTAAGACCATCATCGGTAGTACGATAATCTAAACCACCAATAAATAACTTGCGAAGATGTTCTGGTTCAGTAATATCCTCCTATACAAAAAAAAATAAAATATATACAATCTTAAAATATTGATTTTTCACAATATGTATACCAGAAATTTTTACAAAATGGCCGCCAACTCGAAAGTTAGTGAAAATTTAGTTTTAATTAAAAATTAATAAATATATTACACTTACATCTTCTTCATTGTGATTGTTTCCATTATGTAAACCATTTTCTTTTTTCACTTGATTAGCCATATTTTCACAATTTAAATGTTAATTTTTACAAATTCTCTACACCAAGCACACGAGCTACTTACGACACGAGTGAAAAAATTGTAATGAAGGAAGGAAATTGTTGTCATAAGAAGTCGACATTTTCGATAAAGATTTTATTCGATAAATTATAAGTGTTGCTAGGATTTATTTATTCTCAGATTTTTTTAAAATATTTTTTTTAAAAAAACATATTTAACCTTACAACCTTTACAATTGTTTACAACAATCACGATCTAATAGTTCTCTTTTATTTATTATTACCAGATTTTACTTTGCTCCCACTACAAGATTTTCTTTATTTATTTGGTTAGAGTATGGAATTTACTTTTATGTGCCACCAGAACCGCAAGTAGAGTAGCAGCTTTCTAAAAACTGTTGATTAATAAATTACCTTGACATCATCCGTTCTACCGCTTAATTATTATTTTTAAAATTGTTATTTTTTTTTCTTCCTTAATATCTCGTTTGCAATATTTAATTATCTATTCTGAATTTTCAATTCTAAATACTGATTTTCAATTTAATGTTTTATTAAATATTTTTCTTTTATTATATAATAATTTATTAATCGTTATTTATTATTATTATTTATTATATATCTCTTTATTGTTAGTTTTTAAGTTAGTCCTAAGATGATGCAACACATATTTTATAATAAATAACTTAAATAAATTTTATTTTTATATAATATAGGTACATTCTTTTTAATACAGAACACAATGACAAATTTTTGTTAACAATTTTTTTAGTATTTTTAATATAAGTAGATATATATCTTTTCATAATAGTCATCTTTGCGCTTTTTGTTTGTAATGCAAAACTCGAACTAAATTGCTAAAATGTTAAATATATGCTAAATATAAAGTACTAGATTTGTTATTAGTGCTCGAATTTTTTATTTTATAACATTTGACTTAGTTTGTAAAATCAGATTCGCATACAATAAATTGAAACATTTGAATTTATTTTTTGTTGTGAACAATAATTTTGTTTTTTAACGGGCTAATTGGTCAGTAGTTAAATAATATAGTTTTAGTTTTGTTCTTTTTCTTCATTTTATAGTTATCATCAGGGTACTATATGTAATATAAATGATGATGATGATTTTATACATGACTATATAATATTATATAGTCGAAATACAGGTTTTAATAAAATATTTTAAAAAACCAAAACAATTTTTAAAAATGTGTATTATTTAATTAATGACCAAATAACACGTTAAAATAGAAAATTATTATAAAATTTAATTAATTTTATTTTTTTAACTCTTTTCGCGGCATTATATAATTACCCATACGTAAAAATAGAACACCTTAACAAAATACCAACTTAAATTTCTGACTCTGCCTTCCATGAAGGGTTTTTCTACTATGTCACATACATAGTAAATAACATTAATTTAATTCACATTCGCTTAAGCTAAAGTTTTTGTTTTTATATTAAAATGTAAATATATCGAAATTAACTATTTAACTAGTTAACATGCCGCTAGTATAAAAGTTGTTAAATTAAAATAGTCGAATAACCTATTACTAGTTTATTTATATGTAATTGTTTTAGGAGGGGTTTAAAAATATTAGCTAGCTTTGCTCTGAACACAAAATATGCCTTCACAATGTTTCTGTTTAGGAATTTACCACTTTTACAATACGTGCTTTCGGCAACTTTTAAGTCTGACCAAAATACATCAAGTTACTCGCTTAAAGTTGCTAATTTGTACGCAAACTAACAAAACTACTTTTTCTATCTGAACACCTAGTTGAAAAGTGGCCAAACATTTTAACGACTGCAGAAAAAAAATGTTGATTGGAAACTTCAACGAATATTCCAGTTATCTGTCAAAAATTTGGGAACAAAAACTCCAACAAAACTAAAAATATATATTAAAAATATGCAAAAGTGTGGAAAATAATTATTTTAAAATAATGCACATATATATACATATATATTATACGAAAGTATAACTAAAAAGCATTTTAAATTTTTTAACTTTTTAGTTGCGTAAATATTGTAAACTACTATATTATTAATTTTGCTGTGAAATGAAATATTAGAATTTGCTGCATTATTAACATTGCTTTTAATTTATTATTCATTTTAATTTTCAATTTTGTATTAATTATTTATTTTTATGCAAAATTTGGTTTTCTTGCATTATGTACACATATATAAAGTTTGGTCTTTACGAAAACATGACATTTGACAGATTGCAACACTTTTGCCAATATCTCGCTTTGCAACTTGTTTTCTTGTCGCACAGAAAATCTGCCAAAAGCACCTAAGCGTTGATATATAAAAATTTTAAACACAAAAATTTACATTAATTTAAATAATAGAAAACATAATGAATATTATAAAGGCAATGGTAAGCATTTTTATCTTATGTATAAAAATTCATTTTTAGTTTATGTATTTGAATTTATTAGTAAATGAAATGCTAGTATGATATTAACGGATGACTAGAATTTTGCAACATATATATATATACATTCTGAAACTTAAGAAGTTTTTAAGAGCAATGTTGTTAATATGTTTTCTTTCGTAAGTTGTGTATATTTTTTTTACACTTTGAAAAAATTAATTACTTCTATTATACATAAAAAAATATTTTTATATCCAGCAGGCATTGTGAATTTTTTCTATGTTAAACATTTTTTCAAATAAAATACAACTCTGTTCAGTTCGAAAATTTTTCGGCTTGATATCGGCTACAATTTGCTTCCGCATTCATTTCTTGTTATACACAGTCGATAGTGGTTCGTTCTGTCCGCGTGTATTAAATATAACTATCAAGTGATTGTTTAAAACTATAAGTGCAAAAATGGCTAAAGTCGCAAATAATGGATATCAACTTAATGTTAAGCAAGAAGGTGGAGAGGTGAGTAAATTTATAAATGTTAATTTTATGGAACAAATTAATATGGTGACATGTATCAAGAAATATGATGGCGTCGCCATGTTAAACACGAAGTAAAAACGATGAATACTTCGGTTCGTTTGTATGCGTAAATATAAAAATCAAAATAATTAGTAATTGTATTATAAATAAATGCGTTATTATTTATATATTTATGAATATTTTGTACTATTTGTATAATTTGCATATATAGCAACCTGGTGAAGATAAAGACTTTTTACGCAAAATGTTCATTGGTGGGCTAGCCGCTGTAACAACGGAAGATGGTCTACGTGAATTTTTCAGACAGTGGGGCGATGTTGTAGATGTGGTGGTGATGCGTGATCCGGCAACAAAACGCTCCCGAGGATTTGGATTCATTACATATTCCTCACCAACAATGGTTGATAAGGCTCAAGCTGCTAGGCCACACGTTATAGACGGAAAGTAAGTATTGGGTTTTTTTTTGACATACAATAATTAAATTATAAACATTTTTAAAATATTTGTTATTAAATTAAAGTTGTTTTTACAGAGTTACAAATTCAAAATTACTCTTACAAAATTATAAAAACTAAAAACAGCGGCAGGTAGTGTCCATAAAGACACTACCGCCATTTTTAAGAGTCGAAAGGGCACTTAAAAATTATTATTTTATGCAAATTGTATATTTGAAATGCATTTAAGAAAATTTAACTATACAAAAGTAAAGAGTACACATTTTAAACAATAACTTCTAAACGCTAAAAAAGTCAAGCACCTTTCTTTAAAAAATTGGGCTTCCCACTTAAATTATTTATATATATATTGTTTAATTTTATTTTCGTTTTATAATTATTTTAGAACTGTTGATTCTAAGCGTGCTTTACCCCGCCCTGAACTCGGCAAGCCTGAGAATAGCACCTCTATCAAGAAGATATTTGTTGGTGGTCTAAAGGAATATCATGATGAACAGGCTTTGACTGAACATTTCTCACAATTCGGCAATGTTATCAGCGTAAAGGTTTTAACTGACAAAGCTACTGGTCGTAAACGAGGTTTTGCCTTTGTTGAGTTTGATGATTACGATGCAGTGGACAAAGCAGTTTGTAAGTCAAAAAAAATATATAACTTATTTTATTTATATATTTCATATTCAGTAGAATAGTATTTTTTTATATAAAAAGAGATAGTCATGATTATAGTAATTATAAAAATAATACTTTATTCATTTTATAATTAAAATCTTATTAACTTTATATATGATAGATTAGATATTATGTATATTATATTTTAATATATACTATTTTTTATTATATTATATTTTATATATATTAGATTAAGTTTAGATTAGGTTAATATATTAAGATTTTACTCTACATTTATTATTTTAAATGTTTTAAAAAAAGTACCTGTTATATCGATCAAGTAACTGTATCCTTTACTACAGTGTACTTGTGAAGCAGGAATTCACTTTTCACAGAAATTTGTTCGCGTTAAAATTACCTGCCTGCTTCTTTTGGGACTATATCTGTTAAGAGAATTTTCCATGCTGTTAATTATATTTCATATAATTTATTGTTTTAATGACCAGATTTTATTTATATATTTTTGAAGAGTCCACACACAATGTATATAAGATATATTTAATATAAATAAAATATATTTAATACATTTAAGATATATTTATTATATATAATATAAAATATGTTTGAAATATGTAATATAATATATATTTAAAATATATAATATAAAATATATTTAATATACATAATAATATAAATATATGTATTTTAACATAAAAATTAAATACAAATTTATATGTATTGATATTTAAATTATTTATTAATTATATTTATTTATTATTATATTAACATATATTTACTTAATTCTCATTTAGTACACAAAAATCACACTATCAAGTACGTTTTGGTTGATGTTAAGAAATCGGTTTATAAGCAGGAATTAGCTAAAAAATTAGCACAACAAGGTACTATGACACCACCCGGTGGTTCTCCTGGTGCTCAAGGTGGTTACCAACAACCTCCAAATGCTTATAATCCACAAGCTTACGGCTATCCACCTCAAGCAGCTCCTCCAGCAGGTGCGTATAACGGTTGGCCAGGTTATGGTCAGCCACCTGCTGCCGGTTATCAACAAGGTCCCCCCGCTTATGGTGCCTACGGTGGCCCACAACAAAATGGTAACGCAGGTTGGAATGCAGCATATCCAAATCCAGCTGGTTGGGGTCAGAATGGTTATGGTGCAGCTTCAGCACCTGCTCCTCCTGTTGCACCTGCTGCTGGTCAAGCACCGCCTGCTAATGGCTGGAATGCTAATGGTGCTTCGCAAAATTTTGGTGATTACCAACAAACATATAATGGTGGTCCACAAAAGGCTGGCAATTTGCAAGCTAACCGCATGAATCCATACAGTGTGTCGTCAGCTCCCAATTATGGTAAGCAGTAACTGAATTTAAACTATGGTACATTATCATAATTTAAATATTTTCATAAAGTTATGCATAGTAAAAACAAAAACAACAACAAAAAAATAGATCAAGAATAAGTAACCCTAATGAACTTCACATTCCAATGTATGTTCTAGATATTTTAACAATTATTATATATGAAGTTTGTTTAACACCAGCAATGTTAGTATATAAAAAATGTAGACCTATATAAATATATATTGTACATTTATTATTGAGATTTTTATTTTTCTAATTTATGTTTACATATAAAAATGTGTATGTATATATTGGTGTGTATTTTGGTTGTTGCTTTAACTACTTAAATCTGATTTATTAATATATTGGTATTTATATGTGACCTCTCAAACATAAGAATCTCATATTTAACTACGCTTTTATCTGACTTATATGGAAAATATTATGTTCTACAGGCTCAACTTCGGCGGGTTATGCAAATATGTATGGTTCGCCCAATAATTTGAATATGTCAAAGACGCAATCAACGCATGACAAAAGTGCATATGGTGGGGGTGTAAAAAAGGCCACTCGACAATACTAAATTATGTATATGACGTAAGCAGCAAGCAAGCATATCTTTAACATTGATATATATTAATGACATATGCAGGTTTTTCTGGCAACAGGCAGGTACGTTGCTATGTATAAACTACATATCTAAAACAAATAAAAAGCTTGCGTACCACTTAACCTTAATTAACAAAAGCTGAGATACTTTCAATATATAATATGTAAAAATGATTGTTAATATTTGTTAGCTAATCGAATTGGTTTATCAGTACTTTGTTGTATTTAGAAATAGCTGGTCTATTATTCCTAGTACTAATCATGCAAGCACCTAAAGGAATATATTTTCGATATCTTAATTGATATAAGATTTGCATAAAAAACCTGTGAATTGGAATTAAATTCAAATTTTATATGTATTTATATAGCAATACATTATTCAGCAATTATATTTAGTGATTGCAAAAACGAACATAGAAAGTTCTATTTCCTTCTTGTCATAGATATAGCACATAAAAGCTATATCAATAATTTCTAACCATTTCTAACCATTAGAAAAAAGTTAAGTTATTTAAAAGTTATTATAATATATAAATTGGGTTTTAAAAAAATAAGTGTTTAGGTATTCTACAGTGTCAATTTCTATATTATAGTTATCTTTTTTTTCTATGTGCAATATTTTGCATGCTTCTATTGTTGGTTAATAAATGTTTTAATCGTAGTTTGTGTTTATAACTAATACATCTAACATTAGTTATGTATCTTTTAGAACCTTATTTCTAAGTGTGTAAAATCAATCTAATTCTCATAAATAATTTTTCCACTTAACAACAGTTTGGTTATTTTTTCAAGCTGTTAAATATATTTTATTATATATTTATAATACCATATGT
>NC_051847.1:205928491-206120415 GCF_002237135.1 Teleopsis dalmanni
TTCGATATCCTTTGTGAAACGTAAGTTATCCCATTTTTGTTTGTTAACATCCTGTAAAACTTTACAACGTAAGTTAATTGTAATTTCCTAATATGTACAGATTTAAATCGCCCCGTCATCCTAATTTTATATTATATCGGAATTTTGGAGAAGTACTTAATAAAGTATCTGTAGTAATTGAAACCGTAGCTGGGGATAAGGTAACAACAACCTATCCACTTTTACACTTTGCAAACCAAGATTGTCAAAAGTGTTGGCTTAATTATGATGAACGCACCCTTTGTTCCGAAGTTTTGAGAAAGCTGGCACGAAAACATGATAATATATCAAATTTAGGCTCACTCTTTCAAGATTTTGATAGAAGAAATTGTGGGACAATAACAAGAAATCAATTTCGACGTGCACTAACAACTCGATACATGCATGTCGGATTAAATGAGCAAGAATTCGAAGTCCTTTATAAGTGCTTTGGAATGAATAAAGGTAAAACAGTATTTTTTTTATAGCTACATTTATCAAATACAGAAAAAGAAAAACTCAACTTTAGGAAGATGGATAAGAAAGTCAAAACAGAAAATTAAAAAAATTATTTTTTAAAAGAAAAAAAAGTTATGAACTGACATATACCATATACTATATTTATATGGAACTAATTCCAATTTTCTAAAAATCATAATTTTCAAGGGTCACTGTTGCATAGAAATATTTAATATTTGATAGTTGGTCTAAACCTCAGCTGCTTTCCCCTTTTTATCATTTACTTTTGTATTCCCAAATACAAATATTTAGCATAATTCAATATACATACTTAATTTCAGTTCAGTCTATAACGAATATCATAAATATGGCAAGACCGGATAGACTCTCACAAATTTCTATAGAAACTGACTCTATCATCGTCTTAAGTCTTAAATTCAAATTTCAACCTTTCTCCCGTTAAAGCAATGGTAAAGTCATTATACTGAATTTGCTTCGATTATCGTTTCTCTAAATTTTTTGACGCATTTTCGTTAAAGTGAACTCCTTATAAATTCCTATCGTGTCCATGATAACAGCTCATTAGAAATTTAGTACTATCATATATAATCTATATAAATATTTATATGTATAATCTTTGAGTTAAAATAAGCAACAGTGATACTACAATCTCACATACTTTAAATTTTTTAGTCAGTTGCGTTAACAATTACAATTGTTAGGTTACAGTATCCATAGCGATCCATGATAAAGAAAGAACGAAATACCCTAGCCCAAATGCCCAGAATGATTAGCGTAACAAATGCTTGTATCAACGTAATAAATCCAGTAGAGCATTTATTCACTTTTAAAATTTGTGTTGCAGTAGTTCCATAGTATTATCCAAACCTCTCTTGATATTGATGATTTGTTCTATTAATCTATACTACAGTCTCTGCATAGTATTTATCAAGCTCTTCGTCAGATTCGTTTGATGATTTTTCCTGTTAATCTCTCTCTCGAAAGTAGTCTGTGGGTCTATGGTAGATCATGAGAATATTGTTGAATTCGAAATAACAATACCCGAAATTAAAAAAATGTTACATAAAAGTTATACCGTTTAATTTTTTTAAATAATTCAACATAATTTGAAAAAAAATTGACCTACTGAAACCCCCTAAGATAACAGATAAATAATGTTTTTTTTTATTTTCAGGCATTCATCAAGAAATCAACTATAGAGACTTTTTAAGAGTAATTAATACTTGCGCGGCCACCGGGCAAATGAAATTGTTTTATTAGAAAATATATTTTCATAATTGGATATATTTTTAAATTAGATTAAATTAAATTTAATAACTTTTTATATGACAAGCATTAATAACTGCAAAATTAAAATCTAGAAAAGATTTAATTTTCAACTATTAAAACATGTCATATAAAAATTATTAAATTTTTTTTAAAAGCAAATTAATTTAAACTTTAATTAAAAATTAATTATATGTTTGTATATAATTTTTTTGATTAATAAATTTTTTTTTTGTGTTATAAGTTATTTGTTTTTTTTCTTTTAAATTTTGTTTTAATCTAAAATTTTTTTTTAATTTTATATTTATATATATTTATATTATTTATATATTTATATATATTTATATGCACTTTCAAAACCAGGTGGTTTTATTATCAATTATGTTATAATGTATATAGTCATTTGCTATTTACTAAAATGTTCAATAAATTTGGTTAGTGCCATATACACTAATATCATCAGTAATATATCAGTAGCAGAACTAAAATTTTAATTCAACTGACCAAGAGAGGTGCTCTAGACATTTTGTTAGATTGATTAATGTAAACAATGTTTTATATCGAGATTTGGTTTTCAAAGAGTTATATTCGAAACGTAGGTTGCATTAACTAATAAATAAATAACTGAATTTGTTTGTCAGTAACAACTACAGTGTTTTAAAAAATATCAAAGTGATATAGGTCTACAACCTTTACCGTGAATCTAAACAAAAGACTAAGGAATGAAGTAAACTCTATGTTTTGGTTACGAAGAGATTTTAATGGTCAAAGTCTATCAATAATCTGTTATTATTGTTAAGGAATGTGTCACTGCGACCGTCGAGTCTATTATGCCAGATAATAATGTGGAAAAGGAATTTTGAAAGAAACAACTTGAATATTAATATAGATAAAAAAATCTGTTTTTTTTTTCAATGTTTAGCAAATTTATTAAACAATTAAATATAGGATACCACTAAAGAGATTTTTCTAAAAAATTGATTTCTTCTAAGCATAAATAAATACATGTGTATATTTAGAATTATGTAGTGTATACTCTAATCTTATGATATTAGAATATTATATGATTATACAGAATAAACAATCAACAAAAACCAATCACAGATATTATAAAATGAAATCATTAATTCGAGCTTCAAACAACAGTTCGAGTTGCAAATAGTGCTTCATACAGCACTTATACCTTTCTGATAAATATTTGTAATATTTATGTTTTAAAACTAATAGTTTTTCGCTTTTTGATTTAGTGTATTAAAAACTGTAATTGAAAATTGGTTTTAATAAAGTGGTTTTCAGATTAAACTTTAAATAGGCAGTTAGTTATTCCCTTAGTGAGAAATTCCCTAATTTCTTTCATAGTAAGGTATGTATACTTATTGTATGTTTAAAAATTTAGCTCATGAGAATTTTGTTCCTAAGCCTTGGAAATAAAATATGCCTCACAAAGGTGATCTTGACGACATCTACTTCCGATCTAGCACCGTCAATGTCAATCTTCTTCGTCATTCCATTGCGTTCCCAGGGGAACGTAATCTAATTCTAACTTATTTGATTTCGCATTGACGTTATCGCTATCTTTAGTACAAATTTTGTTCTTAAGTACATACTTTACGATTAAAAATAATATACAGATATAATAATAATACGCCTTGCTCGACGTCTATGATTTCGAGCAACCTCTTATACTGGGCATAGGCTGTCTATATATACATATATGCAAAACTGCAAAACTAATATTATTTTAATACGAGTAGTAATAAAAACAAAATAAAGTGTTGTTTTAATATGATTTATTACTATCCCAAAGAGTTGAAGTATAAAAATAAATAAAAATTATATATAAAAAATATAATACTTAATTTATGTTATAAATTTTTATGTAAATATAAAAAATTTGTAACAAAAGAATCTTTTTTAATAATATTTCACATAAAAAGAATTTTTTCAAATATCATTTTACATAATATCACGACGACATTTGCGTAAGGCCTTTCTCATTTCTATAGCCAGTCTCGCCTCTTCTTTTAAACGTTCTTCTTCTTCTTGCTGCCGTCTTAACTCTTCGGCATCAACTTGAGCTCTATCCGAAATCGATTTGACTACATCTAAAACTTCTAAGATACCTTTTCGTATACATGTTTGAAAATTAAGATTAGGATTATATTTTATATCAACACCAGTCAATTGAGATAACTCCAACCAATGCAATAATAACCAATTTTCATTCTTCAACCAAGATATACAATCATAAACTGGCTTAAATTCTTTAATCTTATCAAGATAAAACAAGGCAACTTGTTGTAGTTCGGGTTTTTCATTAAAAATTTTATAAGATTTCTTCAAACTGTGACGTATTTGCTCCAAAGTCTTCCATACTTCATCCAATTCTACTTGTGAAAGAGGATTTCCAACTGTTGCTTCTTCTAATTTTAAAAAGTCTGTTGTTCCGAACCATAAATCACGATATGGTATAAAACTATTTATAATACTTTCTAAAAACTCCAATGAAAGATCTTCTAATTCAAACAATTTCTGGCGAAATTTTAAGGTATCACCCATTTTTTCTAAATCTGATATTGTTTTCCATATTTTTTTAACCTAAACGAGAACAAAGTGTTTATATTTTTATTCTACATATAGATGGTATTACAAAATGTATGGTCATGAAGTTACTCGGCAGTTCGTTCGAGTATGCTCAAATTCGAATATTTGGATTGGAAACTTATAATGTTCGAAAATATTCAAGTTGCAAAAGACCCTCGCACTACTCAATCAACTTATATATTTTATATTATTTTGGATTTGTTTAAAAAAAACATGCTCAGGCATTATGATGAGTGTACGAACATCTATGAGACGCTCACTGTGATCAAAATATTGAAAATTTAAAAATGGAAATGTTAGAAACTTTGAGTAGTTCAAATACTGTTTAAATCTCTAGCAATAATTATTTACTATGTTTTGTTATATCACGCACAATGCTACTACAACCGAACCAAATCACATTGTATCACATGAAACTATTTTTTAAAAATTATAGCCAAAGATAACTATGATATTAAAACGTTCAAGTTATTTAACTTCCATTTAAGATACATTGAATGAACAATATTCGCTCGTAAAGCAGCATTGTACGTCCAACATTAGCTAACGTAAGTAATCAAACGTTACCTCAACAGTAGATTCGACAGCTTTGTTAGGATCAAACTGCAAAGAAAATTGTTGAATTTCATCATTTAACGATTCCAGTCGTTCCTCTAATAGTATACATTCGCTACTATGTACACGTTTGAACTCTTCCAAATCCAACTTTTGCTCCTCACGCAAATATCCTAACCGTTGCAGTATCTTATGCGGCCAAGCGAACGTATCCCATTTAATAGCAAATTGTGTATCACTTAAACAATAGAAAAATCCATCCAGCATATCATATTCCAGCCACATTATCTGTATATCACTTCTCAGACCTTCCACAACGGTTGGTATGTTTTCACCAAAATCTCTTATCTCCAGTAAATGTTCTATACTCCGAGGTCGTTCAGCTATTTTCTCAAAGGTACTCCTGCAACGCTCTTGCAACTCTTCATTTATTACAAACATGCGATGTACGTAGAATTCAAAAATCTTTCTAACTATTTCTATATGTTTGTTAACCATAAAAGTTTTTAACTGTTCAACGTTAATATAAAATGGTCCAATCGTAATAAAAGCTGGTAATATACGTCGTATTTCCTCCTTTTGCCTTTTATGTTCGAGAATATCAGCTTTTACGGTTATAGATGTTTTATCAGCCTCTTGATATGCTTTCATATATTTACCTACATCCAAACAGCAGAATTCTATAAATCTTTCGAAAAGTTTGGAATAAGCTATCAATGGTATAATGGCAAGACCGTAGGCTTCATCCATCTGCGCATTGCATTTAATATATAAGTCTTCAATAAGTTCAACAGTTAATATGTAAAGATTTGGAGCAAAGTGCAAGTGTCTCATTGTATCTGGATCAACCATATGTATGGCATTAGTTTTATTTAGTGCAACTTTGAATATATCCATAATTGATGGCTGGAACTCTTCTGGAAGTGTTGAATAAAAAACTTTAGCAGTTTCACGTGACACACCAATAGTTACGTAAAAAACAGGTTTTTCATATGGAAAGGGTGTATTTATAAAGTCATTTGGTGGCCATTCGTAATCCGGAGACATACCCTTAAATTGCAGACAGGGGCTTACTAAAAGTTCTGTAAATTTGATAATCGAACGTTCTAGCAAACTTTGAATTGTGTCCTGCATTCTCAACTTTGTTTGTATCAAATATTTGAATATTTTTAATAATTCGAATATATCCCATCTACGCAATGTTACATCCATCGAGCCCTTACCATTAGCACGAAATATCATTACAAGAATTGCAGAAATACGATAAGGCCATTTTTCTTTTAAATAAATTGCCACATTGTTACTATTCTTATGTTGGCTCATAAGAAAATCATGTAATGTTATCGGTCTGGCATAATGTGTTACAAAAACAGACATTGTGTTAATAAATTCACACTCTACGACAGCCCCTTCGGTTGCTTCAACCGAAGCTGGAATATAGGTTAGCATGGTCTTCAGTACACTATACCTTAATTGTTTTATATTTATATTTAACGCCTTCATATTTAAATATTCTTCAATACTATGCATGGAGACATGATGGCTAGGTAGTGCTACTTTTACAAGATTTTTGTCATACTGTAAGAAATCTTTTGGTTTTGAATTCAAAAAGTTTCCAAATTCCAATGCGGTCATTACATATTCAAATAATTGTTTTACTTCCATATTGATTAATCCATAGTAAGCTCTTCTGCCATGATGTCTACTAAGCAATAATTTGTTAAATTTTTGTGGAAAGCGTAGTGTTTCTTCCTGAACAGCTAAATGTACGGCACTATCAACCATAGTTAGCAAATCATAGACAGCTTCACCTCTATCACGATCCGTAATTGCGTCAACCAAACGTTTAGCAAATATGGCCGGATTTTCTGCTAGAAACATAAGCTGACATTTTGGTACATCGTACTCGCAATCACTTTGTAGCGCAATGACATGCCAACGATGTGTTGCCGATTCATAGCTATAAACTGCTACATATTGCCAATCATACGCTTTAGGATTTCCCTTAGAGGGTAGATAAGCTTTCCCAGGTAATGGATACTGATTATCACCGATCATACCTAAACTTAACCAGGCTTCCGGTGAATGCACATCATACTCAAAATTATCAAAAAAACTTAATGGGAAATGGTGAATGACTTCTACTTTATCTAAATCATAGAATTCAACTTCTGTTGGATGCAGATCTTTGCTTCCTAGTCCCACCTTATTTAATTCTTCCTCTAAATTTATTGTTGCATATAGACGTCTACGACGGTCTTCCTCTACATCTCTGGGTAACTGCTTTCGAGGCACAAATCGTGCCAATTGCACTTTTGGCAGTGTCGTCTTAAGTGGAAATGTAAATATGTTACCATCTTCAGCAGTTAACGTAAACCACTTTTGTCCAGCATTAATGTTGTACTCAACGAAATTTACTGCATTTTTGTTAATTCTTATTTCAGAATGTAAGCTACAAAAACCAAGAATTGATCTCGGCTCCAAACATTTTTTTCTATGACGACCATAATCGTTAAGAGCGCGTGTGGATAAAAACCCTATCGACATAATGAGGTTTTATAGATGTCAATTTTGCTGAACGATAATAAACTACTTTTTGTTTAAAATTAAAAAACAACCATAATTTTGAAAGGTAGATCAAGGAAAACTAAGAGCATTTATTTAGAAAAATTGCAAGGAAATAATCCTGTTAGTACAACACGTAAACTAAAATAATAATTGGAATAATCCAAATTCGCCGTTAAACATGTATTTTTGGGATCACCTCTAAGGTCCAAGTTGATTCCTTAGTCCTAGAAACCAAAAATTCATACGGAACAAGGATCCTAATTCTATGATTACTAAAATATACGGTGCCAAAACGAAAACTTCTTCAAGAACTTCCAAATAGGTTGAAAACAGTTCCAAATCATTTAGATATCTTGCTTTGTCTTTCTTCTTGTACTTAAATAGGTTTAAAAAATAGAATGGTACCAAGAATTTTTTTTTTGGAAATTTGTTGTTCTTTTTAGTGAAGAACCTTATTTTTCTGAAAACGTCACAGTTTTTTTTTATAGTCCCTTTTTCTTATTATCAATAACTTATTATCTAGTGAAAAGTTCTTTCAGCCGAATTTTTCCTCAAGCTGGCAAAGTTTCAATGAAGTCATACTTTAATCCCTGCACCAAGCAGTTGGTGCCATTTTTCAATTAAAACACACATTTATTCATTGTTACTTCTTATGTACTCGGGAATATATGCGATTTTTAGGAAAAAGTGCTCTCACTTTTAAAAACGATGAGCAAAAATAACGGAATAATAGAAAGAATAATGTATTTATGTACAAAAAATAATAAAAATCAGATTTTATAAACATATCTAAAATTATTACAGTCTTCTGCAAATATTATGGGACGTTGCCTAAAAAATTAAATGTGAACATTATATATTTTTTAAAATAGTTACCATTGATATATCCATATCAGGTTTGAAAATATGTGTTATAACTTCTGACAATATTTTTTATAACTATTTTTTTTTATAACTATATAACTATTTTGAAACAAAATTTAATGTTGAATATAAAAATAATTGTGTTTAGAAAAAATTTTGTACTTAAATTGTCTTTAAATTTTGGAAAAAAGAACTGAAAAAGTGTAATCAATAAAGATGGCGGCTGACGGTGACGAGGTATATTCTAAATCAGTAGCGCTTAAATAATACTAAGTTCCTCTATTCTAGTATTTAAATGGCCTTAATGTGATATGGCGTACGTGTAGAAAATATCAATCTGCCCTCTCTCGCTATAATATCAAATTGCGCGAACAGTTTTGTGAATATGATCCTCAAGGAATCGGTTTAATTCAAAGTAGGTATTATTTTATATAATGATCATGATAAGCAATTTATGGGAGTATGCGTCAACAAACATCTTTACTCCTTACTTTGTAGGAACATTATACCGAGTTTAAACTAACTGTATAAACATATGTATATTCTATTACATTATATATTGATTTTTTCAACATTGCTACATGAACAAAATATACCTAAATGTATTTACTTAAGGTATTTACTTCATTTCATTTAAATGTTGAATTTCGATGTTCGTCAATTTTGAGTTAATGCATGAAACTTGACTCTTTTGAAGAGGGTGTGCGATATAAACCCACATGCAACATTTTTCTTAGCAGTTCTCTATGCCGTACGGAAATATGACAGCCAAGCTGCAGTCAAAGCTCTTACGAGAAAACTAGTTAAACAAGTTGTTAAAAAATATAAAATACTCTTTCTTATATGGATTCCACATTACAGACAGACAATTTATTAATTGCTAGCATGGTCAATGCAGACGCTGCAGAGACTCTATTAAACAAAATTATTAAACATAAAATAATCACTATAAACATAATCATTATGTTTTAAATATCAATATAGATAGTCTGAGATGCTATATAGTCATATTCTTTTTTTATTAATTTAGTTTTCATAATAGGTCTGTTCCACGAGTTTCTCGTTGTAACTTTGAGTAACTATGTGTATACACAAGTATTGTTATAAATATACCTCCTTGATGGCAATCTTCCGAATTAATTAGATTAGCATGTATTAGTGTAACTTACAGATTACTATTCGAATATTACTATATCACTTTTACTATATTAATACCAATATCAATATCAATTACTTTACTCTATTAATGTAATATGAACCTAAAAGTAATATCGTATGTCGACTTTTTCCCATTCACAGAATCACTGTTTACTGCTATTTTGGCTAATTATCAAGACGAAGTTGGATTATCTACACACGAAATAAATGAAGTAACCGATTATTTTCAATTGCGCGATGGACGTGTTGCCTATGGCGAATTCTGTAAATTAATCCGTGAGAGTAAGTTATATCATAGCATTTAATTTATATACATAACAATAACATTGCTTTTAACAGAACCTGCACCCAACGATGACCCATATTCATTGGGTGCTGAACTGAATGATCCTATGCATGTTAATATAATTGCACATCCAGAAGAACGTCGTCGCTTATTTATACTGCTTGCCAAAATTGCACGAATTAATCATTTACCTCTGGAACCATACTTTCAAGATTATCTATATGTAATAAAAGCTATTATTTATTTCTTTTCTTTTTTTTATTTATAACAATCGTTACATTTTCTTTATAATTCTTAGATATCAAAGTCCTTTGGCCTTGTTACTCTTCCACACTTTCGCCGAGTTCTAACGTTTATGAAAATTCCGTTAAACAATGATGAGTATATCCTACTTTCGAAACGTTATTTGAAGGATTCTTATCTCTTTAACTATGCAGCATTTATAACACACATTCAAAACATCCAAAAGTACCTGAAAGATGAAGGATTATTGAATACTAATAATGTAAATTTTATTATATTCTGTATACAAGATACATAGAAATGAATTTTTGTTAAAATAAAAACAATACAATTTTACAGGCAATTATAAATTTTCCGGGAAAACTAGTGGACCTTGATTTGCCTGAATTACCCACATTCGATAGTGATAAAATTTTGCCAAATGTGTTTGCTGACACCTGCAATCACAAAAAAGAGAAAGATATATGTCATGTAATTATATTTTTGCAAAAGAATATTTTCGAAAGACGTATCAGAGTACGAGAATTTTTGGAACCATTTGATTTACTACGCACTGGCAATATAACAATGAATCAATTTGAACGTGGTATCCATAGTATGGGTATTGGTAATTTAATAACTCAACCTGAGTTCCGTAAACTCTGTGAACGTTATAAAGATCCAGTTGATTCATCGCGTATTAGATGGCTAGAATTTGAAGATGAAATGGATGAAGGTTAATAATAAATATGATTTATTGTACAAAATTTTATATATTTTATTTTAATTTTTTCTTGTTCAGCTTTTACAATTAAGAACCTTGATAAAAATCCTTTGATTGAAGTTGAGTCCCCACCGAAATACCTCACGGAAATGCCAAGAGAAGGTGAAATGAATTGGAGTGAAGCCTCGCCTGCTGTACGCGATCATTGTGAAGAAGCTTTAAGACGTGTACAAGTGATAATTCAAAATCGTCGAATACATATGCATCCAATGTTTCGAACCTATGATAAGTAAGTGTATATCTGTATGTATTTATGAGATTTTGGTAAAATAATTTTAATTTTGAAACAATTAAAAGAGATTGTTGAACTCATTATTGAAAGATTATGAAGTCTACCCTTTAATTTAGTCATAAATTCAATTATTTGATATTAATTCCTTTACATTTTCTTAACCAGATTACGTTCAGGTCATGTAAACTGCAAGCAATTCATTCAGATACTTGTTACGAATGGAGTTTTACTATCAAGAGATGAGATAAATGCACTGAAAGATCGTTATGGAAATGAACTTGGTTTTAATTATGGCGAATTCCTTTATGATGCCGATCCTGCTATATATGCTGTACCACAACTGACTTCTAGACCAAAATTAACCTGTGCTCAAAATGCGGAAGATGAGCTTGACTTTGAAGGTGAAAAAGATCCTAATAACCGTGATTATATTGTGTACATTTTGTCCAAGGCTAAGCGTATAGTTACTACGAATAGCATACCATTAATTAATTTTCTGCAAGACTTTGATCGCCATCGTGAAGGTGAAATATTGGAAGTAGATTTTCGACGTGCTCTTGATAATGCGAACGTTAAAATGTTACCTAAAGAAGTGGATGTTATATGTAACAGGTTAGATAGCATAATTTATTATAATATATAAAGTTAAATAATTAAGAAATGATTTATACATCCTGTTTTTATTTAAATAGTTTTCGTTCAGTCAAAAGATCCTGCAGCGTTGCATATCGTAACTTTATGAAGGCATTGGAAGAAGTGTTCATTTTGATAGAGTCTCCTAACTCCAACGCTGATCCTCTGCCCATTAAGCACTTTGCGAATTTGGATTGCCATGACTGCAACCTGAACTTTGAAGAGCGTACACTTTGCAGTCACGCATTGATGAAATACGCTCGTTACGCGGATAATATATCTAATTTGAGTGCAGTGCTGAAAGATTTCGATCATCCAAATATCGGTGTCATTTCTCGTAATCAGTTATTGCGTGGATTGACAATACGTGATATGCACCATTTGGCAAGTGGTCGGGAATTCGATGCTGTATGCAAATGCTTTGGTGTTCAAAGAGGTATATTTTCAATTTTCAATATATGCAGATTATTATAAAGCAAATTTAATTCATTTTTAGGTACTACCTTTGACTTTAATTATCGTGCTTTCATGAACATCTTGAATACTCTACACGAAACTGGTCAAATAAAACGCCATTATTAAATTTTTCATATACACTTTCAAAATTCTCTGTTAAAATTCTTTGGATTAAAAATTTTAGTGTATAGTTAGTGTTAAGTTAGTATCTAATTTTATTGAATATGTTATATATATAATCTTTTTATAAATAAAATTTAATAAGCATAGTTCGCTATTTGTTTTAATCTAGTTTAATAAAATAAGAAACTAAATAAATTATACAAGCGAAGGCTCTTTAAAGAGTATAAACTCTGCAACCATAACAAACTTGTTTAATTAATCATTAACTAAAATGTCACTTTACCAAATTAACTCTACTTATAACTTTATAGATTTTTATAACACGAAAGATTTTACCTCAGACTCGGGTTGAACATCTGAAGACTAAGACACTTACTGAGACAATGTATATTAAAGTAACCATCGAAATGAATATAGAACAGTGACGTACAGGAAAGCAGTGTTAAAACACTGATAGAAATAGAGTCGTGGCTCTATTTTATTAATAATCGTTAGTAGTAGTAAAATCTATCATTGAACAAAAACAATTAAAATATTAAAACATTGACTTTCAATAATTTCCTTTCTATAGTAGCGTTGCATATAGACCCAGAAATAATTCTAGATAATTTGCAATAAATATTGCACCAAATTAAGTACGTCTTAGCCAACTTTATATATAGTCATATGGAGGATTTTAAATGTATAATTTTAAATCATTTAGATTGAAAAAGAAGAGGATTAATATTAAAAATTAATATACCGTCATCCTAGTAAGTGGATCCAGCTATTTTGTATATTTTGCAGTAACGCAGTACAGATATCATCGACAAAAGTTAACATCTGACAATGTTAACCACACACTTTTGATGCTTGATGTCGTACTTATTTCATTGGATATGAACCATTCATTCCTATTTAGTCTACACTCAGTCTACACACTATTTCAGTATATTCTGTATCTGCATCTGCTATTGTAGAGGAACCTGGTCAACCATGTTCGCCCTAGCCGAAACAGCAATACACAATATAATTGTGTTTATAATACTATGACCTATTGGAATTCACACAATTTTAACGGTTAAGACACAGTTAATGCGAGACTTAGTGATCAATATCATACATAATATCAGTTATAGTTTACTGTCCTCCATACCAGAATAGTATCCTCTTCTATAAAATTCTGAAATAGATCTTCTATAGAGATGTAATCATATTATATTCCTATTTTTCGGCGTTCCTGGGTGCGTCTCAGCATCAACACATAGACTGTGCTTTAGCAAATAATGGTCTAGATCTTCTTTGGTTCAGCAAGGAATCTTTCATAAGGAACACAATGGAAGATAATTACAAAATGTTTTCAAAAGTTGTATTGCCAACGTTGTTTTTAAAATAATTACTTTCAACTTTTATTTTGCTCATATGTATATTCCATATGGAAACAGAATGTGAACCAGATCAAATTTAGCTTTGACGTTGACTATGTTTAATATAAACTGTTTTGGCAGAGGTTGTAGACCGAATTCTAACCCAACATAATATAAATATTATAAAAAAACACAAGTATTTTGTTTTTGTTTTTTTATATACAATTTTGTATATTTTTATTTCTTGAAATATTTTACTTGTTTTTTGTTTGTATGCATAAGTGTATAGTACTATTAATTATTATTATTTTACAAGCTATTAAAAATAATTATTTTTTATTCTGTTAAACTAATAACTAAAAATATATTTTGCCTGTTTCAATAGGAGGACTTGATGAAGCATTTAAGTATTTCCATTTTATTTTTGCTCTTCTTCTTTATTTACTATTTATTTTGTGTTTAAATATGTTTGTCGGTTGCCATTTATGATACTTTCAGTTATTTTATTAACAATTAATATAACTGTTTTTGTTTTTCTATTTTTTGATTTAAAATTTATTATTATAAATTTTATCTTACAGTAAAATATAAATTCTATTCAAAATTTTAACTTTTGCACATATTTTCATTCATATCCTATTTATATAAATATATATATTTATATATATATATATAGATATTTTATCTTTTATTGATCTTATTTGAAATTTCAAAAATTCTTTTTTTGTTTTTGGTGGATTAGTTAAAAGATTTAAATTATTAATTATTGTTGTTTTCTTTTGTTTTTGTAAAGTAAAGTTTTCTATATGTTTAGGTTAATAGTACTTTTAAAATAAATTATATTACAAAACTAAATTAGTTAAGCAAACATAATAAAAAAAAAAACTGTGATTGGATTTTTAATATAGTTTTACAGAATTTTTGAATATTATTGCAAAGTAATGTATTTTGAATTATAAATCTAAAACTGCTACTACATAAGTTCATTAAGAGAAGAAATTAAAATCAATTAGAGAAGATACAAAAAAGAAGACAAAAATATTAAATAAAATTATATATACGAAACAATATATAGAAAAATAAATTAAATTTGAAATATTTCCTTAGATACCGAAATAGAAATTTAATACGAAATACAAAAAAAAATTACATTCAAATTAGAAAAACATATTTACTGTGATTTAACACTTTTTGTTCATATCTTTTTATACTTATAATTAACATAAGCAAATTATTTTACAATTATACTACGATAGATGAAGTTTTAAGTGAAAATATGATAGATATACAACTATAGTATAAATTTAATCAAAATATAAAATAAAAGATATTTAACAAATTATTGCAGTAGACGAACCGAAAAAATAAATGTAAGATGCATATAAACCGTACAATTATTTATCTTATAAGAAGTAAAAAAATTAATATTAATGTCTAAATTACATTTTAATTAAAAGTATTTAAGTTATCTGTATAGAGTAAGCAATTTATTTTATAAGTTTTTTTAAACTAATCATAAAATACCATTATTTCTCGTTTTTTTTTTGTTATTGTTTTTGTTACTTAATAGCAAATAATGAAATTATATATAGTATTTTGCAATTTAAATTCCATAAATTTGGTTTGTTGATTGGTAAATATGCACACAAAGAAATCGCTGTACGTTTCTTCGTTTGTAATTTAAATTGGAATGAAAAGTATTTGCATACAAAACCAATTGTATTGATGAATAAGGCTACTGCTTAATATTTATTTATGGATGACCTGTAAAAACAAAAAATAAATATTAGATATTCGCTATAGATTATAGGTAAAAATTTAAACATTTATTTTATATGCTTTATTAAAAAAACATAAGCTTCTACTTAACTACAATAATTGAATCACGATATAGAAAATGTTTTTCATTACGAAGTTGACCTGGATAAGCTTATATGGGAGTTATGAATATTGTAACCTGAAAGCACCTTTAGCACAGAAAACAAGAAAGAAATTCAAGATCAATGAATGGGTTAGGTTAGGGTATGGGCGGTTGCATTAGATAGAAGAAGAAAAAATTTGAGTTTCGGTGGGTACTAATTGAAGCTCGCATGGGTCCAGGAAAAGTAATCTTGCTACACCTATAGGACGATGACATTAAAAAAAAATAAGATGTTTATTGGTGTGTAAGTTGGGACATGAAAACAGATGGACATCAACATGTATGGCACAGTTGCAGTTAGTGCACCAATTGGGAATATAAATATGTATTTGTAAGTTGCAAGTGTTCAATACACTTGCAGTAGTTCTAAGGAACTACTCGTGCAGGCGTATAAAAAACTCAATGCTTGCAATGCAAGCACAGTCTCTCGATGAAGACAGAGCTTTAATATGGAAAGCAATTATTCTTCGTCTACGACCTCACTGATGTTAGTTCCGTTGCAATAGATGTAAATGTATTCATAATACGAAGGCAGAATTCTTAACCCTATTGTTGTTATAATCGGTGTAAATCTATATAGCAGGAATAATTATAAACAAATAAGGCGATGATGTGATTAGGCGATGATAAAGGGAGAAGAAAACTGTTGTTTAAAGTAAGGTGTAGGTCACACCTTGATAATAATTAACACCAATTCATTATTTCACTCATACTTCTTAGAAAAGCATATGAAATAAATATTTAATATAAAATGCATTTTCAAAAACAAAACTTACCATAAAAAAAATTGTTTTATTTCTGTTTTATATAAACGTCTGAATTTATATAAAAAATTATAAGTTTTTTTATATATTTACGAAATGATGATGGCTGATAGTAACGGTATATTTGTGTAGAAAATTAATTATAAAAAATTAAAGTAAGATACTTTAATATAAGCAAATATTTTAATAAAAGTTAATAAGGTTGGTGTCGTGGCTGACGTCCTGTCCCTCTTTGCTTGCCGGTTGCATAACCGCCTGCTTTAATATTCAAAAAAAAATAAAAGAAAAAAAATTTAATTAATATATTTAAAATATGAAATAAAAATATAGTTTCATTGAACATAAAAACTAAAACTACTACTAAACAGAGATACTACTTACTATATTCATAAAAGAAACACAAAATAGTATAAAATCTATGTGTAAATGTTACTAAATTTTGACCAAAGACAATTTAAAAAAAATGTATTCAAATTTTGACGGATTTCAATTAAAAAACATTTCATTTTTAGAAAATTTTACAATTTGTGGTTATTAGGTGCTTTTTTTTAAAGTAATTACGAAAACATACAATACTAAAGAGATTAAAGCAGTTATAGGAAACATATTTTATGTACGAATATTTATTTATATTGTTTATTAATATTATTCAAGCAATAGTTAAACGATATATAATACCTTTTGGGCCACCACGTGCTCCACCAGCACCACGGCCACCACCGCCTGTATAGCCACTACCACCGTAGGCATCGTAACCGCCTCCATAACCATAGTCTTAACATTTTTGTAAGATTTTAATTCAAAAATTGCATTTTAATTTTATTTATGAAAACGTTCATCAATTCAAAGTAAAGCGCGTTTGTTAAATTTATGTAGTATCCGCAAAAAATAAAAGATTTTTGTATTATTTTTAGTAAGCATTAAGATTATGTTGTAAAAAAAAAACAATAAAACAAGACAAAATATCACTATAAAAAAAGTATGGTCAAAATTTATATAGCTAAAAATACTTAAATTTCTTGCTCAATTTGTAACAGAAGTCAATTGTAATATTTTTGTCCATTGGAGAGATAAGACATTGTATAGCAACGTATTTGAATTTAATTTAAATTTTAATTTGAAAAGAAAACTTACCATCTTTTGCTACACTGATTGTAATTTTACAACACTCCTTTTATTTTTATATATGTAAAGTAAATCACATATTTAAGATTTCGATGCGATAGTTTTTTAATTTAATTTCTTCAACATTGCATTTTAAATAAAAACACCGCTTGGATTAATTTCTAAGTGAAAACTTTTCATAAGTCAAACACCTCAAGACAGTTGAAGCCATTTACTTTAACTGGATGTTTTCATTAGAAAACTCAAATATGGTTGGATTACAGTAACTCCTACCATTCACTACCTTTACTCTATTTTGTTATTCTTATCTTGTACAGAATGAACTCTACTTTTGTAGACGCAGGTATGCAGATCTGAGGTCAATTATTGCTTAGTCTGATGAAATGATCAACAATAATCTAGTCAAGGCGCAGAGGGGTTTTGAAGAAACCTCGCAGTTAATAGAAAGTAAAAGTGCTCAGGTGCAATGACTCAACTAGCCTCAACATAATAATAAAATACCATGTAAGTACAATTCTCTATAAGAAAGAATTATACACGAATCTTCCAAAAATATTATAGAAATTATTTTAATAATAATTCAACAGAGAGGTATCGGGAAGTAGCGAAGTACAACAACAACAAAAAATATAATTAATTAATTCAATTATTCTACAACTGGTTTATGACTTCGTTCTAATATAAACACAGTAAGTGAATTTGTTAATAAAACTTACACAGCAAATTAAAAAAACTCCACAAAAATGTGCGAACGTAAAAATCAAGTACGGCTTTGGGTCAATTGGCTAATGAACACTGACTCTGAGCTTTAAATTTGGCAGGACACGAGTTCAACCCTTGGTATTTGCAGTCTTAACAAAATTATTCACGAATAATTACATATGAGAAATAATTTCCAAGAACACTGATGATGGGTATTTGGCAATACTCGAAACAGTTGTATGGTCAGCCAAAAATTCAATTAAATAAAATAATATAAAAAGGAATTTTTGTTATTGTAGTTCGCTGCTATTCGAAACCTCTCTATTAAATACCACAGTCACTATATTGACGTTAAAATCAATTTTCATAGTTCAACACATGACGGAGTGGAAATATTTTCGAAAAAGATATTGTGTAAGATAATAAATTAATTTTGAAAAACAATTTCATTAGATTAGAAAAAGTAAGAAATACAAATGATGACTATGACTTGCCTAAATGAATGCCAATACTAAGATTTATGAAAATAGTTAAATGCCTTTAGCTAATGTTTGTAATTTATAATTAATAAAATTCTTCATTTTCAAAAATTCTATTTGAAATAGTTTAAATAATACATGCTAATTTAATCATTTAAATATAAAACCTTCCTCATTAAGTAGGAGTTGGATAGTCCTAATATTTATCTATATATAGCACAATATTATTTTATTACTATTAAAATAAAAAAATAGGTTCGAGAATGTTTAAAATCAATTGAACTATGGAAAAATTCCCTAAACTTAGCTAGATAAACTTAGTCTAATAATCAACGTAACAATAAATCTTTTTTTCCAGAATTCGAAAATCATGCTCCGACACAAATAAAATTGGCAGATATTTCATTTTATATCTGCAAATATCAGTGTACGTACTTTAATCCTTTCTTTAAATGGTGATGGTGATTAACATGATTATGCTCAATTAAAAAACTATTGATTACTCTAAGGCACAATAATTCTAGTACCTCAAATACTAAATTTTCTAAGTTTCTCAAAAAATATTTTGTTTGTTGTTGAGACACTACAAAAACGCGGCCTGATTTTTTGACCCGCCAATATAAAAAATATATAATATCACATTTAACAAACATGCAGGTTATGGACTATCAGATTTACCTAAATTTACCTAAATTTACCAGAATTACCAGATTTACCTACCTACCTAAAATTATTCAATCAATCATCATTTAAACCTGTAATGCTTACTATTTCTTAATGCGTAGACAAGTCCAACCCATAAATTAAAATTATGCCGAGTTTAAAATAAACCGTAGAGTTAATCAAATTTAGTATGAACCCAAAAAGAGATATGGAATATATGGAACTATTTTATTAACACAATAAAACGTATTGTAGTTTAGAACTACTGATGTCGGTTTCTTAATATTTAGCTTTAAAAAACAAGTGAATAATACTACGGTACAGGGCTGAGAAACATGACTAACCAAAACGTATTAAAAATAGTGTTTTTCCGTAAAAGTTCTATGGACGAGTATTACTTGCTGGGATATGAATTTAGACATAAATTAGTTGCTTATGGAAGGACAATACTTCGCACATTGCATAAGACACTTTTTATATGCATAGGTATACAAAGTGGTACAAAACAGTCAATTATGCGAAGTCAAAACAAAGGGCAAAAATAAATACCTGAAATATTAGGATAGATCGGCAATTCGATCTTTCAAAAGTTATGGCAAAGTTTGTTTTATATATACACACAACATTGGCAAAAACTATGTGTATTGTGTATTGTTTTCAGAAAATTTTAAAGAAACTAATTTCAATATTCTTTAACATATTGAGTTACCGTAACAGTAAATCCACTAAAACCACCTCTTACAAATGAATGGAGAAGATTTCCACCGCATCGCGGAAACGTCATTCCAGTAGTAAATATGGAAGAGATCTGAGATCAAGATATTTAGTCTCTAAAAGTGTAGGCTTTTACATAAAAATCTCGTTGAAATTGTATCTGTTATTAAATATTCACTTATTTGTCACTGTGTATTTTCGTAATACACAAACACATATGCACAAAATAATATCTTTTTACATTTTAGTTGACCTCTGCTGTATACGCTCTTGATCATAGATAATATTTCCATTTAACACATATTTTTTAAATTTACTAACCATAATAGCTGTAAAATTGTTATGAGGAAAATAAGTTAAATACATACATGAGAAAATACACGTAGTTAGAACTTTTTTTTATATTTTTCTTTTATTTGCTCAATTTTAGTTGTAATATATTTGTTGCAGTTTATAATTGAACGAATACGACGAATACATTGTTTTTGTTTTTGTTTTTTTAAATAATTATGTTATAAAAAATAGTTAAACTTAATGGTTTTACATTGCTATCGAATTATAAACGTTCTCATGATTACCTACGCTTTTTTTAAACTTTAGATTTGGCGCAAAGCGGCGCTCACATTTAATAGTTGTTTTTTAATATATATATTTATATTAATTTTTTCTTTAATTCTGACATTTTCATTTAATGTAATTCATAGTTTAAAAAATGTACTTTTTTCTCATGTTTCACAATGTATTTCCATAGAATATGGGTTGCATATTTGGTACCTTATTTTCCACACAACAATTTCAGCGTTAGAAAAAATAAACTCATTGTGGCAACCATATTTTGGCTACCAAAAAAAGCTTATTTATAGTAATTAAAGATTATTTTATGGTTAATAAAACTTTTTCTTTTGCTAAAATTTTTTTTTGTTGCTGCTTTGTGTGTTTTAATGTCTCACCTCACCAATTTATAGGTAAATGTATAGTTTTTTTTTCGCTTGAAAACAAAATCATTAACATAATTTATTTTAAGAGTTTGTCATATGAGAGTCAAAAAAGTTTACGATAGAAAAACAAAAACAAATGCAATTTTCTTTTTTTATAAATTTTAAATTACTAATTAATTAATATTTAAGTTAAAGAAAATGAAAAAGTATGCTTAACCACTGTAAATAGAATTCAGAAAAAAAATGTTTACTTAAAATTTTATGTTTTACAGTGGGTTAGACAATCTACTCGTATATTAGATGGTTATAAACAAACATTATTTACTAAAATTATAATTTATGTATTTCATATTTAAATTTAATTAATTCAATATTTAAAAGATAAGAAAAATGGTTATTAAAAGTTAAAAAAATTGTATGCAAGTTTTTTTTTTTTTAATCGCTTTTTAAAATTATCCAATTTTATTCCAAACCGTACAAAATATATTAGACGTTTCAACCATCTTTATTAATGAATTCTTTTATTCCGTTTACGATATCCTACGAATACGAATTTCATATATATCATCGACTGATTCTCGGTTAATACGAAAAACATGTGCGTGGTAAGTAGGTGGTAGTTTAAATTGCTTTCTTTTTGCTTGTTTTGTTGGTGTGAGGCGAAACATCGGAAAATTCGGCATAACAAATAATATTTTTTATAAGAAATTTTTTTACAAAATTAAAATATCTATATACGTATCTAAAATAAAAATTACAAGTAAATATTTAAATTTATATATATATATATGTATATATATGTAAAATTAGTATGAAAATAATAAGTGTGCAATAAACTATAAATTAATATTTTAATTGTTTTATAGGAAAAAAAGAGGAAATATTTTTTTTTTCAAATAGTTGACTCAAACTTATAAACACCATTAAAAAAAAAAGCGAGGAAATCCAAATGAAAGCCAAAAATCCATTCTATGTCAACGAACTTTAAAACTGCATTCCAGCGCACGCATCCACTCCGTGATTGTTGAAAGGAATAGGCGTTTAAATCATGTGTTCATTTGAGACAACTTTTTGTTACTAAATTTTGTGATTATTTTATATTTTTTTTTTGCTTTTAATTTAAAATTTTTACTTTTTGTCAATAAAAAATAGCAAATATGTTAAAAGATAAATAGATATATATATATATATTATATTCATAAAAACGATGCTGTCTACGTAAACTCAAAAATTTAGAAATCATTGAGAAACATGCAAATATACTATTCTTTTGCAACATTTTTTTTCCTTTTTTATGAAAAAAAAAATTCTTAAAACTTATAAAATTTTTCTTGATATATAAACATAGCTATAATTAAAAAACCTTTCAAAAAATTTTTTATAATATTAAATAAAGATATTTTTTCAGAAAGTTAGTAATAAATATAATGCAAAATTGAAAAAGAAAAAATGTTATTTCCCACATACAAATTTTAATTACATTTATTAATTTTTTTTATTTAAAAATTGACGAAGTGTGTTTTCTTATACTCTTTTTTAATATACTTTAATTGAAATTTAAATTGCAATGTAACAACTTTTAATTTAAGCTTACGCCGCGTTGCGTGCAAAAAAAATTAGTAAAATAAATTTTAATTTTTAATTTTTTTTTAACTACGCAACTGTTATATTTGTTTCTTAATTATTTTTCTTTTCTCTTTAAAACTTTTCAAATCGTATATTTATCATATATATTAATTATATGTAAAACAAAGCAAAATTAAATGACGTTGGTTGTTATGTTATTAAAGTAGGTACTAATTATTAATCGGTTGATTTCAGAAATTTTATATTTTATTTTATTAAACAAATTTTATTTTAAGTTTCTGTTTCTGTCTCTGTCTCTGGCAAATTACTTGATCCAAAAATTCCCTTTGATAAGGATTTCACAAGTTCTAGCAAAATGGTAAAAATTTTTTAAAAAATTTGCATCAAATTTTGAGCGGCAAATAAAAGAAGTTCAGAGTTTGTGTGTTTTTGTGGTACAAAATATGAGCACAGCATGAAATATATAGGTTGGTTGCTCCCAAACATATATATCAACACATATGTTGATTCTGGCCGCATTCATTCATGCCGCTACTCACAAAAAACCACTCTCCCACTAAACATTTTTGTGTAAAGATACAAATCTCTTTATAACTTTACGATTTTTATAGTTTTTTTTGTTTTTTTTATAGTTTTTACAATAGTACATGCTACAAATCAGCATATACTATCGTATTTGTATATATATTTTTAGGTATATGTTTTGTATATCATGTATATAAATATATAGCATACGAAAATATATGCATTTTTATATTATCATTATTAAACATAATAACAATAGTTTAAAATAATATATGTATATAAATAGTACACAGTAATAGTATTTTGTAAATATTTTTATTTTGGCTTAGAGCCAAATACTCAACAATATTACGTATGATACTAAATAACTAAGGTTATAAAAGGTTGTTGCATTTGTTGTTAGTTATGTAAAAGTTGTATATTCATTTTGAATAATTATTTAATTTAAAAACATTACTATTAAAATATCGGTTGAAAAAAGGTTGGGATCAATTAATTAGTAAATAATTAAAAAAGGAAAGGCACCTATTAATGAAACTGTATAATTCTACTTCACTTTTACAGGCTACATACACTGCAACCAAAAAGGACAATTACAAAGCCGAAAAAATTATAGTAAATGCGTTTTTGTTATGAACTATATTTTTAACTAACGAATGTCATATTATTGACTACTTTTTACCATAATCAATCATTTATTATAATTCAGCTTGTAAGTTTGTGAAGTTTCTGTACTGTACTATATATATTTTGCAACAAGGTTTTTTTTATCCTACGCTTATTTTGTTCCCATTTAAAAGGTTTTAAAATGTTGGCTTTTACTTTTTCTATTATATATAATATGTTGTAAGTTTATATGAGGTATTATGTATTTTATCTTTGGAGCAAGGATAGATTTTTGCAGTCAAATACATTATTCATTATACATTATACATGGTTCAACCAAATAAAATAAAAATGATCGGTGAACCGAAGGCACATTTACATTTAACAAATCAAAATCTATGGAATCATAACAAAGTTCTTCTGTGTAAAAGAAAATGCTTATGGTTTTTTATTGAAACATAATTTTTTGTTCTTCTTAATGTTTCATTGCAATTTTTTTCAGAGTGGAAATGCTCTGAAAAAAAATAAACTCAATATATATTCAACAAGTTAATTATACTTCCGAACTTTGCAGAGTTTTATATTAGTTGTCATTCTATTATTGTATTTGGTTTGTCAAAAAAAAAAAATTATCATTATTATAATTTCTGTTATGTTATAGGTATTAATATTATTTATAAAAGATGTAAATTTAATTATATTTCCTTATCAACACACATAACACACACTCTTCGTCAGTTTTAGAATTATACTTAATTAAAATTGGTGTATTATTTTATTTTCATGATGGTTAAATGTCGTATTTACGTTACTTAACGTTATTAACGTTTTTTCTTCTTCATTATACTGCGCTTCAATTATCATGTTAAAACTATAACTATTAATAAAAGCTTAAATAATTAAATTTTTGTTTCAAAATTTTTAACAAAAAGTTCTTAAATTTAATAATTTAAATTTAATAAAATATTTTTTTAATAAAAAATAATAATTTGATTTGTTTTTGTTTTTCTTCGTTCAAATTTGGAAAAGGTTTATCTTTCAAAAAAAAAAAAATAGGAGGAAAAAATTATTGAATGGTCATTAAACGCATATTACACATTCATATATATACATATATATCAAATGGGGATATATACACACATAATGTTTATATACACTTGTTTGTATATAAAATACATTATATATATTTATATATATATATATATATATGAAACAAAAGTTGTTAAATTTGTTTACATTGTAATATATTGCGTTTAGTAGTTTGTTTCTATGAATTGTGTACTGTTCTGTGGTTGTTTTACTTGTAGTTTTTTTTCTGTTTCAAATTGTTCGGTAGAAGTTGTTTCTGCCTATTTATACTGTTGAAAGCTACCATTGTTTTTGAGATAATTAGATGAATTGTTGTGGTAAAAATTATTAGAATTAGAAGATTGAGCATTACTATTATGTGCTGGGTATTTACCGTAGCCATAATCATATCCATTGTAATAACCACTGCCATAGTAATCTCCATAGCCAGCATCGTAACCACTACCATAACTTCCGAATGCAGGATAGGCACCTTGACCAGGCCATTGATGTGGGTATCCTACAATAATATGGTCTACATTTAGCAAGAATTCATTTTTAAATATAATAAAATTTAAATGTAATTTAAATCTAATCTAATTTAAGTACAATATAATTTAAATATAATATAATTTAAATATAGTATATGGTATAACTTAAATATAATTCAAATGTTGTAGTTAATGCTGTGGGTAGCATATAATAATATTGTCTTTAGTATGAATTTATTTTAAAGGAAGTGTGAAAGGTGAGTGGATTATTAAGGTACAAGAATGGATTGGATATAGGCGAGATTTTATTTGAATTCAACTGGTGTCAAGGCGGAGAACCTAGCTAATTTCATGGGATCAACTGATCGCTAATTTCTTCTCTTTTCGATGGATGTTTGTTGTCATAAGACATAAAGCATTAATTTAATAAAAAATGATAATAATAAACAATTACAATGTACGTAATTATTAATCCTAAATAAAAAATTTAAAGAAATGTACAGATTAAGCTATAATTAAACTTAATATATACACAATGGAAACTTCATTTTATTCCAATTCTGCTTAAATAAACCTCTTTTAAATTATTTCAAGTGAATTACTTATACAAGGAATAGCTTATAATACAAAAAAAAAAAAACAAAGTTTGTTTTAAAAACCCACCTCCACGGCCATAACCGCCGCGACCACCACGCAAGCCACCACGTCCACGCATAGCGACCATTTGGTTTTCTGGTTTGGGTGTTGCGCGTTTCACATCAACTTCCTTGCCGGAGATTTTTTGTTTAGGAGTTTTCAACAACTCATTTACAACCTGTTCTGAATCAAAAGTAATAAAACAGAATCCTTTGCGCTGGGACTTTTGTTTATCAAATGGCATTTCAATCTCTATAATCTAAAAAAAATTAAAACATAAAGATACATACATTAGTTAAGAAAAATTGTAGATATATATATTTCACAATTTTAGAAGATAACAAATATATTTTAATAAATTAAATTGATCTACCATAAAAAACTGATTATATTCTACTTGCCTCTTTTGGATTAGGACTTATAAGTAATATCGAAACTACTAATATATGCACATTAAATTAATTATTTCAATCTTATTTGTTTATTTAAACAAGTGTTATATAGGTTTTATTAACAACGAAAGAATTTTTGTACAAAATACCAAAAAAGAGATTTTACTGTATTAAATTAGTTTGCATTGAAGCAGTTTGACGAAAGACATGAAAATGTTGACTTGAAATATTTGGGTTGACTTGAGTTAATAAAACGTAAATGCTTTTCATTTGATCTTTGTTTATTCATTAAAAATCTTACTTAACGTCTACACTGTCTAGACTTTATGAAGATATGTACGAATACAAACACTCGGTGTTTTTGAATTTTTCTTGAATTAATCTTATCAAATAATTATTGTGTTCTCTCTTTTTACTACAATGCAAATATTTTTACAAAACTAATAAAAAATTTTCAAACTACGTCGCAATAGTTTTCAATTATTGTTATAAACGAAAATTAAAAAAAATTTTTATTTATTTTTAATATTTCAACATTAGTCTAAAGTCGCTTTCAGAATTAGATTAAAGTCGATTAAGTAGATTGAAAATAAAATAAAATAAAAATCTGTGAAATAATTTATTTTATAATTTTTATTTATTACAATAGTTGAAAGGAATTGACCACCCATATTTAACCTACTACTCACTAATACTCATATTTATAATTTTAGTAAAAATAAATATTCCTACACTATATTTATAATTTCAGTAAAAACAAATATTCTAAATTTAATTTAAATATTATATTGAAATATATATTCTAACTTGAATCTAAATATTATTTTTGAATTATTATTCTAAATTTAATTTAATTAATATATTTGAGTAAAAAATTTGAAACTTACATTGCCATATTGGCCAAAATATGTTTTAATTTCTTCATCACTGATTTCTGTTGTTAAGCCACCAACAAATATCTTTCCTTGACGAGCTTTAGCCTTTTTAGGATCTACCTTCTTATTGTTAATTATATGTTCAGTTACTGCTGTAACCTTATCTATAGAATCTGTATTGGTGAAAACAATGAAAGCGAAGCCTCGTGAACGACCAGTCTGTGGGTCAGTTTTGACATTAATGCTTTCAATTTCTCCATATTTTCCAAAATGATCACGCAATTCCTCTAAAAATTAATATCGAAATATATATTATTAGAAATATGTTCTCTTCCTAATAGTTTATACTCACTTTCTGAAGTTTCCCAACTCAAACCGCCAACAAAGAGTTTTCTGTAAATTGTGCAAAAAAAACAAAGAAAAGTTTATTTTTTAATTTAAAGTTCAGTGTTAAATATTTAAAGATATTTATGTGTTTTAAAAAAATGCGATTTAAAAGTTAATTTTGAAAATTTTTTTTTTTTGTTTTTCATATTTAACAATTAAAATTAATATCGTTTAATACTAATACTCTGACTTTTAATAATAATTGACTTTAAAATACTTGAATTACTTAAAAATGTTATTTTAAAAGGACAACAAATATGACTCACCAAATCTGTATGCTTACGTACGTACTTAGAATTATTTAAGTTTAATTTATTAATTATTATATTTCAAAATTTTCAAAGATTAAACAATAAATTTAGTTCAATTTATATCAAAGTGAAAATTTTATTATACTTTATTTATATTAAAAAATTACGCTTAAATTACTAAATAATCATTGAAAAAACATGTTGAACTCTACTGCAATAAAAAAAAACAAAGGCCAGAATCTCTCAAAGAATTTGACAAATGACAAAAAGTTACTGCAAAATTTTATTTTAAATTTTTATTCAAAATTATCATTATCAATAAATATCATTATCATTCGAAACATTATTATCAATCAATACGAAAACAAGAAGATTAAAGATTTACACCGGTTGAAGTAAGTTGTTGTTGTTAAGGCATTAACTAGGCAAATAAAAAAGGCATCTTATCTTTCATTTAAATCAATCCAATTTTTGTAATTATGTTAACAGTTTGTGTTTTAAAAATTTAATTTTATTTTTCTTTATTTTTTTGTTTTTTGTAATAAGATAAATACCATCAACATTGGCGTATCGCTTCTGGTTTTGGCTTGACTTGTATCCTTTTTATATATAACGTGCCATACTCATGCCATACTCTTTAAAGAACGCACACATCTCACATTTTCATATGTTGCAGAATTCTCTTCGGTACTGCTTACAGGTGTAGGGCTCTTGGCTCATGGCTCTTGGTTGATATTTGTTGTTACGGCTGTTACCACATTGGTGGTGGTGGCTATGGATATTGTAGATGCTTCCTCCACAGGCGCATAGCTACAACGTGTAACCTTTTAGCTCTAAAACCTGCCGGAGAGGAACAAGATTAGTTCACTCAAACACAACAGGAACTTGTTGAAGGTGTTTAATGTCCTATGTATGGTAACAAAATTTTGCTACATTTTCAATTGTTTGGGTATTTATACTTAACAAAATCATTATCTGTCATTATCTGCCTGTCTGTGGATACCTTTAAGTTACGTCTCGAATAATACTTGTAATACCAGCATCGTTATGATGATATAGATAGTAATACCTTTGGCGTTTGGTTTGGATAAGCTATTATAGATAACTTTAGTAAAAATATTTATAAATCCGTGTAAAAACAAAAAAATCAGTTGTTAAACAATAAAATTGAAAAAATAAACGTACGTGTTTGTCTTTATATTTATAGAAGTTATCACTTTAAACTTAAAAATATAACAATATACTTTGTTTTGAAAACGAATAGGTGGTTGTAGAATCGCGAAAATAGTTCATCTCTATTTATGTATCATTTTGGAATATTTTCATTAAATAATTAATTTAAGTCAATCACAATATTTCAATCAGTTGACAAAGTTACACATTGTATTATATTATTAATATAATTTTTTTTTAATTGCAGTTAATAAAAACTTTTTTCCTTCCGAGTAAATTTGACGTCTAATAAATTTATAAATTTCCTTCAAATTTTTGCATACAATATAATTTAAGAAAAACAGACCACGACATTCTAATAATTGTGGAGGGCGAACGCGACTTTTGCAAAAACAATAAAACATTTTAATTTTATGTTTCCGTTTTCGAAATTTTATAATAAACATAAAATTTACTGAAAGATTTTCTTTTTTTTTTAAAAAAAGGACACCAACTAAACAAGAATTTAAATAGTATAAGCTTATATTATATTTACCAAGAGAAACAAAACTATATATCAATACTTATATTATAAATTGGCTTTAATTATGCATAAATCAATAAATTCACCAATAAATCAATAAACACCTTATTAGTTTATATATTCATGTTCTGAGTCTACATCTTATATATTCAATATATCAACTATCAAATGATTGTGTAGAACAATTATGTAGAGCAAGACACAGAAAAACACCTATAACACATTACTAAATATTTATATAAAATCAAACAAATTAATAATAAGCAAATAATATATATAATTAATATTAATTACTAAAACATACTTTTAATAACTTAAGTGAATTAGCAATACAGTCACTGAAGATTGTTCTGATAAATTAGAGAAAAAAAAAACCTTTTTGATCTCTAATGAGATCAACAAACTACAGATCAGTAAAATTATCTTTCTAAAACCTGTGTATATAGTTTTCAGTATGTATGATTTATGATTCATAACTTAATAACCAAATTGAACTATTTGATGTTATTATATACTATAGGCCTCACTATCACCATAAAGGTAATAGTCTCACTCTAGAACTAAATAAAAGAAATTATTTAAAAAAAAAGTAAAGACTTTTGATGATATTTGATGCTGTATATGTTGAACAGATTTCCTCCAGATTATTATATAGTGTATAGGTTTAGCAAATTTTTGTTATTGTTACAAAAAAAAGGAAGGGTGAATATAAATTCAAAAAAATTGACACCATACATTAATTATTAGATTCATTTTTGGGTGTTTGCAGTGGTGCTACTGAGTTAATTTATGAAAGAGACTAAATATTCTATACATAAGACAGTACACTTAAGCTCTGTCTGTCAAAAACAGACATACTTAAATGGTTATACTGAAATAACTGTGATATACTATAACATAGAGTCTCAACAGTGGAAATTTTCAACTTTTATAGTCTTAATATGAAATACAGCACCATTTATATAAACACGTTAACAAACGCCTTGACTTGAGTCTGATATGTGATATAATTTGATTGATATTGGCAATTGATACATTGCCATGGAGTAAATTGAGGGTAAAAACACGGTTGCCACTTATGGTACTTTAGTACCAAAATTGGTACTTTTTTTTTTTTTTCGTTTGGTACTCATTTTCAAAAACTGGTACATTTTTGACGACCCAATTTTATTGTGGATATTTCCAATTAATTTTTTTTATAAATGCAACTTTGCACTATTTTATATTTTGTTCATTTATAACACTATAAAAAACACAGAACGAGAAAACAAAAAGGTCTAAAAAAATTTTGGACCTTTTTTCACAGAAATGGTACCTTTTTAAACCAATTTTGGTACAGAAAAAAATTTTCAAGTGGCAACCGTGGGTAAAAATACATCTAGTATCTAATTATCTGATCAGGAGAAATATCTTATAATAAAAAAAACAATATAAATCAGAGCAGCACATAAAATAATATTTTATTATTCAAGAATGTCTTAGAAATTTACTTACTATATAATATTTAATAATAATTAATATTTATAAGTAATATATATGTATATAGAATATAAACTTTTAATGTATATATTTTATAAATATTTTTTAAAATTCGTTGTGATAAGCAAAAAATGCAAATTCTTTTAAATCTTACAGAACAATTGTATACACCTGACAAGCTCGTTAGATAAATACATATATATATTAAAATATATATATATATATATATATATAGAATCTGGTTACCGACAATATTACTGTGCAGTATAATACAATAGATCCTAGGTTTGAAGAAAATTACTGTATATACTGTGTTCAAAGACTTAATAACAAAAGTATAAGTTTTACAGAATATATTTATAAGCTAATATTGAATAATTAATTAATTATAAAAGCCTGAATATTAATTAAAATTATTTGTATTTATAATTTATGTTTACGACATATGATAATCATTAAATTAGCATAGATCCTAAATTATAGATAAGTATATTTATATTCAAATATAGGATATAATTGTATGTTCTATATTGACACAAGATTTTAACTTGACTTTATTTTCTTCCCTTCTTTCTTTCTACTGATCTTCACATAGCAAAAAAAAAAAAAAAATGCACCAATACAAAAACAAAATATTACATACGTATATGAAAAATAATAATTGCCGTAGTTTAACAGCGCCTACCTAAATCTCATACCGCACGAATTTGCAGAAATTATGTGATAGTTAAAAATAATCAGACGGTAGATAAGTCAGTAAACAATGGAATGAGAAATTTGATATCTGCATTTGGATTTTTTTTTTCACTTTAAAAAGTTTAATAAAATTCAATAACAAAAACAAAGTAAGCAAATATTATTGTTGTATTTACTTAATATTAAGTTACCACATGCACTCACATTAAAATTATCAAAAACAAAAAAAAATAAAGAAATGGACCATTTAAAAAATGTAACGGAGAATTTGAAGATTCGGTTTTCAGAAATTATGAATAACGTTATAAGTAAATTAACATAATACATATATTTATATGCAAAACTCAACCGGCAATTAACAATAGGACAACGTAAAAAAGAAAAAAAAAAACACCAACATATAGAAAAAATGACAAACAAGCGGTCATACCGAGTACGCGGCCGCCATTTTTAAAAAGTAGAAAGAAAAAGTAATGTTAAAAAATTAAAAAGAAAAAAAATACTATAAATTTGCAAAAACAAAAACAGGGAAAACGCGTGTTCTGCTACACATAACCTTAAAAATCATGAGTAATGAATGACGGCAGATTCTATTCCACGTACATACAAAAATTAAAACAGTTTTTCATTTTTGCATAAATTTCTCCAAGCTAGAAAATTAAATCACCATACTTTACTAAAAATGTTACTAATCTCGATTTATCTATTTTTATGTACATAACGTCATTAGAATGGGCAGAGAAAACCACCCATAATTTTTAACGAAATTTTATCGATCGAAATTACAAGCTATAAAAAAACTGTGAAAACTATTTAGAGTTCAAATAACAAATTATAAATAATTGATACGTATATAGTAATATAGTTTAAATTGAATATTATAATAAACGTAATGGTACTGAAAGTACAGTCACACAAATGCAAAGAGAAAAAATTTAAGAGAAATTTTTTTTTTCAATCATCTTTTACGTAACACATTCAGAAACATTTTTTTAATATATACTAACTTCCCATGTTAAGAAAAAATATAAAATTAAACTATTGTATTAACTTTAAAATGAAATGTTAACATTTAAATGAAAAATATACCTGTCATCATCGCGAGCATTAGATTCGCTGCCTGAGCCATTTGTGGTGCCGGCAGCAAGTCCACCATTTTCGCCATCGTTGGCGGTCACATCTTTTGAGAAATCCTCACCACCGTTTAATTCTTTATCATTTATTTTATCTGCCATTATTTTATATATTTATTTATAAATTGCAATAACTTGTAGAACTTTAAACTTTTAGAAAAACTATACTATTATATATATATTTGGTTTTTAACACACAATACTGCGTGAACTGACGATTCTACAAATGGCCGGAAAAGACAGACGCGTTCGTGTAAGCAATACTTCGTGAACTTGTGCCATTCGCTGAATATAATCACGTGCTGAATACCGTATTATATATTCTTTATGGTGTTGTCTCCTTTTCTCCTATGTGAATGTAGCGTCAATTCAGAAGAGTGCAACGAACTTACCAATAACAAATATTAATTAGACAGAGAAAATTTTTATTTTCCTTGCAGCGGCTATTTTCTACAATTGACTAGGCTATATATATTTAATCCAATATGTATTCAATAGTAATATTTACAGCTCTTTCAAATTAAAATAAATGATAATATATTTGTTTCTTTTGTAAAAGAAAAGCGGATTCTATTTAGAATTAATTATCAAATGACTTAAAAACACAGACATAAAATTAACTGAACGATTATATACAATATTATTGATGAAAATTTGAAAGAATACATTTGATTACATAGAAAATTCTATACACTTGTTGAAATACATATAAAAATCATTACAAATATATTGAATTAAATTTTGTATACAAATTCATTTATTTGATTTCATATTGTTTTTTGAATTTATACACATATACATATCCATAGATAAGAAACAATTTTATAAATATATTAGGTTTTTTTATAATTGATTGTTTGATATACATACTTTTATTTAATATGATTTATAACTAACTATCATTAATAATTCAACAATTATATATTTATTAATTATAAAAATTTATTCAGTTAGAATTTAGAATTATGATGGTTAAGACACATTAATTAATTTTATAGGCGCCCAAAAATGATTTCATAATTATTTATTGCGAATTTCCATCAAATATAAAAACAAATGTATATTTGAAAAACCCATTATATATATTTATGCTGAATTTTGCGAATAGTAACAAATTATATTGTAATATATTACGTATGATATAAAAAATTAGAAAACACATGCATATAAATAATGTACGCAACAGAACATTAGTGCTTGAATAATGTTGTAAAATATATATCACTTTATATTTTTTAGATAGTTTTTATGCAAATACGTAAATGTTAAATTTGGCAATGCTGTAAAAACAATCTCTATGCTCTTTTAATACATTATTTTAGTGCTTTGAAAATGCCGCTTAAATGGACAGAAAGAGAAAACAATATTGCTGATTCAGTAAAAGTGTTGCCATATATATACAGACCATAAATATATGCATGTAATTTTAGATATTTTAATCAAGATACTAATTTATACTAGATCTCATTTATTAAGCACTATTGCAAAATTAAATCCTAAAACTTTTCTGATTATTAAATTTTGAGGCAAGATTTAACTTAAATTATGTTATTAATTATAATAAATATTAGTTTCATAAACAACTAAGCTTAGTTTTGATTGCAATTTTGGTGATTAGATTCATTTCGTAACGAAATCAAATTATTAATTTGATTAATAATTATTCGTAACGAATTATTATAATCCAATTCCATCCAGCATTTCTTTTACTAATAAATACATGAATTAATTATATATTAATTTGAATATATAAGATAGAAATACTTCCAATTGCCCTTCTAATATTCATTTTTTCTTTTATTTAAATGAATTAATTTTTACTGTTTACAATTTTTTTTTTCCATATCGTACATAACACAGCAAAAAACAAAAACAAGCATTTAGTATATGTTAAAAGTGATGCCAATTTATTTCAACCACAAATAATGCCGTATTTTTTATATTTGAAAGACAATATTACGGCTATTATTCTGACAGCCATTATTACGACTTAATTGAATTTTTTAAAAATAGAATTTAGTTTAAATTTGTTAATATTAGATACAAAGTAAATTTTTATAAAAACGAAAAATATGCAATATTAATGAGCACAACTATTAAAATTAATTTTAAAAAAATTAAAATTTCCTATGTGAACAGGTTTTTAGCGAAGCAAACTAAATGTAAAAAATTATTATATATGTATTCACTGTAATTCAATTCGAAAAACGCCATAATAAATTTTAGTAAATTGTTTTGTAGTAAAATTTTATTATATATTTTATACAGCCAAACTGCTTATAAGTTTTCCAAATTAAATTTAATTAATAGAATATTAGAAAAAATTTGATGAAAAGTATTACACTAAAACTATTTTTCATAAATATTATCTACTACAAAACTGTTTTTAAGTGTTTGAATATATTAAAACATATTATTTTCACTATCTCACTTAATATTGTATTAAATAGCATTTCAAATTATATAAACACTTATATTAAATGGTTTTACATAAGAGCTGTTTGAGGGATGAAGTTTAAAATAACTTTTGTGTGTTATTAACTAATCAAAATTTAAAAATGTATAAATATTTTAAATTACGAAAAATTATAACAACATTTTGCTAAATCTTATACATTTTTGTTGATGAGGTCTTTTTGTTAAATTTGTAAAATAAAAGTTAAATTTATTATTGTTTAATTCTAAACAATCATTTAATTGGTTTTTGAAAAATTTAGTGGTATCTAAAATGTTTTTATTTAATAATTAGTTTTATACTCTAAAATATGAATAAAAAATTAATAAAACTGAAACAAAAACAATAAATGTTATATATTAGTTATATATATATATATATTGTAAATAGCAATCTATATAACTAGTTAGTAGTGTGTAAAACCAATTCATTGTTGATGGAGCATATTTATCAGTTCTAACGAAAAATATGTTTAAGGAGTAATATGTAAAATAATTATTAGATATAGTATATACTCAACCACAATAATTTTGTTTATTATATTAATGTGTTAGTATTATACATTTTCCCGCTAAAGCTTTGCTATTCATATAAATAATAAAACTACTAGAAACATTCAGCGCTTTCTAAACGTATTGTTGTAAAAAGGACAAATCTATACACCTTAAACAATAAACGAATGAAATAGAAAGAACGCGCAATTAGAACATGCGAAAAAGAAAAGAAGCACTACGAAAAGAGGTTCACTTCAATTCAACACTTGTTCAATTTTAAAGCTGCTGCATTCTTTTCGCATTATTAAATTAAATATAATAAACATTAGAATTTTGAAAATAATTTATATGTAACTGTGATCAATAAATAAAACTTAATTACATAATAAAAATTTGAAAAGAATTGCCAAAAATAAATAGAAAAGTTAAAATTGCAAAGAAGAAGAGAAAAAAAAAGAAGCTGTGCAGACGAAGGCGACGACAACCTCCACGACGAAAAGAAGCGAAGGGAACAAGCCGAAAAAGCCAAACGCTAAGAAAATGTAAAATAAATTTTTATTTATCTTGTGAATAAATTTTCATAATTGTATTTTTGCTTTGGACAAGAAAACAAACTAATATAATTTACATTGTGCATTTACAAAATAATTAAGTATATTGTGATATCAGTTGCAGCTGCGTAAGTTTGTTTGAATTGAAAAAATTATAAAATATGTTTTAATTTTATGAAGAAAAAAAAAACATAGCTTTAAGTTATAAAACTGTATATTAAAAGCCGGTCTCATAAATAATTTTAAAATTTAACAAAATCAAAGTCAAAAAGTTTTCTTTGTGTCTATGTTTTTAGTCATGAATGTTTTGCCATTTTTCCGGCATTTGTACTGCGTTATTTAAGCCTAAAATCGCATGAGCTAACCTAAAAAAAATGTCAGCAATACATACTTTTCTAATTTCGCAATACAAATAATCTTTAAATATATTTATAATTATAGCAAGGCTTTATTATTATTCTGGCAACTTCTTTGAACTATTTTATAAAATTTATGAATGTGTGCTTGTGTACGAAAACAAAGAAATAAAACGTGATTTTATGCGTTCCATTAATTTTGTCCCAAAAGTGTAAGAAAAGTTAGAACGACAAAATTGCTGCGCGTAAGGGTAATGAAATTTGGTCTAAAAATAAATTTTTTCCAAAATATTTGTGTCACATGTAAATATTTGCAACAAATGAAACTATTAAAAAGTTATTATCATAACTTAAAGATATAAAATTAATTTTAAAACAGTTCCATATAAATCCTGAGCAATTCTTGTAAATTTCAAGTGATTTTCACATACAATAAATACTTCTGATAATAATCATGGGATTATAGCTAGAATGCTTGCTAAGCATTCTAGTTTCCATTTAAAGTTTCAATATTAAATGGAATTTCTTTTATGTTAAGTTTTAAGCAATTAATTGATAAAATGTTTTTTTCCAATTTCAAAAATCTTTTTTATTTTTTTGTTTGTGCAGCAAAATGATATCATAAAATTAGTTAATTTTAAATATACACCACTATTAACATAATTATACGCACATAATCAGCGGTTAAATAGTAATATATTTAGAAATAACAACTCATAAAGAAAATGACAATATCAAAATATATCTTTATATATATAAGTTAATATCTTTATATTAAACAGTGATAACTTAATGTCCTAGCTCTATAACTTTTTTAAAAATCTTCACATAAAATATGATATTCCTTTATTTATAGTGCTTGGAAATAAGTTCTTAAAATTAACACAAGTTCCTTTAGTGAATCTACTTTAAAAAGTAGGTTTTTTTTTAAATACAATAGGGTTCCTACCTTACCTATTGATATTCTCTCTGAAATTATATTTTCTACAGCTTATAGGATAGTGTAATAATGTAAAATACTATTTTGTAGTTTTGTTTAAACTAATCAGTAAATGTCTTCAGTGTAAAAATAAGTTATATCGAAACGGTAGCTGGACTATATTTCTGGAATAAATGATCCAAATATACATACATTTTTTTTTTTTATGAATGAAGTTTTCTTGAAAACTTCGTTTTAAAAATCTCAGTAAATATGAGAATACTATTTTTTACCTGAATTACAGTTAATTAAATTCTGCAAGTGCTGTCTTCATTTACTTTACTCATGCGTATACCATTGTATACTTTATAACTTATTCTTATTCATGTTCAATTGTTCCAGACACAAACGATAAGTACTTAAAATAAATTATGCACAAATGAGAAACATATATGCATAAATACATATATTCACATAGATATTTTTTGTCCTAAGAAATGAAAAAAAATGTCAAGATAGGAACTGAAAGCTGTTCTAATAAACATTTCACAGAAAAAAAATCGAAATTGTTAAAAATATCTGTAAAATCCTTTTCACATTAGCCCATTACATGTAGTTTAATTTGATATTTTACAATACAACAATATAAATAGATCCTCTCCAACTATACATTTCTTCATTTCATGGTATCATGAATTAATATTATGTGAAACGCTGGTTGGTAATAATTGTTATTGCATATGTATGTATAACATTACGAATTACATATAGATAATTCGTAATACTCTTCTCTGGTTTTCTTCTATCAGAAACCGGTTTCAAGTAAAAAGCTTCCGCTATTGTGGTTAAAGCCCATTCAGTTTCTATCTAATATATTAGTAAGTTATAGTTCTTGTAAATAATTAGTTCTGATTCACGCCACCTTTAGAACCATGTCAATACAACTTGGATAGCATAGTTCAATCACAGACAATATCGAGAAGATATTTCAACTCTTCAGTTTGAAAGTTGCAGTAGCTAGCATAGTGGCATATTTTTTTTACCAGTGCTTTATCTACTGATTTTATTATTAAGGGTTAATTGTCAAGTAGTGAATCTATCCTCCTCTTTTTTAAGACGTCAGTCATCTATAAATTAATTATCTATGATTGTTAAATACCTTGGAAACACAATTTATTTGTAAGGATCGGGTTTTTTGATTTGGTCTCTGAGTACCTATACACAGTCCATAGAGTTATGCCAAAGAGTGATATATTAGTAGATATTTTTTTAACAGTGCTTTATCCACTGATTTTATTGTTAAAGGTTAATTGTCAAGTAGGGTATCTAACCCGTCTCCTTTTTATGGAGTCAGTCTTCTACATAAAAGTTGTCTGTAGTTTATCACTATCTAAAAAACATATATCATTATTATACCGGTCTAACAAAACCTTAAAAGAATTATAGTGATAAAAATAAAATGAAATGTTGAAGAAGTTTTTTTTTATATAATTTATTTTCTCTTTTAGTACTTTCTTACGCCTGCGAAAATAAACAAATTAAATTAATTCCAACACACATCTCTTATTCCAAATATTTGTTTAATTTTTATTTTTTGTTTTTTAATGGAGACTGCAATTTCCAAAGACTATTCGACTGCAATGCCATAAGAAAAGCGGTAGTGCGTGTGTAGGTTGGTTTACAGCTGTGTTGTTATCCAAGACTGATAAATATTTTGTTTTTGTTTACGTCTCAAAAAAGTGACGGAATGAATGAATAAAAAATTGGATCTTAAAATATTATTTTGTTTTGTCTTAATGATCATTTATCATTGAAAACAACAAAAAAAAAATGCAAAATTGTGCAACTTTGTCACATCGCAGCTGAGGCATAAATCAGTCGAATTAAGTGGGTCACAGCAACTTCTCTTCCACTAAGGTTATATATGTGTTTTGTGGAGTTGTAGACGTGCATTTGCACAGCACTCCTGTTGAATTGCATTAACTTCTATCATTTCTGTTTAATGCATACTCAACGTTTACTCTACTAGTGAATATATATTTCTGCTTTAATAAAATGTGTAGGATGACTGGAAACGAATATGTTGGCTAATAAGCAGAAAATTTCAATTTTGATTATTAGTAAGACAAATCTAATCTTTGACGTATTTTAGCTTAAATAAGTAAAATCAAAATTATTATTACTTATTTCTACTATATTACAATATAAAGTGATAATTTAACATGTATGTATTGTATGGTTTTCTGTAATAATTTTTTTTTTTCAGTTAAGAGTTGGTATTTATTATTTAAAGTTACTAACTCTACGCAGTAATGTGTGTCATTTTAAAAGACAAAACATTTTACAGACGTGATGATCAAATGCTGATCAGATATTTCAACCAAATATCTGATCTGCACTTTAATACGCTACAGCAATCAAAATTGTAATATGAAGTTGAAATTTATTGCTGATAAATCAACTTTTTTTAAAACGAAACTATTCCACAATTGAGCTAGCTTTTTTCACTGGTCGCTGGTGATTGTTTAGTCCATACTTCTTTATTATATCCTTATGTAGTTGACACCTACTCAAACAATTAAATTATTTAAAACAATTAAATGGTGTTTAGAATTAGTACCATTGCATTGATTTGAAAAATAGTATTACTTGTCCTTTCAAAATTGTTTAACATGTACTATACTTCTAGTAGTACGCAATTAGCAGGTTTATTACTTTACTACTTCATCATATAAATGACTAAGTAATATAAGGTTTACGATCTGGATGTACTCGCCTGCAACGACAAGTAACAGCAACTCAGGGCAATACTAATGAATATTGGAGCACTCAATTTCGTATAATTGTTGTATTCTGAGGAGTCCAAAGTTGAGATATTGGAAATCCTTATGCTTTAGATGGAATTGTTTATATGTTAGTGTAGGAAATGTTAGTTACTTAAATTGTTTTATATAACCAACACTAGTGCCGCGCAAATAAACAATACAAATACAGGGATGTTACGCTACCTCAGATGCTCTCATTTACTCGAAAATTTACTGATGAAACGCACTTGTGTATACACAGTGTTACTCAAAGTTACTACGTGAAGCTCGTGGAACAGCCTTACTATGTTAACCTATACAATTTTATTTTCAAATCCCCATACGTTTTGTTGTTGTAAATTTCGATCACGTAAAATGAAAAATTATGATAATAAAAAATTGGAAAATATTGTTTAAAGTTAAATTTCAATAAACAATATACAATCAATGCTATTTAATAAATGACAAAAATTCTCTTGAAGCTCTTGTCTTATTAAGATTTGTTTCGACGGGGTATCTAGCGCCATCTAGTTGTAGAACCATAATATACAATTTTTTTGTGACAATTTTAAATTAAATTACCATAAAAATAAATAAATATTGTTAAAATTATAAATTACATTTTAATTTACTTATGAATTTCTATTCCAAAACATACAAAACATAAACTTTTTTACTGTTCTAATAAAATGTATATATTTTAATTTTTTAGTATCACCAGTTATATAAATTTATATCCGCATACACGCTTATCAATTGCCAAAACATTGAATTCATTATTTAAACAATATACCGAAGCTGCGGCCCAATTAAAAGTAAAAGAACGCAATGGTAATGGATGCAACTCAACCTCAACAACCATCACCACAATCGGTTGGACGTGAATTTGTACGCCAATACTATACCCTGCTTAACAAGGCACCAAATCATTTGCATCGTTTTTATAATAATAATTCTTCGTTTATTCATGGTGAATCAACATTGGTAATTGGACAGAAAAACATCCACAGTCGCATTCAACAGTTGAACTTTCATGATTGTCATGCTAAGATAAGTCAAGTTGATGCGCAGGCTACCCTCGGCAATGGTGTTGTTGTGCAAGTGACTGGAGAATTATCGAATGATGGACAACCGATGCGTCGTTTTACACAAACTTTTGTTTTAGCCGCCCAATCGCCGAAAAAATACTACGTCCATAATGACATCTTTAGATATCAGGATATGTATTCAGATGACGACAATGATGGTGAGTCACGTTCGGAAAATGATGATGATCATGAGCAAACGGTAACAGTAACAGCTAATGAACCACAAAATCAGGTTAATGCTGCTGTTGTGGCTGAACAACAACAGACACTTCCAGCTCAAGTTGTCGCTGCTAATACCGCTGTAATACCGCAACAACAATCACAAGCAGCTACTCCTCAACAGCAAACGATTTATTATCCGATGCCACCAACGGCAGGCCGCCCAGCTGCTGGTATTGTTCTAGCTGCTGCACCACAATCTGCAGCTGTACCAATGGGTACACCATATGCGCCAGCTGGCACTCCCGGTGTTCCACCACCACAGCAATTGCAATCAACACCAGTTAACCAATTAAACGGTGTAATGGCGCATGATGATTTGTTACCAAGCATTCAACAGCAAAATTCCGCTCAACCAACAATTGCTGCTCATACTGGTAGTTCGCCTGTTGTACAGTCCACTAATGCTGCACCGGCTGTCATTACAGCACAAACTCCAACTGGTGTTGCTGCTGTCCCCGTGGCAAGTGCTGCTGCAGGTGCTGCTGTTTTACCTCAAAACACATTGCAAGGCTTTCAACAGCAGTCATCACATATGCAACAACAACTGTTGCAGCAACAGCAGCCGCAAGCATTACAACAGCAGCAGCAACAACAACCAATATTACAACAACAATCACTATTACAATCCCAAAGTCCTCAGCAAAGTGGTGCAGTAAGTGTTGATATCGATGAGTCATTAAATTCAAACAATGTCAATTCAACAATTAGCAACAGTGAAGTTAATGTGCGAAATACGGAACCAGCTCCCGTTGTTGATGATTTTAAGACCATAAATGAACAACAACAACAAGAGAAATATGAAGCCGCTAAACAGCAACAAAATGAGCCCAAAACTTATGCAAATCTCTTTAAATCAACTTCGTCTTCACCCAGTGGTTTTGTAAATGCAGCTTTTCAACAACAACAACAGCTCCAACAGCAACAGCATCAGCAGCAACAACAACAATCTGTAAATAACAACTACCAGCCTAACTCCATGATTTCAATTCAATTTTCAAACTCAAATAACTCAATGTCCACATATAGTAATCGCAATAATGACAATTCATCTTTACGCTCGGATAATAACAGTTTTGGGTCGTCATCACAGCAGGGTAGCGGACCTTTGCCTCAAAGAAATAATGCTGGAAGAATGAATAAAGGTATATAATAATAATTAAATATATTAAACAATAATAAGTAAATATATAAAATAAATTATGTGTTTTCAGATTTTGAACAGCGTAGAACAAGTAATGCTCAACAGTTTGGCGATAATCATCAATTGTTCTTAGGCAACATACCGCACCACGCTTCTGATGAGGAAATCAAAGCTCTTTTCGAACGATTCGGTACAGTTTTGGAATTGAGAATACTATCGAAGGCTGGCGGAAAACTCGCTCCAGGTGTAAGAAATCCCCTTAACTATGGTTTTATAACCTATGAGGACCCAAGCTCTGTTCAGAATTGTCTGAATAATTGTGTAAGTATTAAGATATTGAGAGATAAGATATGTGAAATTGTTAATGCATTATTATGTATTACTATATGTATATTATTATGATTGATTATATATTATTGTGTATAACTCTGTATTATGAAGCTATATATTATAATTTATATGTTCAATATTTATATATTATTGTGTATAACTCTATATTATGAAGTTATATATTATGTATTATTATTTACAGTAGATTGTCGATATAAGGAAAGTTATAATTTCAAGGTTTTTGTTTTTTCAAAAGCATTTGATGCGCAACATTCGTTATTTATAGAGAACATTTTGTATGAGTTTGTTATTTACAAGTACTTGATTGTTCGTTATTCAGTGGATTCATTATATCAGGTCAGGTATTAGTTAACCCGAGAGTGAATGTTTTAATAAACAAATTTTATTTCTATATGTTTGTAAGGATGAATGAAGTCAATAATAAATAAAACACAACTTTTTAAATTAGTTTTAAAAAATATTTTATTATTACCGATATGTTAACTATAGTCTATCTTCAGAGTATATGATTTATATAATTAGTATTATATACAGTCAGTATCATTATTAGTCTATAAAGTATACTTTAATATGATGCTAACAATTAACATTTGGAACTATATTATAAACGCCAACAAATAAAATACTAAAGCAGTAGCTAAAATCGGTTTTTCAACGTATGTATTATGTTCTCTCGTCACAGTCCTTTTCTAATTACTTCTAGAAACTAAGTTCTAGGAATGTAGTAGGTTTTTATAATAAAAAAAACAGTTAGCTTGTTTAAGAAAAAAAATTTTTAGTCAATAAAATAATAATTTATTTAAAATGAGATATTGAAATAAATTGAAATAGACATATAATATTTATAATATTATAATATAATATAATAGATAATATTTAACAGCTGTCTATCTTTAAATCAATTAAATTCTTCATAAAATATATATGAACATATATGACATCTCTATATAATATTTATAAACTGTCTATCTTTAAATAGATTAAATCTTTCATTAAATATATATTATGTAAAGTAAAAATATATAATATACTATGTATAATATAATAATATATATTTTTAAAATATATTTATAGCCATTGTATTTCCCGGAAAATTCTACTTCGTCTGATCGTCAAAAACTCAATGTTGAAGAGAAAAAACCTCGTTCCCGTCAAAATGATATGCCAAGACAAGGCATGGGTAACAACATGAATAATAATAATGGTAATTCGCAGCGTAACAATTTAGGTGGTGGTCCTCCATCACGTTCACTATCCAATTCCGCTGGCGGCGGTGGTGGCATGATGCGTAACAACAATTCCGGCAATAATAATATGCAACGTGGAGGATCGACCGGTGGTGCACCACGCATTGGCGGTACTTTTAATCGTAACGACAGTCGCAGTGGTCCAACTAATAACAGCGGTGGTGGTCAACAAATACGTGGCGGTAGCAATAACAATGCGCAAACAGTTGGTGGCAGTTATGGTGGACGGCGCTAACCATTAATATATCTCTTTCATACGCAACCAACACACCACCAGCTACGCTATACAGCAGGTAATCAAGCTGTAACTACAACAACAACACCGCCTAGACAACAGTAGAATAATATATTATATGTAATAATAATTAAAAAATTTATTTTTAGTTTTATTAAAAAACTATGATTTGTTTTTGTAATTTTTAATTATTTTTTTTTTTTAACTTTACTTACTAATTTCATATAAATTCTGATTTATTGTGTTAAATACTTTTTTAAATATTCTTGTTTTTTTATTTTGAAAATCGTAAAAATTGTGCTCCGGTTACGGTTAGCAATTATGTATTTGTATTTCAACTAGAATTAACTTGTGCGGTGTTAATTTATTATTTAAAACTATATTTTTATGTATTATATTAAACATATTATAACCGTTCGGAATATAACCGTTTTGGAATACAAGACAAATGTGCTACTGTTTGTGCCTTGGAGCGCGATTTGTACTTCGAATTTTGTTAATAATTGTTAATTTATTTTAAAAAAATTTATTTTTATTAAATTTTTTCTTTTGTATAAATTATAAATATATATGAAGTCTGTATAAATATTGAAAAAAAATTTAAAAAAAAATGTGTGAAAAATTGTGTGAGAGTGACATAAAAACTGAAATCGTATTACAGTAAAACTGTTTTTATGTTTAAAAATAGTTTTACTGTATTTTATTTTTTAATTAAATTTCAATTAATGTGAAAATGGCTTTTATTTTATCTATCTTTTTACTAACAAGTCAAAAATGAAGTTAAAACATTTTTTGTTTTTGTTTCTTTATAAAAATATATTATATTATATTTTATTTATTTCTTTTATTTTTCTACTAGTTTTATATATAATTCATAAAACAAAACAAAAAAAAAACATAACTTCCCAAATAAATAAACATTTTTATAGCTTAAATTCGAGTTAATGAAGAAAACCGTAAAATCTGTTTAAATTAAACATAATTAAAACTAAATATATACATATATATATATATATATATATTAAAGAAATTAAAACAAAAATGCAATAAAAAAGCAAAAGAAAGACTTGTAAAATTAAAAAGTTCGTATGTTTATAAAAAAAAGCGAAAAAAGAAAAAAATAAAAAAAAAATGGAAAAACTACAAATTAAAATAAAAAAAAAATGTCGAACTAGTGTTTTTATCAGCATAAATGTAAAATGAAAAGTTATATATGTTATATGTTTTAAATGTATTTATATATATATGACACTTGGAAATTAGTACAGAAACGGTCAGGTCATGCAGCTATATTTCTAGGAAATTATGAATTATGTATGGTGCTCAAAAGTTGTTTTAATCAAGCTGCGCTGGAAGTACAAAATTTTATTTTTTTAAGATGTGCTTGATACCAATTTTAGTATATTACAAAGTAGAGAATGATGCATGTGAAACAAACACGGGAGGATTTTATTGACACCAGTTTTGAAAATATTTCTTATTTATATAAAAAAATTAACAAAAAAAAATGTATTTTTAATTTGAAAAACGAAAGTATATATATATATTGCTTTTTTATTTAAATAAGTATTTGGGTGGTGCTTTGCGTGCGTGTTAATTTCAATTTTTATAATATATATACTATAGTTTTACATTTATGCTGACGGCACTTATTTAAATTAAAAAAATAAAAATTAAATTAATGTAGTTCATTTTTCAACATCAGTTTAAAGTTTAAAATAAATTAAATAACATACATTTATATATAATTAAAAAAAGTTCTAACATATTAATATATCTGAGAAGTTGAAGAAAACTAAACTTAAATAATAACTCATAAATAATAGTTTTAAAATTAATTTAAAATCTAGTTTTGCAACAGAAAAAATTTACATTTAAAAATACTGCAGGTTGAATAAAAAAATTATTAAACTATAAATAAAATATATAAAAACTATTATTAAAAAAAAAAACAAATATTTGAAGTACATCTTTCGATATTAAATATTTAATTTTTTTATAATAAAAGTATTGTCGTTGCCTTTCCGCATCAAATTCATAAATTCTACTTCCTAAAATCATGTTCGAACATTTTATCATCAACACACAAAAAGTTTAAAAAAATTAAATATATACGTATATATATAAAGAATTAATTTTAAAGTAAATTATTAAAGTAAAAAAAGAAATTAAGAAAAACGTATTTTCTTATAACGTTAAAAAAAATGAATATATATAAAATGTATAAATTATATATTGTTTTTATTTTTAAATTTTATTTTTTCTTTTTTTAATGTTAAAAAATTTTTCTATAGTCAAAAAAGAAGAAAAAAAAATATTAATATAAATAAAAACTTACATTATTTAAAAAAAATAATTATTATTTCTTCTATCCATTTTTATTTTATTTTCTATTTTTAACCCAAAATTATGTTAAAAACCATGTATAACTTTTATTTTAAATTTTATATAAAATTATAATTTATAAATTACAGTACTTTTAAAACTGCAGGTCATGTAAAAACAAATTAATTTAAAATTTTAGTTTACGTGTAATTTACTAAAAAAAATCAAACAAAATAATTAAATCAACCCTCTCAAAATAAAAAGTATACAAATAAAAAACAAATTATTTAAATAAAAGTATTTGTTTTATTTTTTTACAACAAATATAAAGAAATAAATGAAAGCAATAAACCTTCAGGATTTCATAGTGGTTTGAGTTAAAAGCAAAGGTAAACGAAAGGAAATTATTTTGTAATTTAAATTAAAAAGAAATTCCATATAATAAACAAAACAAAAATGAGCTCTATGAAAACTTATTCGCACAATATTTTAAAAATTTATTATATGAAAAAAAAGAAAAAAATTGGTGATACCGGATTTAATATCATATAAGGAATTTAATACTCAAATTATAAGTTTAAAAATAAAAACTAAAATTTATAAAAAATAATATATATACATATATTTCAAAATTATTTAATAAAAGTTTTATATCTTAAGTTTTAGGAGATAAATATATAAGCGTGCGTTAAAATTATATATTAAGCTACGTCAAGAGAAGAAAAAAATTGCTAATATATATATTTAAATTCGAAAAAATTGTTGTTTTATTTAAAAAGAACGATGAACAAATCCTTTTGAATCCGCCAGTAGCAGTGCATCTTTGTCTCTGTACAATAGGGCCTTTGTATTTCTCCTTTGTAAACTTATCATTTATAGGTTTGTAGACTACTTTTTCAAAAGTCTTTAGGTAAATAAGAGTATATAAGGAAATGTTAAGTAATGGCGTTAGTTATTATTTCTTATAATGTGTATTTATGGCTTAGAAGTTTACGTGAAACCAGAGATTTACCACACTCTATAGGTTTTTTTCTTGAGATTTAAACACTTAAAATGATTATTAAGAAAATTAATTATAAGAAAAAAATTGTATAGAGTTGTAGTGACATGAGGTTTGCCTAAACATCTTTCCATCCAGCATCTCCGAAAATACCAATCATTTACACAAATTTAAAAATTACTGAAAAAAAGATCCTATACAGGCATAAACTATACTAGCACTTTCAACGAGCATAATAATAATCGAGCAGTTCGTGTAAACTCTATTTCGAACATTTGGATTGAAAACTTTCAATTTCTAACTTTTCGGACAACTTATCAACTAATTCTGTTATTTCATTTTCCTTTTCTTTGATATAAATATGTATAGCATTAATTCTCGACCTCAATATGGTGATCCAATATATTCAAACCGCTCACAGCGCTTGGTCACAAACATACTCGAACACAAAATCGATCAGATTAAACAATATTTAGAGCACTAGTTTAAACAACATATGGTATAGATGACAAGTTACGTTAGGTGGTAGTACCGGATTTCTGTATGTGGTTTAAAACAGATAATACTTCTAAAGTACCAGAAGCAGTATAATATATCTACCATACTACCAAAGGTATGGAAGCATTCCCCAAGATTGCATTTTATAGCTCTAAACCAAACGCTTATGCCGATTATGTACCGCTCACTACTTTTATTGGAGTTTCACTATTTCGAAAAATCATGAAACGATATAGGTTAATAGAGCTCTAAGTATAAGGAATATGTAAGTACTGGATAAATCTTGGTTTGGTTTTTTTAATGGTATGTATAAACATATCGATGTACAAAGGAAGGACAATATATATGTAAAGGTATTTTATGAAAAGTATGTGATTCTAAGGCAGGATGTTAATAAATTTGGGAGCATAAATAATGGAATACTCTCCCAGGCAGTTCTGTTTAGGTATATAGTATATAAATATTCAATAGACTTATTTAAAATATTTGAGTGCTAAGTGACCAGAGAAAAAAATTGAATTGACAGAATATTACTGGAAACAAAAACTAAGAAACGGTAAGTGGAACATGGTATAAAACACGATTAGACCCTTTCGTAACTATAAACAAACAAATGATGAATATTATGTTGTATAGTCTATTGAAGATAAAACGCTGTGGGTTGTGGTGATGGATATGTACTCTCAATAGATTTGAAAACATTCTTGACAGAATAGTCCTTTTCTTTTAACTCAACGTAGTGTGTAAGAATTTAAACTATTATTTTTACAAACCAATTATTTTTACATTGAAATACAACTATGTTATATATATAGTTATATTTATTCATATAGTTTATTTAACGTAAATAATTAATTTTTTGTTGTTATATATATAAAAGTTATATAGGGCTGAACTGGTTAGATCTTTTTAGCTAACAATATGATGAATGGAAACTTTAATTTAATTAAATTTTATAATTATTTAAAGGTAGCTTTATGTTTACTTTTATTTTAAAAATTTAAAATAAATGTGTTAAAAAAAATAGGAATATTCGGCGAAAATTTTCCTTAAATGTATATAACGGGGGTTGTTAAAAATCTTGCTCTAAATTTTCAATGAAATTTCTTATTCTAGTTTAGAGCCCTTACTTTTGCTAGATCACGTAAGCGTGATTTTAAGCAATTTGTTTTTTCATTTAAAGTTGCTGCTAGATCTACTTTAGCTATTCGGGCCTTCATAGAATTTTACTGGATAGAACATAATTTATATTATTACCTTTTTGTTATAAATGCTGTTTTTTTTTTCGTATATTAAATGGAGAGTACATATCCTTGAAAAAACCATTCTTTCACAAATATAACCGTAACTAACTAAGATGTAGGTTTAAGAACCAATATATCATCTAAACATATTACCTAAAGCTTTCATTTTTTAGATGACTTTCAAAGTAAATATAAGAAGCTCCCAAAGACTGTTGCTACTATTAAAATAAAAGTAATAATTAATTTTTTTTGGATTTTTATAGTTATTGCAATTATATATTAAAAGCAATGCATACTTACGGATGTCAGAAAACCATTTTAATTAAAAAACTTTTATTTTTAGTTATTTAAAAAAATATGTATTTTATTTATGTATTAAAATATATACAGAATAAAATTATATATATATTTTTAGACAAAAATCATTTCAAATTAATTTTTTAAAATAACGATTATATTTGTTTTAAAATATCGTATAATAAAATTATGTTACTATATAAAAAATCAAGTTTAATAAATACATAATTCAAATGAATTAAAAAATTAATTATTTGTTTTATATATGTGCAAGATGGATGTAGCATATAGCATAAGAGCTATTATAAAATATTTAAAATATACTTATAAATAAGTTTCATGGTTTTTAGGGAAAAACTTCCGTAGATAAATATAATTTTAGTCAGATCATACAATTGATATCGGAAATACCTATTATATATAATCGATTCAAATTTTAATAATTTATTTATATTTTGAGAACTTTTTTCTATTTACAATAATTTTGATCAAATCTTTTTACCATATTTTAATTAAAGGAAGAACTTTCTTTAAACGACGAATATATTTTCAACTTATAGACACTACAAATAGTGTGTTGGTCTTAACTATTTTATGTAGACTTTAGTTAATTAAAGAGAGGAAGAAACTTAAGTGGATATATAAAATATATACTCACAATTCAAATTATTGAAAGTTATATTATACATTATGTTAAGTTAGGATGGCAATCCAAAAAATTAGGACCCTTTTACACCCAAATGTCATGTCAATATAATTAAAAACTATCTAAATAAACATTCTGTATTAAATTTATTGATTTCGTATTTTATTTATATTTTTTTGAACTTTGACAACTGGCGTTAAATTTGAGGAAGGAGTACATGGATAAATTAATTTGACAGTAGGGTCTTGTGAAGTAAACATAGAAATTATTAAGTATCAAAAGGAATTTGTGGAAGAACATGACAATCACGTAAATATAACATACCAATCCGTAAACAAATAATGAACAATTATTAAATATAACTTCGTCTCTACCCTTTACAGGGACATCGCTTATATGTTTACAGTTTTTTCATCCCTTAACTTTCAATCAAAAAAAATGTCTGATTTTCTAGTGTTAGGGGTTAAAAATCCAATACATCTGTAAATCATTTTATGTGACAACATGGAAGTAATCATCACAATATTAGTTTTATAAATTTTTAAAAGCAAAAAAAAAAAATATTATTATATAAAACACTGAATCAATAGTATCACCTATAATATTACAGGATTTACTTATAATAAATTTGACAGTAATCAGCAAAATAGGATAATACAGTTTTCAAGGAATAGAACAAACAGTCAGGCATCCATTCAGATTAAACATCAAACAAGTGATGTTAGTGGGGAACATTTTAAGCTATTCTCAAGCATTTACCAAATGGTAGATAGTGGGTAAGCCTTTACAAGTTATAAAGAAGGGATGATGGAATTGGTAAAGTTTCGTGCAATCTATAAGTGTTGCATCGTAAAGCTAAAAAAATAAATAGAGAAAATAACAAATGACAAAATAAAGTATAATCTTTCACTTGTTGAAACCTAAACGCCAGAACATTTTTGTACCCTAAGAAAATAATCCCGTAACCACTCTACTTGTTACTATCTTAATAAATAAAATAACTCCAGAAACCTAGAGTAAAATGGTTTAGAGAATGTTTGAAATTGAAGTGAAAATAAATGTCCATTTAAAGTGCATATGGTGAGCTTCAAAGCTTTTACAAGCAGTTACCCAATTGAACTACTATTCTTCATATTAGAAGTATGAAAATAAATAAATATATAACACGCTACCTGAAACTGATACGATCTTCCATATGTATAGATCTCTTTGCACAACTTTTAAAATGCAGAAGAGAAATCTGAAAATTATATTATAGTCATATATGTCATACTGGGTCAGACAGACAAAACATGGATGTGCCTTATTAAAAATATTTAACACCACGAAAGCAATATAATATTATACTAATTATATTAATGATGTAGAAAATTGTGTGGATCTTAAATGAAACTATCCTAAGTCGAGATACCGGGCTCAATCTGACTTTAATCCGTCTGAGCCAAAAATCAATAATGCTCAAATTATGTAGTATGTGTATAAGAAATTTACATTATGTGACAAGTAGTAGTTTAGTCTACAGCACACGGCTATATCCTGACCTCAATTGCGCTATGACAATTCTCTCTGCACGAGTAAGGCTGGGCTACTTTCTTCCCTAGATATAAAAAATGAAAGCCTGTTCAGGTCTTTCTTGCCGTACAACTGTTATTTTGAAGAGGATAAAATAACATGGTGGGCTGTAAATATTCAATGTTACACTGATATTAATTTTATTGTAATAGTCATCGATGTTTACATGATCAAAAGACGAATTAACGTATGCACCGTGGAGGAAGGGTTTTACTTTCTTTATGGCAACATAGCAAGAATATTGCCATTGAGATTACCATCTATATGTTCTTCCAAATAAAAATTTTGATTCAAACACAGCATGTTTGTGAAGTTAAAGATTGATACAACCAACAACGAGAATGTTTTGTTGAAGATGAATCCATCAAGAACAAGGCGTCGCTTTCAAGATCAGGAACTTTCTTACGGCACCACATGGAAAAATCTTCAAAAGGATTCGCAAAAAAATCAGTTGACCTAACAACTTTAACCCGATCATCATTTAGTGGTTAAATGGGTTCTTGTAAATAACCATATTGATGCATTTTGAATTAAACAAAACCGAAATACTTTTTACGAAGTGTTTAAGATCACGAAATCCCGACAGTTAAGTGAGGTTTATCGGTATAATAGTATTATTGAATCAAATTTTTTGAAAATAAAACTACAAAAAACTACAGACTATGACAACTTGTTTTTTGTGATATTAAGTAGATAATTTCATTTTGGACGATGTGGTTTTAGCAAGATGGTGTATACGCCCCATCTATCTCGTAATATACAAAGGAAAATTAAAAATATAAAGCTTTTATTTGATTGTGTTTTATAAGTTAATTGCATAAACTGACAATTAAAAGGACAAATTAAAAGAAAAGTAATGCTTTAACGTATAAAGAATTATGTTGGTAAATGGGTATGACATAAATATATAAATATTAGTTCAGATAATTCCGATTCCGATTAATATTACATTATTTATTTGTACAATAGTTCGTATATTTTTGTAAGTAAAAATTTTATGTTATGCTACATTTGTAACTACTTAAAGGTGCTGAGAGGAATTCAATAATCTTTCATCTTTCAATAAGGATTAAAATAAAACTGTGAAATAATAGTAAATTTCTCTGTAATATATTCTAGAATATTTGAAAGTATATACCTACAGGTAAAATAAACTGATTTCTACGAGTTACTACTATATATGTAAATATCTATAAATACTTTTACATATTAACCAATCATAAATTTTTTAGTCAAGGGTCTGAATCGATTAGATTTTGTCTCTGCACTAAATTAGTTACTTATTTAATTGATCGCATTAAGCTTCATACGCGTATTACTTACCCTTCTTTAGGCATTTACGTAGCAAGTAGAAGTATATCCCTCACGCGAACTGTAGCAGTATGACCGATAAGCCTCGTGTTAGAACACGACTTACTACATTTAAGAAGAACCAATATATGTCAGGTGACTGCAGCACACTATGTTGCGGGTTCTTGAAAGAAATATTGAAATATTGAATAATAACTTTTTACTGATGATGAACTAAGCATTAACTTCTTAAAACTGAATGCCGTACAAATAATTTCATTAATTAATTTACATTTTTTGTTTTATAAACGTTTAACGTATATATATAAAACGTACATAGGTGTTAAGGATGTTTTGTTAAATAGAAAAAAAAAACGAAAGAAAGAATTTCTAATAGAGGGAGAAATTTTGAAGCAATTAATAGAGAGTACATGTATATATAAATATATAAGATACATGTTATATATTATGTATCAATGTTTATTGTAAACGATATATATGAAAATGGCTGTGCTTATATGTAGGTTTGCATAAAATAACACAACATAGCTTGGAAATTTTTTCAATATTTGTTTTTTAAAAAAAAATATTATTGATTTATTTATAACAAATATGTTAAAATGATTAAATTATATACGTATGTATATAGTATAAATATATATTAAATATATGTGCGCATGTTTTGTATATACTTATATCAATATAAGAAAATGCTGCTCTCGTAATATAAGTCAAAATGTATATAGTTTTTAATTGGTATATATAATAAGAGATTACTATATAAAATCATTTTAAGAACTTCTTTAAGTTTCTTCATAAAAACTGGTCAAATATTTTATATTTTTAATATATTTAATAAAATATATTTATTATACGAACATACGGAGATAAGTTTATTTTAATGAAAACTCTAAAGAGAATTGGCATATATTTTATATAATAAAATATTAAATATGCTTAAAATAATTATTATAATTCATTTTAATTGACTTTCTGATATATATATTTTATATAATATCGAATAATAAAGTTTATGATTTAATTATATATATATATTTGTTTTATATGGTATATTAGATGTATTTAATTATAACGAAGATATATTCATTTTAAAGGTAAATCTATATTTTGCATTCGTTGTTAAATGAAGTGTTACTTACGTTTTAGTGATATACGTTTATTATAATTTATATACAAAATATATATATTTCTATATATATTATGAATATAATAATTTAGTATATATTAAATAGATATATAAAAATTAGTATAAAACATAATTATTTATATAAATATATTATTATAGTTGATCTGAATATTCAATATTTCAATAACTGGAAATATAAGAGAAAAAATATGTATATAAATATCAAAGATATATTACCCAAATATCGTACTTACTTACTGGGGACAGTTAAAAAATTTCTCAAAACAATATAAATAAGTATATAACAAGCTAATATATAATAATATATAATTCCTTATAATTCTAAAATATAACTTATCGGGGAAAACTATTTATTACGTTAAAAAAAAACAAAGTATGATAGGTTTTTGTTGAGTTGATCAAAATGTAGTTTAAAGATTTGTTTGTTTTTATTATTATTATTATAGAAAGACTAACAAAAAACTACGCAATAAACTATATAGTAATGTTATGAATAACAGCAATGGCAACTAAGACCTTCAGCTGAGTATTACTATTATAATATAATAAGGGGATTTCACGATATCGGTAATAGAAGAACATAGTAGAAATGTCAACTATTATTATGTTACTTAGTTACCGAACTTATTACCTCAGATTGTAAACACTCCTTATATATGTATTTATATATGCAAATATATTAATTTGTCTTCTGAATAAAAACTATTAAATTTTTTACTGTATTTTTAAACCATTTAAAATACAGCTCTTTGATAATACATATATGGATATCAACATACTGTTGAAAAATGAAGTTTTGAATATCGTTAGGTGCAAGATATAAATATTTTTCGAAATTATCAAAGTTAATAATATAAATTAATAACATTATCTAAAGCAATGTGTTTGAAAACCCATTCAAAAACAATTTCTTTGAGAAGTGTTTTCTAATATAAAAAAATCATCATTTTCTCTCGTTCAGAGTATATCACACTGAGGCATTCAAGGATTCATTAAAATAAATTATAATCCAATTTTTTACGCATAATGAAAAATAAAATTAATTTATAATAAATTAAAATTATATAGCGTAATGAAACTGTGATATGACTTATAACATCATTAGTTATATATAATTTCTTCTGATCTATTTCATTTATAGTTATTATATTTATTTAAATATAACAATACCTATACAATGACATATATCATTATTGCCGGATTATTGAAAAAATATCCATCATAAATCCTTTTGCATATGTTGACTTTAAACAACTATAGTCGGGGTTGACATGTAAATATAAACAAAACATAGATATAAAAAAAATAAAATTAAAAAAAAAAATAATAATAAAAAAATAAGAATGTATACCTAGTCGATGACGCGAAAAAAGTAAGTAATGAAGGAAGTGTTTTTTCAGTAATCCGGTAATCTCAGAGTATAAAATAATATCTGGGATATATTCATTATTACAATATTTGCATTGAACTGTCTAAATATCTATAAAAGTTCTAATATTATATGAATCTACAAAATTCATCACAATTATAATAAATTATTTATATCAACTTTATAAGAATTATAGGATGACTTTTAAGCAATATCAAGTGACTTGGGAGAAGCATTTAACCATAGACAACTTATATATAGACGTCCACCAATGCAACTTTAAAATCGGTAACAGATTTATATCTCCGACAAAGTCCAAGTCTTTTACTTACACATAGAATCATAATTTATTTGAAAAGCTCGACTTTGCACCCTCTGAGTATACTTTATACACGGTTTATTTTACATTTGGAAGAGCTTCACGTTCTCAATCTCTGTATGTGTGCTTTCATATATAATAAACGTGCGAATGAAGACACGGTGTTTTAGAACAAAGGGTGAATTTAATTATATTTTAGTTAGCATTTATTTTCCATGGCGTTGGACTTTAATATATAGGTTGTCTGTGATTTTATTTTTATTCGTTATATATTTTACAAAAGTTAATATACACACAATTTAATATATAAAAAGAAAAATATGCCTAAATATATAAGATAACTACTTACGTATATTTTATTATATTATAAACTTTACGTCTTTCATCTAATATATATATATATCATCTTCTAATATATATTTTGTACCTTTGTGGTTTTTATTTCGACTATAAATATAGCTCGTCCCCAGTAGTAATAAATTTTTAAAAAAAACCTTGAAAATTTGTTATTCTTTTAATAAATAAATAATATGCCGTTATAACTTATTTTAAAAATAGTAATAATTTTATTTTCATAAAATAATATTTATGTAATATAATGTATTACAATATTTAATTCTTGAAAAGTATATATAATAAAAATTAATTCAATAATGCATTAGGTATATTCATACTATTAATATCATTTTGTATAAGTTTAAATTGTTGGACAAATGACAAATATATATTGATAATGAGATTGTTTAATTCATTTGGCTCTCATATCATATATATATTTTTATAATTATTTTTTATTAATATATTCAGTTGATTGTTATTTACTTTCGATGTTCTTTTGTAAATAAATTTCATCAATTAAATAGAATTCTTAAAAAAAATGTGTTTTTATATATGTTTTTGTTTTATATGTATATAATTATAAATATATTTAAAAAAAAAAATAATATATTTAATTAGTTGATTCATACAACATTTATTTTCGTCTATTTAAAATTTTTATTTTATTTAACTTACACTAGTTTTTAAAATAATTTTGCAAAATTTTTTGATTTTGAAAACTGCATTTAAAATTTGCTCGCACAACTCCAATTCCTTTCATATAAATCCTGCTCTTTTTATAATTTGTATTGCAGCCAGCCATTTTAAGTTCATTAAATACATATATAGCTATATTTGATTATACTACTATATAAGAGTTATAAATATTATAACAATAAAATGTTAATTAGTTGTTATTATTCTTTTAAATATATATGTACGAGAAGTTTATAACTAAAAATTCAATATTCCTGGATAGTTGGTTTCCGTATTTAAAACTGTTTTATTTTATATATATCAACAGTACATAATAGACTGTTAATCGTTCTAAGAGTGCAGCATATATCGGGATTTCTTATTTAAGGTATGTATACTAATTGCATATATTATTAATTATTTGCTTATACATGAAAGAAAACATCTTAAATACCTATACGAAAAATAAAGAAAGATTAAATATAGTTATAATATAACAGATCATTATTATTCATATAATAATTATTATTGTTGTTTAGCGATAAACAAAAATTAATTCCAATATCGTACATTAAAGAAAAGGGAAACTATGAATGAAAATGGCAACCAACCCATAATGTATGAATTTTATGTTTGTTCATTTAACAGCATCTTTAGCATATGAAAAGAATAAATTTATTTATAATTTATTATTTACTGATTTGTATATAACGCAATGAAGAGCAAAAGTACGAAAAAGTTGTGTAAAAAATTTTTTTCTCTAAATAATCCGAGTTGTATATGATAACGATTTCAACTTCTCGGCTAACACTAATGCACATGGAAGAGTGTGAGATACTATCAAAATTTATACAAGTGTTTATTATTAAGCAATTCTATAAGTTCTAAATTATAGAAAGAAATATATTTTATTATTTTCAATATATAGCGGATAAAAAGTTATTAAAATTCTATAAGTCTTCAGCGAAAAAGAAATATATATCATTATTTTCAATTTGTAAGAGATTAAAAATATTTTAAATAATTTTTATTATTTTCAATATATAGCGGATAAAAAGTTATTTAAATTCTATAAGTCTAAATAATTCTATGTTCTATCAGCAATAAAATAATACATATCATTATTTTTAATTTGTGATGGAATAAAAATATTTTAAACAACTTTTTATGTATGTATATAATTAAATAGAATATATAAAATATATCACATAATTGTCTTTATATGCGCCATAATTAAGGATATGATTTAATATGTTATGATATATAAAACTTTATAATCATAAAACTTATCCGCATTAAATAATTACTTTAGTTCTTCTTCTTCTAAAAAGTTCCAAAACATATTAAATACTTCGTAAATAAACTAATAAAACAATTTGATTAAATATTCTTTATATTTTATCAATGTATGATAAGGCTAATCGTTCCAGTAATATTCAACTCTAACTGCTTTTTAGTAAACTGCTTTCCATGAAGACTTTTTGTTAATCCACACAAATCAATAATTTGATAAAAGTGGCTATATCAGTGGTACTTATATATGAGCTTTTCAAATAGTTTGGAACTCCAAAACTCATCGATGCACAGTTGAAACTGAAGAAGCAGATGGTTAAACAAAAAACTATATCTCTGCACCATATTCAGTTATTTCTATTGTATAAAAATGACCGACACGTCAGCTTTAAATGGCTTGTAAAAAAAAAAAGACTAAATTGACATCGAAATAAACATCTGAGTGTGTTTAGATGAAATATGAAAATAGTTCCATTCTTCTAATGATTAATAGGTGTCGCTTTCAAAACTTTTCAGCCAACATGTGCTATATAGATCAGTTAGATGCACATCTCTTATGTTATTATCGCAAGTGGATACAGCAATAAATAAATAATTCTCTAATTGAGGCTCAGGTACACAAAAGTGGCCATCTAATGAGGAGTAGAGCTATAATTGGAAATAGTGATGTTTATAGGTGACAAATAACGGTCGGACAAGTAGCTATATTCATACATCAAGTTAAAGCCCAGATACATCACAAGATCGCATTATTATGAGTGACAAATAACTGTTTGGAAAGTAGCGATATCAGAATATCAATTGAACGCAGACAGCATTTACTGCGATAAAAAGACGTTTTTTATTCTTAAAAATATGAAGCGGACGCCTTTTGAGAATCTTGTTGGATTGTAACAATGTTCTCCAAGACAAAACTACTTCGGTATTGAGTGATAAAAGCCCTTAACCAAGAACGATAGCATCTACGTCTCTGTACTACTTATCTATACAGACTACCAATTACGGGTCCTATCAGAACCAAAAACTCTTATATTATCGCGCATATCGATAATCACTTTTTGAATAGGCATGAGAATGAGCATTAACGCTTGAACTTACTCTTAAGGCTTGGTTAGAGTTAGTTTAGGAAATGTTTTTTTTTACTTGCGGTCAAAACTTACTTAAAGGTATATAATATGCCTACGATAGAAAATAACTTTATATATTCCTATTCATTTCATATATGTATATTTACGAAATATTTTTTAATTATGGAACTTTATAGTCTATGCAAAATAATTTCCAAGTGTAGAAGATAACATATATAAATAACAAATAAGTTATATATAGTTATATGCAGCAATATATTATATTTATGGCAATTTAAAAGAAACTAATTTAAAGTTTTATATAAATGAAGTTATTATAAAATTCAAAAAACGCTATAGCGCAGTGAAAATAATTTGTCTTAATATTAAATTCTAAAACATATGGTATTATAAATATATAATAAAATATATTTAACAGCTTGAAAAAATAACCAAACTGTTGTTAAGTGGAAAAATTATTTATGAGAATTAGATTGATTTTACACACTTAGAAATAAGGTTCTAAAAGATACATAACTAATGTTAGATGTATTAGTTATAAACACAAACTACGATTAAAACATTTATTAACCAACAATAGAAGCATGCAAAATATTGCACATAGAAAAAAAAGATAACTATAATATAGAAATTGACACTGTAGAATACCTAAACACTTATTTTTTTAAAACCCAATTTATATATTATAATAACTTTTAAATAACTTAACTTTTTTCTAATGGTTAGAAATGGTTAGAAATTATTGATATAGCTTTTATGTGCTATATCTATGACAAGAAGGAAATAGAACTTTCTATGTTCGTTTTTGCAATCACTAAATATAATTGCTGAATAATGTATTGCTATATAAATACATATAAAATTTGAATTTAATTCCAATTCACAGGTTTTTTATGCAAATCTTATATCAATTAAGATATCGAAAATATATTCCTTTAGGTGCTTGCATGATTAGTACTAGGAATAATAGACCAGCTATTTCTAAATACAACAAAGTACTGATAAACCAATTCGATTAGCTAACAAATATTAACAATCATTTTTACATATTATATATTGAAAGTATCTCAGCTTTTGTTAATTAAGGTTAAGTGGTACGCAAGCTTTTTATTTGTTTTAGATATGTAGTTTATACATAGCAACGTACCTGCCTGTTGCCAGAAAAACCTGCATATGTCATTAATATATATCAATGTTAAAGATATGCTTGCTTGCTGCTTACGTCATATACATAATTTAGTATTGTCGAGTGGCCTTTTTTACACCCCCACCATATGCACTTTTGTCATGCGTTGATTGCGTCTTTGACATATTCAAATTATTGGGCGAACCATACATATTTGCATAACCCGCCGAAGTTGAGCCTGTAGAACATAATATTTTCCATATAAGTCAGATAAAAGCGTAGTTAAATATGAGATTCTTATGTTTGAGAGGTCACATATAAATACCAATATATTAATAAATCAGATTTAAGTAGTTAAAGCAACAACCAAAATACACACCAATATATACATACACATTTTTATATGTAAACATAAATTAGAAAAATAAAAATCTCAATAATAAATGTACAATATATATTTATATAGGTCTACATTTTTTATATACTAACATTGCTGGTGTTAAACAAACTTCATATATAATAATTGTTAAAATATCTAGAACATACATTGGAATGTGAAGTTCATTAGGGTTACTTATTCTTGATCTATTTTTTTGTTGTTGTTTTTGTTTTTACTATGCATAACTTTATGAAAATATTTAAATTATGATAATGTACCATAGTTTAAATTCAGTTACTGCTTACCATAATTGGGAGCTGACGACACACTGTATGGATTCATGCGGTTAGCTTGCAAATTGCCAGCCTTTTGTGGACCACCATTATATGTTTGTTGGTAATCACCAAAATTTTGCGAAGCACCATTAGCATTCCAGCCATTAGCAGGCGGTGCTTGACCAGCAGCAGGTGCAACAGGAGGAGCAGGTGCTGAAGCTGCACCATAACCATTCTGACCCCAACCAGCTGGATTTGGATATGCTGCATTCCAACCTGCGTTACCATTTTGTTGTGGGCCACCGTAGGCACCATAAGCGGGGGGACCTTGTTGATAACCGGCAGCAGGTGGCTGACCATAACCTGGCCAACCGTTATACGCACCTGCTGGAGGAGCTGCTTGAGGTGGATAGCCGTAAGCTTGTGGATTATAAGCATTTGGAGGTTGTTGGTAACCACCTTGAGCACCAGGAGAACCACCGGGTGGTGTCATAGTACCTTGTTGTGCTAATTTTTTAGCTAATTCCTGCTTATAAACCGATTTCTTAACATCAACCAAAACGTACTTGATAGTGTGATTTTTGTGTACTAAATGAGAATTAAGTAAATATATGTTAATATAATAATAAATAAATATAATTAATAAATAATTTAAATATCAATACATATAAATTTGTATTTAATTTTTATGTTAAAATACATATATTTATATTATTATGTATATTAAATATATTTTATATTATATATTTTAAATATATATTATATTACATATTTTAAACATATTATATATAATAAATATATCTTATATACATTACATACATCATATATATTCAATATTTTTTATATATATTAAATATATCTTAGATGTATTAAATATATTTTATTTATATTAATATATATCTTATATACATTGTGTGTGGACTCTTCAAAAATATATAAATAAAATCTGGTCATTAAAACAATAAATTATATGAAATATAATTAACAGTATGGAAAATTCTCTTAACAGGTATAGTCCCAAAAGAAGCAGGCAGGTAATTTTAACGCGAACAAATTTCTGTGAAAAATGAATTCCTGCTTCACAAGTACACTACAAACCTTGTAGTAAGATAAGTTATTAATCGTAATATACAGGTATATAACTTTTTTTAAAACATCTTCAAATTTATATTATAAGATAATGAAATGTAGAGTAATCTCAATATATTAACCTAATCTAACTTAAATCTAATTATATAAAATTTAACATATCATCTATATATTAATAATAAAATATATAAATACTATATAATATATACACTCCATACTAAATACTAATCGATATATAACAGTAATCTAAGATTTTTAATTATAAAATTAATAAGTAATATTTTATAATACCTATAAGCTGACTATCTCTTTTATATCAAAACAAACTTTTCTACTCGAATATGACAATAACTCGCATAAAATAAGTTATGTATATTTTTGACTTACAACTCGCCTTTGTCCACTGCATCGTCAATCATCAAACCAACAAAGCAAAACCTCGTTTCGACCAGTCTTTGTCAGTTAAAAGCCTTACGGCGATAATGCCCGAATGTGAGAAATGTTCAGTCAAAGCTGTTCATCAGATATTCTTTAACCACTCAACAAATATCCTTGATAGAGGTGCTATCTCAGCTGCCGAGTTCAGGGCGGGAAAGCACGACTTTAGAATAACAGTTCTAAAAAATATAAAACGATAAATAAAATTAAACAATATATATAAAATAATTAAGTGGGGAAGCCCAAATTTAAAGAAAGTGCTTGACTTTTAGCCGTTTTAGAAGTTATGTTAAAAATGTGTACTCTTTTTACTTTTGTATAGTTAAATTTTCTTAAATGCATTTCAAATATACAATTTGCATAAAATAATAATTTTTAAGTGGCGTTTCGACTCTTAAAAATGGCGGTGAATTAATAGAAATTTATTCAGATAATGGCATTGTCTTTATGGACACTACCTGCCGCTGTTTTTAGTTTTGTAAGACTAATTTTGAATTTGTAACTCCGTAAAAACAATAAATATTTTAAAAATGTTTATAACTTAATTATTATATGTCAAAAAAAAACCCGAATACTTACTTTCCGTCTATAACGTGTGGCCTAGCAGCTTGAGCCTTATCAACCATTGTTGGTGAGGAATATGTAATGAACCCAAATCCTCGGGAGCGTTTTGTTGCCGGATCACGCATCACCACCACATCTACAACATCGCCCCACTGTCTGAAAAATTCACGTAGACCATCTTCCGTTGTTACAGCGGCTAGCCCACCAATGAACATTTTGCGTAAAAAGTCTTTATCTTCACCAGGTTGCTATATATGCAAATTATACAAATAGTACAAAATATTCATAAAAATATAAATAATAACGCATTTATTTATAATACAATTACTAATTATTTTGATTTTTATATTTACGCATACAAACGAAACGAAGTATTCATCGTTTTTACTTCGTGTTTAACATGGCGACGCCATCATATTTCTTGATACATGTCACCATATTAATTTGTTCCATAAAATTAACATTTATAAATTTACTCACCTCTCCACCTTCTTGCTTAACATTAAGTTGATATCCATTATTTGCGACTTTAGCCATTTTTGCACTTTTAGTTTTAAACAATCACTTGATAGTTATATTTAATACACGCGGACACAACGAACCACTATCGACTGTGTATAACAAGAAATGAATGCGGAAGCAAATTGTAGCCGATATCAAGCCGAAAAATTTTCGAACTGAACAGTGTTGTATTTTATTTGAAAAAATGTTTAACATAGAAAAAATTCACAATGCCTGCTGGATATAAAATATTTTTTTATGGATAAAAAGTAATAAGTTTTTTCAGAGTGTAAAAAAAATATACACAACTTACGAAAGAAAACATATTAACAACATTGCTCTTAAAAACTTCTTAAGTTTCAGCACAGCCACTTTCAAAAATTAGTCTATTGTGAATGTTCACCAGAATGTATGTAAATATATGTTGCAAAATTCTAGTCATCCGTTAATATCATACTAGCATTTCATTTACTAATAAATTCAAATACATAAACTAAAAATGAATTTTTATACATAAGATAAAAATGCTTACCATTGCCTTTATAATATTCATTATGTTTTCTGTTATTTAAATCAATGTAATTTTTTGTGTTTAAAATTTTAATATATCAACGCTTCGGTGCTTTTGGCAGATTTTATGTGCGACAAAAAAACAAATTTCAAAGTGAAATATTGGCAACAGTGTTGCAATCTGTCAAATGTCATGTTTTCGTAAAGACCAAACTTTATATATAGGTGCCGAAAGCACCTATTGTAAAAGTGCTAAATTCCTAAACAGAAACATTGTGAAGGCATATTTTGTGGTCAGAGCAGAGCTAGTTAATATTTTTAAAACCCTCCTAAAGCAATTACATATAAATAAACTAGTAATAGGTGATTCGACTATTTTAATTTAACAACTTTTATACTAGCGGCATGTTAACTAGTTAAATGGTTAATTTCGATTATTTACATTTTAATATAAAAACAAAAACTTTAGCTTAAGCGAATGTGAATTAAATTAATATTATTTACTATGTATGTGACATAGTGGAAAAACCCTTCATGGAAGGCAGAGTCAGAAATTTTACAAAGTTGGTATTTTGTTAAGGTGTTCTATTTTTACGTATGGGTAATTATATAATGCCGCGAGAAGAGTTAAAAAAATGAAATTAATTAAATTTTATAATAATTTTCTTTTTTAACGTGTTATTTGGTCAGTAATTAAATAATACACATTTTTAAAAATTGTTTTGGTTTTTTAAAATATTTTATTAAAACCTGTATTTCAACTATAGGCCTTTTCGGTGGCTCGCAAGTACGGCAAAAAATGCATGTTGGCCTATGTTGGCCACGCGAGTCATTGACATCACTGTTGCAATCTGTCAAATGTTTTGTTTTGACAAACAGCAAATCTTGTATATGTGCATATAAATCAAATATATTTTTATAAAAATATTATAAAATTAAAATGAACACGGAATTAAAAGGAATGGTAAGAATATTGGAAATTTAAAAATAAAACACTAAGATAAGTAAATTTTTGTAGGTACTGTCGATGTTGGGAGAAGAAAGCAACGTTTTGCAGCGGCCGAGGGATGCAAGTTGTTTCACGGATTTTTTAAATGTTATGAATGCACTCTAGAAAACACTTCGTTTCCTTTGTGGTCCATAGTTTGCGTGTATTTCTATAAAAAATTTTTTTAGAAAAACTTCAAAAATTATGTTTGTTTTATTAATTTTACGTATGTAAACTACAAATTAAATAAAATAAAATAAATGTTACTTGGTAATAAGTAACATAATAAATAAACATAATAAAAAATTCAATGTGCTTAATAATTACGATTTCTCCATTCTTATTATTTCTTCGTTACTTTTCAAGATTTTTCAAATTTTTGAATTCTGTTTGAATTTTTACTTCCTCAATTTTTGACATTTGATTGCACTATTCGTTGGAATTTTCAATGAAGGTTCACAATAGTTCGCTTATTGCGTTGGTAACATTTTTTTTTTTACTGGCCGATGTGATTGGCCAGCATAACTATGCTGGCCGAGGTAGAGAAAATAGTGTTGTTGTTTTGCATACATTGCGGCCAGTATAGGCCTGCATAGGCCAACAACTTGCTGTTTTTTGCCGTACTTGCGAGCCACCGAAAAGGCCTAATATTATATAGTTATGTATAAAATCATCGTCATCATTTATATTACATATAGTACCCTGATGATGACTATAAAGTATAGTCGAAATATCGTCTTAAATAATATTTTATAAAAGAACAAAACAACTTTTTATAAACTATATTATTTAACTAGTGACCAATTAGCCCGTTAAAAAACCAAATTATTGTTCATAACAAAAAATAAATTCAAATGTTTCAATTTATTGTATGCGAATCTGATTTTACAAACTAAGTCAAATGTTATAAAATAAAAAATTCGATCACTAATAACAAATCTAGTACTATATATTTAGCATATATTTAACATTTTAGCAATTTAGTTCGAGTTTTGTATTACAAACAAAAAGCGCAAAGATGACTATTATGAAAAGAGATATATCTACTTATATTAAAAATACTAAAAAAAATTGTTAACAAAAATTTTTCATTGTGTTCTGTATTAAAAAGAATATACCTATATTAAATAAAAATAAAATTTATTTAAGTTATTTATTATAAGATTTGTGTTGCATCATCTTAGGACTAAAAAACTAACAATAAAGAGATATATAATAAATAATAATAATAAATAACGATTAACAAATTATTATATAATAAAAGAAAAATATTTAATGAAACATTAAATTAAAAATAAGAATTTAGAATTGAAAATTCAGAATAGATAATTATATATTGCAAACGAGATATTAAGGAAGAAAAAAAAATAACAATTTTAAAAATAATAATTAAGCGGTGGAACGGATGATGTCAAGGTAATTTATTAATCAACAGTTTTTAGAAAGCTGCTACTCTACTTGCGTTTCCGATGGCACATAAAAGTAAATTCCATACTCTAACCAAATAAATAAAGAAAAACTTGTAGTGGGAGCAAAGTAAAATCTGGGAATAATAAATAAAAGAGAACTATTAGATCGTGATTGTTGTAAGCAATTGTAAAGGTAGTAAGGTTAAATATGTTTTTTTAAAAAAAAATATTTTAAAAAAATCTGAGAATAAATAAATCCTAGCAACACTTATAATTTATCGAATAAAATCTTTATCGAAAATGTCGACTTCTTATGACAACAATTTCCTTCCTTCATTACAATTTTTTCACTCGTGTCGTAAGTAGCTCGTGTGCTTGGTGTAGAGAATTTGTAAAAATTAACATTTAAATTGTGAAAATATGGCTAATCAAGTGAAAAAAGAAAATGGTTTACATAATGGAAACAATCACAATGAAGAAGATGTAAGTGTAATATATTTATTAATTTTTAATTAAAACGAAATTTTCACTAACTTTCGAGTTGGCGGCCATTTTGTAAAAATTTCTGGTATACATATTGTGAAAAATCAATATTTTAAGATTGTATATATTTTATTTTTTTTTGTATAGGAGGATATTACTGAACCAGAACATCTTCGCAAGTTATTTATTGGTGGTTTAGATTATCGTACTACCGATGATGGTCTTAAATCACATTTTGAGAAATGGGGTAAAATAGTCGATGTCGTTGTGATGAAAGACCCACGAACAAAGCGTTCACGTGGCTTTGGGTTCATTACATATTCGAAGTCAGCCATGATTGATGATGCACAAAATGCACGCCCACATAAAATTGATGGTCGTGTGGTTGAGCCAAAACGTGCAGTACCACGTCAAGATATTGATAATCCCAATGCTGGTGCTACGGTAAAGAAACTTTTCGTTGGTGGTCTTAAAGATGACCACGACGAACAATGCTTACGCGAACACTTTGGCGAATATGGCAATATATGTGAGGTTAATATTGTCATGGACAAAGAAACTGGCAAAAAACGTGGCTTCGCATTCATTGAATATGATGACTATGATCCCGTTGATAAGATTGTGTGTAAGTATTAATTTAAATATAAAAATAAAAATTTATTTTTTTTTCTATTTTCGGTTACGATATTTACAGCATCTGACAAATTGACAAATGATTTTTTAATAATTTGTTAGTTATTTTTAAACAAGCTGTAAGAGTAAGGTTGGCGTTTGCTTTAGCTATGTTATACTAAATTCATTTAATATTAGTTTTAACACGCAGCAATGCCACAAAATTTTATATATGAAATATTAAAGTACACAGTCTCAGCTCCGTACTAATTTTTTAATAATTTGTCATGGCGTTTCTGTACTGTAAGATAAATCTACGTGCAGGTATTATATTATGGTTGATTTATGTGTTTTTAAAAACCAATCATTAATTGATGAAAAAGTACTTGCAACAGTTGCTGTTTATGTAGTCATTTTTACTCTTACAATTTACATGGCAAAAATATACTTAAAATTGATGTATTTTGAAGAATTCACCAAATATTTTAACGGTTGTCATTTATCATAATTGTCTTAAAAATTGAGTCGAAAACATATTTAAATATTTTTCAAATTACTTCACGTAGCCTTTCATATGCTTAATTACTCATTACTCATCAGTAATATAAATAATTAATTTTTGCGGTTATTGAACTGAAAGTTGTATATAAATTTATTTTAAACGAAACTCATATATTTGAGGTGAATGAATGATGAATGCCTTATAAAAACTTGTTATGAAAGCATTTAATATTTTTAATAATATAAAATAAAATGTATACTTTTATTTATTTTTAGTGGAAAAGACACATTCAATACTTGGCAAGACTTTGGATGTAAAGAAAGCATTACCAAAGCAAGAAGGTGGTCGTGGTAATCAAGGTGGTGGTGGTGGCGGCGGCGGCGGTGGTAATGGTGGTCGCAATTCAGGTCGCGGTGGAAATATGGGTCGTGGCGGTAATATGGGTGGTGGTAATAGAGGTAATAATAATGAAGGTTGGGGCGGTAATAATCGCGGAAATGACAATTGGGGTAACAATAATTTTGGTGGTGGATATAATAATGGCGGCAATGGCAATTGGGGCGGTAATAATGCCGGACCTTGGGATAATAATAATGGTAGTAACTGGAGTGGACCTGGTAATTTTGGTGGTCATGGTGGTGGCCATGGCGGTAGTAATAATGGAGGAAACAATGGAAACTGGGGCAATGATTTCGGTAGCGGTTATCAACAAAACTATAGTGGTGGTCCACAACGTGGCGGCAATAATGGAGGTTTTGGAAATAACCGCATGCAACCCTATAGTAATAGTGGCAATTTTGGAAATAACAAAATGGGTATGTATTAATTAAAAATTACAAAAACGAAAAATTCATACATATAAAAATGTTAAAATTTTTTGGTCAATAGCCTTAGCGGGCAAGTTAGTACAGTATAGAATTACTACTATTCACAGTCCCAGCTCCGTATTTAAATGCTTAATATTTAATACGGCGTTTTGCGACTGTAAAAGCAAATTTTAGCAAGTATTATATCTATGTTAATTTATTTTTATAATAAATTGATGAAAAAGTATTTGCTACAAAAACAATTAATGCTAGTAGCTACAATTAAGTAATTCCACAGTTAACTGACACACTAACTGAATAAATATATAATTTTTCTTCAGTTTATTTAAACAAAAAGCTGTGAGAGTAAAAAGGCGTCGGCTTTTGCTATGTTATGCGAATGTTAATGAAATCCAATTCGTGGTAACACGCGGCCTCGCCACAATTTTGGATATATGATCTATATCATATAGCCTATATTATGAAGTTTTTAAGGCAGCACTACTTATATATGACAGGAAATATAAAAATACTTATTATAATTTTTTTTTTCGAGGGTATGGGAGCTTATATTTTCAGTTTCAAATAGATATTATAATTCTATAGAGTTTAGTTGAAATTTGTTAGATAGTTCCTTTGGCTAATAAAGTATCACATTTCTAGGTAATAACCAAGGTGGTAATTTCGGCGGTGGTAATCAGGGCTTCAATAATGGACCCAATATGGGCGGTGGCAATAATAGAAGATATTAAGGTGAGATTTTTTTGAACTTTATATAAGTTCTTACTAACATTAGCTTTTAATAGTAATTTTAAATACAAATTTAGTTTGAAATTTTTTTTGCTAAGGCGATTTAGTTTTGCATAGTATTCAATTTTTTAAGTTAAAAAAGTTTTGCAGATACACGTTCAATAGATTTTAATCAAATATAGTAAACGAAGGAATAATTTGATATGTTTTTTTAATAGAAAGTGTATTTGTGAAAGTCTAGAATAATTTTTTTTCTAATAAGTTTTGTATAATTCGCCGTTTTAAATGAATAATTGTTGTACTGTGATAAGTTATATATTCGCATTTGGCCATGTCAATATATACGCCAACGATTTGACAACAGATTTTAGTAAATATTAATATTCAAAGCTACTACTTACAGTAAGCTATATGTACGTCGGTATAGGTTACTTCTCGAGAATTTGAAGTTAAAGACTAAACATTTTTACATTAAAAACAACAAAAATTAGTTGATACGTCTACTACTATATAAACATTTGGCATAATTCCAATATCCCTAAGCTATATGCATGCCTTCTTTGTTCCATTAACTCTCAGTAGAGTATAGCGCCGAAAATTAAGTTTACAATTTTTTACATTAAAAATAACGAAAACAAGTGGAGAAGTAGTTAATATCCCATCTATTCTCCACTCTATCCTTACAACTTAATAATCTGTTCCACTCTAACATTATTATTACCTACTCACATCCTAACCCAGGTAAACGTCTTTGTAAGTTCTTGTAATAACAACAGTTTGTTTTAATTGTAGGTTATTTTGTTAGTGTAATTAATGTAAACGTTTATAACTTTTGAACCCGATGTCAGGGAATAAGCTTAACCGAACCTAAGCATATTGGAAAAATTTAATAATTTATATATTAATTTTTTAGTCATTTTTAATAAACATAAAATAGTTTTCAAAAATATATACATACATAAATTTTAATCGTTTCTTAATAAATAAATCTTCCGAATTAATATATACTATAACATCAAACCCTGATATAATTTATTGCTGTAATGACCAATATAGTCAATGCTAAATAATACATAACTTTTAAAAGCGAGTAGAGACTATAAACTATAATCAAAATATCGGAAACAGCTTTGTTGTTCCAACTGTTATTAATCATAATAGTTCTAAGAACGGCAGGGGTCTTCTACGTCTCGGAGTCACTTGTCGAGTTCGATGACCAAGTGCCGTTCACCACACTCAAAGGAAATACACAAGTATTTCCTTGTGGTTTACAACAACAATATAAAATATCAATTTTACTCGAATATCTATTGGTAAGTTGGAGTCAAGCCGGGGGTTGCCACATTGTTGTAGTAAAACTAAATTATTTAATAAAATAAATTAATACAAAAATCAGTGTTAGTAGCAGCTCGTACGATATTAATATTTTATATTTAGAATTTTTAAACCATTTGTTTTTATGATATAATTACAAAAAGCGATTTTTTAATTTAATTGGATTTCATTTCACTTACTAATAACATTCAAAAAGAAAAAAAAAATATATACATATATACATAAATATTTTATATAGATTTAAGATTAGTGTTTGCTATATTTTCAATAAATAATTTTCTTATTATTTATAAACATTTGTAGGTGAGAAATTTGTGGCAGGTAAAGTCCCATATTTCAAGCAATCAAACCAAAATTAAGTCAACTTATAAAACAAAAACAAACCAGCAGTATTTATCTCAGTTCAGTTCAGTAATCCAAGATATATGTGTATACATATATATAATAATATATATATAACATATACATTGAAACGCATTATAAGTCCATATATAAATCTAAAATCAGTCAGAAGCAGAATTTTGAAGTTCATGGAAGGAGTAATGCAATGTGTGAGAAGAGAAATGTGAAGTATCGATGAAAGGATCAAATACATTTAAAAGCAGCAGAAATTTAGAAATTTACTTATAAGCGAAGCAGCAGCTAAAGAAAGAATTGAATTATTTTTAAATTTAGCAGCAAAAAAGAGATAAATCACTTAAAAAATAAAAGTTTTTAAAATTATATTATATATGATTAAAGAAACAAAAAAATGATAAGCTAAACAAATTTAAATTAAAAATCAATTAGTAATTAGTAGTATTTTAAAAACATGTAACAGTAAAAGTTAAGTACGTTTAAAAGTGAAAGATAAGAAGGAAACCTATAGTTTTAAATTTAACAACCACCAAGCAACTAGCAGGTTCTGTTTAAACCTCTATTTTTAGTATTAAATATAACCAAGTTTTCTTTTGTAATTATAATGATATGATTAACGTATGTAACAGGACTAATTTTTAATATGAAAACGAATTGCTAAAATGATAGATTTCCTTGTAATATTGTATTTGTACATGTACTAGAATTTTCACAAGTGACTCAATAGAGTTTTGTATTTTAACAAAATTGAAGTGTTTTATTTGCTGTAAAAAAATTGTTCACTTATTTGTGTACTTTTTATTTTAAAATAATTAGTCTCAATGAGTTGATGAAGTAAGAAGAGTAATAAAGTAGTAAGTTGCATTTTTTTTTTTATAGTCAACTCTTCCCAGTTATATTCTACTTTTATTAGCAAAACAAATGACAAAATCAGCAAATATATAGATAATTTTAAAAACATACTTTGTGCTCAAAAAAGAACGAGAATTTTTGAATTCCCGCGCTTATCCAAACGGTAAATTTTTTTATTTTCACGCTGGCAACACTATTATACACATTCTGTCAAAGTTTTAAGTTTTTGTTTGGCGTCCCAACAAAGAAGTCGAAAAATTTTCGTGTGGCGATTTTTATAATGGATCAAAAATTAGAACAACGTACGTACATCAAATTTGCCGAAACGTTGAAAATGTTAAAAAAGTCCTTTATACGAATGGTTTAAAAGGTTCAAAGACGGTCGTACAAGCTTGGACCATGTTGAGATCCCTGACCGCCCAACAACTTCTGTTACTGAAGAAAACATTGAATCGACGAAGCAGATCGTGTTGGAAAATAGTTGTGAACCGATTAGAGAGATTGCAGTGTTGTTGGGCATCTCATATGGTTCGGCCGAACACATTTTAACTGATGTTTTGGGTTTGAAACGCGTCGCTTCTCAGCTGGTGCCAAAAAAGCTGAATTTCATTAAAAAAAAAACGTCGTTGTGATGTGGAAAAAGAGATGATTTCCAATGCAGATAGTTACCCCACATTCATCGAACGCATCATAACTGGTGATGAGACATGGATCTATGAATTTGACATGCCCACAAAACAACAATCGACCGAACGCCAAAGTCGGTCCAAAATCAAAGTTATAAAATAAAAACTTGTATGAAAAATTGGATCAAGCGCTGGCATGCATGTATTTTAAATTCTCGTTCTTTTTTGATCATAAGGTATATGTGTATGTTATATGTAAAAAATACTTTGATAATTTTAAAATTGTAACAGCGACTTCAGATAAAGAAGCCAAATTAGAGCACATAAGCAACTAACTTTTACTTCAATACTTTACTTTTAAGACAGTGTTTATAAACAAACAAAAAATATATTTAAAATTAAAAAAAATATGTAAACAGTAGTTGAAAGTGTAGTTTTAAATATTTTTTAAATTATATGAAGTCGAAAGCAGCAATCTCTGATACTATAGATGTTATACTATTATATACCAGCAGTTCTCGTGTAATATTAAATGGATTAGAACTTGCATAAAACAGTGGAAAATCGAGACTCAAGAATTAACTCCAAATATCCTTATGAGGGAAATAACGTTTGCATACTAAGAGATATACTAAGAGATGATATTAAAGGAAGAGTAACAGACAGTGAAAGATACAGAAAGAATTTAGTATAGCATTTTCTGTAAAAACCAACTTACCAGAAAAGTGTATATATTGGTGACCAAGTAAAGACTACAGGATATCTTAAGCGTAGCAGCAATTATTGGTAAAAAAATGTCTTAAGGAAACAGTAAAAAAGTTGTGAAATATATTTTTAATTTCAGTTTTTTTTTGTATGTTTTTCATGATTTTTCTTTTGAGAATTGAATTTTTTTTTTGACCCATTTTAATCATATTCTAAAAACTAATCAATTCTCATTATATTTAATTTATTTAAAATAAAAAAAAAACAATTAAAATAATTTTATTAATTTTTATTACAAGTTGGCTGAGAAATAATTGTAAAATCCAACTAAAACCACCGAAAATTCTCACTTGCAAAACGTTGTTTAATGAGTGATGATTGAGTGAGCTCTTAGTGCGGGAAAGAATTGTACCGGATACACTGCAATCAACAGGTAAGTCTAAAAACTTCTCATTCTGCAGGTGTAGAGTGTATCAACGTGCCTATACAGTGAAATCAGTTTTGCAAGGTGATATTTGATTTTTTATTTTTATAATTCGAATATATATTTATTTTAGTATATATTTTTATAACACATATTTTATTTTTTTTTAATAAATAAATAAATAAAGACAAAAACTATATATTAAAATTGTGTTTAATTATTTATTTATAAAAGGAATTATTGGTCTTTCTTGTGTAAATGGCATTTTGTTCTGGAACAACGACTTCGCTTCTCTTTATTCTAGATGATTTATTCTAGAGAACAAAAAATAGAAACTTATTTTAATTTATAAACAAAGTTTGAAACACTTTTTCCTAAAGAAGGACACTTCTTTCCTTTACCTCATCCTTTTGACACCCCAACCACATCCCATCCTTTTGATATAGTAATAACAGCCTTTAGTTATAATATATATTTAGCCTAAGCTGATCTTATATAGTGCGTACTAGTTAGCTCTTAAAATGCAAGTAGATTTTCACTGATTGTTATTCGTATCCAAATCCATTCCTAAAAATTATTATTTACGGATATTTGGTACTGTTATCTCACATGCATTTAAAGAAAAAGATTAGTATAGCTAAAAAACTTGACGGATAAAAATTCCTATCAGATTAGAAGTTCGACAGGGTCCAAGTTTAGCAAAGAACTTAGCAGTTAGCGGTTTCAACTTATTAGGAACATGTTCAGGACCATGGCATTGATGCTGATAGATCATAGAATACTGGACAAATAAGCTAAAAGACTGGGTCTACTCTATAATGACATTTGTCATAGTTATAGCTTTGAAGAGCAGGAGGTCAATGTTAAGTTTTGCGAGTATAAGATTAAAAAGCTTTGGGACATGTTTTGTTACCAACCTGATAGCTGTCATCCTGCAAAATAAAGGGACTTGACCTGACCAAGTTCATAGAATTTTTAGATTTTTTAACTTTCACTTGAATGGTGGAGGTGTGTATTTCAACGCTGTCTGTATGCTGACCATTGAGGTTTTTCTGGGAATCCATTTAGGTTGGTATACTTTCATTTGATGGGAGAGACGTGCATTTCAGCGTTGTCAGTACTCTGATCTCTGCGGTTCTTTTGGACGTTCTTCTGGTGTGTGTAGGAACAATGCTGATTCGTAGTATTAGAAAGAGTCATTATTTGAAGATTTAATGTAAGCTATCAAGCTATTTGACTCGTTAACGTAAGCTATTAAAGAAAGTAGAACGCTTCTTCTATATTTTTGAGAAATGAAAAAGGCGGAATAGAATATTAATTCAATTATTAGGTTTAACTATTTTAACATTTAAGGGTGACTATACATTGCCTGCATATGTTACATTTTTGAGTAATTTTTAATAAATGCTAGTTATGCTCAATCGTTTGTTTGCTTCCATCATCCCCGTCAAGTAAAAAATCAAGCAAGTTTGTCTGTAATAAGGGTGAATGCTCTACTTAACGATTAAATTGGACTAAATTGAAGATGTCTAAATCAATAAATTGATTTTATTTAAAATTTGGACATGGTGATGCGCATGCTCAATCGTTTGTTTACTTCCGTCATCCCCGTCAAGTAAGAAATTAAGCAAGTTTTTCTGTAATAAGGGTGAATGCTCTACTTAACGATTAAATTGGAGTAAATTAGAGAAGTCCAAATCAATTAATTGATTTTATTTAAAATTCCCTACCACTTTATGAGCAGAATGATAGCAGAAGGAAGAACGTTCACACGCCTCCGCAAACAAATGCCACTGAAACTTTAATGTGTCCGACTCCAACAGACGGATGTACTATTGAGCACAGTCCCTTCAAGCTCACAAAAAATTTAAAGTATTTAGTCACTTTTAAATATTGTTTATTGTCTATTCCGAATTGACATAAGAAAATAAATTTAAAAAAAATTTTTAAATTCAGACAGACATGGTGTAATGAAGACCCATACGAAATGAAAGAAATCCCTACATAATTATGTTACATATATTAATATGTGTTAATATTTTGGTTAAGTTAAAGGTAAGAGGTAATGTATTAAATTTGGTTAAGGTCTGAATTCACGTCTGAATGACGTGAATAACAAATTAAAAATTTTTAAAATAAAATGGTCCATGAGGACTTATTACTTATCAAATGAGAGCTGTTTTACATAAAATATAAATCAGAATTAAATACGTAAAGTTTTTTTTAAGCCTGTCATTACTTTTCGAGATGATTCCTTGAATCATGAAGATGATAAAAATGTACACAACTGTTGGAACCAGTCCTTTATCGGAAAGAAATTTTATGCTTAATTTCTCAAAACTAATTAATTGAAATAATTTATTATTATGTTGAAGCTATTGGAGCCAGTGTACTTGAGCACCAAATAATTTATAGTACTATATATATTATACACTTGGCAGAAAAACTCTGCGTACAGAAAGTAAATTTTGTTTCAACATATAAAAAATTACTAAATAAATAAATTTTTTAAATTAATTTTATTTTTTATTAGTACTTTTATTTGTTATCTTCATTTTAAGGTAAAAATTATTTCTAACAGATTAGTAGAAAAATTATAATAATTAAAAATGTAAAAAATCAGCGCTATCGGTGGCAGAAAAAGTCTGCGTACAAGAGTTTAAAAAGCGTCAAAATATATTATTTTTTAAAGATTTTACGTTTTTAGTAACTTGTTGGATAACCTTTCCTCTATAAGTCGTTTTGGTATCGAATTGACCAGTTTCGCAGTCTCATCGCTGCTTATTTTACCCCATTCCGCGTCGCTCACGTTCTTCAGCATTTCTTTGGAGGTTATATTGTATTCATGTACCCGACGCTCCAATAAATGCTATAAATGTTCTATAGGATTCAAATATGGCGATTATGATGATGTTTTGATTTGCTTGGGGACATTTTAAAGCAACCAAAGCTTCACAACTTCTGTCGTGTGCTTTGGGTCGTTATCTTGTTGAAGTAAGTAATTATTCTGTAACCCCAACTTCTTGGCACTGCTCTTTAAATTGCATTCTAAAATTTTAAAATAATCATCCTTATTCATTATCGAATCAATGAATTTAATTTTTCTCACTCTATTACTCGCCATACACCCCCGCACTATTACTCCTCCACTACCGTGTTTTATTGTTGGATATAAATCTTCATTATTAAAGGCATTACCCGGGATTCGTCATATAAGTGTTCGACCTTTGATGCTAAAGAGACCAAATTTGCTTTCGTCTGAAAAAATTATGCGTTTCCAAAATTCTGGAGACTTTTTTAAATACTCCCTTGCGAATGCTAAACGCTTCATTCTAATATCTTTGGAAATAAGCGGCTTGCTTCGTGCAAACCGGCCATGGTAGTGGTATTTTTTTTTAATTTTGTGTACAGTATCCACGTAAATTTGCTTCTGAAATGTCTGGTCAATATATTTTTATAACAGAAGTCCAGTTAGACTACGATTATCTTTCACAGAATTAATAATGCTGCGGGTTTCTCTTGTTGACAACTTGGATGGACGCCCAGATCCCAACTTTGAGGTCAATAATCCTGTTTACTTGTAGTTGTTCACTACTATTTGGATAAAAGAATGTGAACGCTTAACGATTTGACCAATTTTGCGATACATTTTCCTTTTTTTCCATAGATCAATAATAATACTGCTCCCACTGATAATAATTTCTTTTCCTTTATTTGCCATTATAAATTTAATTACTTTTTAATTGTTAAATTATAAAATAAGTGCGTGGGATTGTGTATAATGATATACTGGTACAGTAAAACATAAAGCACGCCAAAGTTCTACTGTTAAAACTTCGGGAATTCCCCTTTATATGTTTTGTACGCAGACTTTTTCTGCCACCGATAGCGCTGATTTTTTACATTTTTAATTATTATAATTTTTCTACTAATCTGTTAGAAATAATTTTTACCTTAAAATGAAGATAACAAATAAAAGTACTAATAAAAAATAAAATTAATTTAAAAAATTTATTTATTTAGTAATTTTTTATATGTTGAAACAAAATTTACTTTCTGTACGCAGAGTTTTTCTGCCAAGTGTATATAGACTTCCTAAATTCTTATTTGCTTTGGAAAATTGTGGCAGATGAAACTATTGTCAAAAAAATTAAAATAGTCGCATGGATAAAGGAGTTAATCTTCTTTAAGTGTAAATTTTCATGAAATCACTACAGATTAATTACATTTAGCTCATTTTACTGAGTTGTAAATGGACATGAAGTAAGTTTGTTTCTCAAATTCACTTTTTATTATAATTTGTATATCTGTTCTTAAACCCTCTGCATAAAAGACTTTCAAAGCTCTTCTAGACGATAACGATAACAATACGGATATATATATTTTAAAAAATATAGTTTTATATAACAGTAATAGCAATTAAAAGCATATTAACACACAAGAATGTTTTACAAAAATTATTTCGTTATAAGTTCATTCAGTTATAGAACTCTATACGTAGGGATTTTCAACGAAGCACTTTGTGTGAATATGCGACTATATGAAACTATTGATATTCAAAAAATTCCATAAAGTTTAAAAAACATTTTATATAGAGAAAGAATAAACAAAGCTAATATATAATCATCCTTTCTGTGGGACCATCTTCTATATGTAGGAGAATTAATTATTTGCGAGAAGATATGTTAAAATAATACAAATAATAAACGCTGATCTTGATTCATATATGTATAAAGAGTTATTACACCTGCAAAGCCTATAGTACTTATTGATCTAATATAAAGAATGTATATCCAATAATTGCTCATATACAACATATATTATTATTTCCGTTTTTCTAGAAATGTTTACAAATCAAAACTAAAAACATTAATATATACATTAAAAAAAAATTTATTGAAGTCTTATGTATTAAAATTAAAATCGAAATACATATCATTTTTTCACGATTATTTTTTAAATGTTCACTTAAAATTACATTTTTCATGGGAAATCTGGTCACACTTTTTATACTATAAATAATTTGTTTTCTCCTTATTTTGGTGGTGGCCCATTAAGCATAGGTGGTCGCACACCCAACGGTGGTGGTGGTCCCATTAGGCCCATAGGTCCCATCATCGGCGGCGGACGCATACCCATCATTGGTGGTAACATCATAGGTGGCATTCCCGGTGCCGGTAGACCAGGCCGTGGTGGTGCCGCCATATTTGGTGGTGGTATTGAAACGCCTGGTGGTTTTGCTACACCTGGTGGCACTCCTGGAGCAAATGGATTTTGTGTAATTTTACCCGCTTTAAATGCTGCAGTAGTTGCGTCGATGAGGAATTGTGCTTGCTCTTCCATCCATTTCTGGTAATAGAATTTCACATTATCGCGATGTTTACGTCCGGTGCAATGTGTTTTACGTACTGACGGTGAATCGTGAGTCAGATACGTGTCACAATAATCGCAATAGTATTTAGGCATTCTTGGATTAAATTAACAATTTTAAAATTCTCACTTATTTACAACTTTTACAAATGCAGACAAATATTGAAGTTGACATATGCTTGACATTAAGCAAAATATGCTATTTACATTGAATGGATGATCAGAGTTGTATTTATTTTAAAATATTTTACTTGTTTTCTAAAAAAATGTTAGATCAAACTTATTCGAGTACTGAATGATAACTGCCTGTTTATATTGCTTGTTGTCTCTCGCTAAAGTAAAAAATTCGATTTATTTTTACTTTGATATGCTTCTACCTAGAGTTGAAACTAGTGCTGAGTTACTTTTGGTTTCTGTTTTTGTGTACAAAAATAAAAAACTGATCTACATATTTACCTGCACCAACTCTAATATATTTTGTAAGAAATAACAAAAACAACAAACTTATATAAAAAATTCATTTTTAATTTTGGTTTTTAAAAATATCAGGTAGGCCAGCGTGAGTTATTGGACAGAAATGCTTTATTGTGATATAGTAGTAGTAGTATTTATTTTTATTTATTTTTACTTCATTTTAAAGTTGTTGTATTACATAAAAATTAATAACAATTATATTATATATATAAAGCTATGGCATTTTAGCCGTCCATCGATATATAAAAAAGTTTATTTTCAACATTTCACATATTATGTATATCATATTATATCATTCCTATATGTATATAATTTTATTTCCTTGAAATAAGGATTTAAAAATTTTCTATATATAGTAAATCGTACTAACAACAGTAACTACAACAAAAAATCTAAATTTTATTATGCGCTTACCTGTGTGATCATCGTAGATCATACATCTTATTAAAATATTTTTGTCAAACAATTATGCATTAAGGGACATAACTAATTTTAAAGATTTTAATTTGGAAATTAATTTAGACTACCATTAATATTAAAAATAATATATTTGTCTTTGTCTTTTCTTTGCTATTCGAATCCGTCTATCTTTTAAATAGTTTGTTTTCGTCATAAAGACGCGTCACTCAAGCAAAACATTTAAAAAGAAAAATAATATGTTTATAAATGCAAAAATATTGTTAAACTTTTATATATATTATATTATATATTAAATTTTCATCAACACAACTTAATACAAATTATATATATTAAAGGTTATTTAAAATGTAAATTTGTTATTTAGTAAAATGTGATAAAATAAAATAAAATAAAAAAAATAAAAAAAAAATAAAATAAAATAAAATGAAATAAAATAAAATAAAATAAAACACGAACAACCGGATAACTTTAGATTCTAAAATATCTGAATAATATGAACAGCACTAATGTTTATGCAGATATTCTATTGCGTAAATAGCGGGTGGCATCACTTTATTTAATTTAAAACAGCTGATTGAATGTTTTTGTGGGTGTATCATTAACAAATTGTTTTGATACAAATTAAGAAACTTATTAACGGAAATAGTTGCAGCAAGCAACAAATTTGTAAAATTGTGATAATATGGCTGAATTAAATATTACAACATTTACTTACAAATATAAAGGACATGATGGGAAAGACTTAGAAGTAGCTCTTGATATTACCTTGCCGTATGAGAATGAAAGCTTGGAAGAGTTAGTAACACAACTATTGGGACAAATGGATCCTATGATGCGATATTTAGATGAAAACGAAGGTAATTAATATTTAAATTCAAAATAATAAAATTGTTTTTATTTTTCTTTATTTGTGTAGCACTTGCAGTATCGTTAAAAAAATTTATTGATGAGGAAAATCAAAAGTACTTGGACAATTATGCCGCTAATCTAATATCAAAAGTAAGTAACGAGGAATTAGACTTAGAAAAGGTTATACGTGACGTAGAACGCCACTATAAGGAAGAACTAATACAATTTGCAGACCGCATAGGTCCAACAGATGAAGACATTTTTGCGCAAAGTTTTCACAGGTTAGTAATTTACGCTGTCATAGATTTTTATAAATTTTATAAAGCAAATTAAAGATTAATATGCTTTTATTGTTGTTTATAGATTGGTCCATTCATCCTCATTAGAAGAAATACTCAAACGTGAGCGTAGTTATGCAAAAGTGATTGCTGATATGACGAATCAAATGGACTTAGAAGTAGAAACGTTAAACTCTTCACATCAAGATGAAATGGAATCACAAATTAATCAATTAGACATAACTACAACTTCGGAAGTAAGTTAAATAATGAAATCAGTTATATAAATTTAATATAGTGGTGTTTTTTTTTTGTTAGGATATAAATAATTTATTAGCTCAACAATACTTGACGCAAAATTATGTACGTCAGCGTTATGAATCTGAACTACAAGCAAAAAAGGGTCATCAGAAAAATGAATATCGTAACTGGATAACAAGTCAGGTTAGCCAAATATTTCAAACATCACCAGTGGCTACACCACTCGGAAATCGTTCGTCAATGTTTGTGTCGCAACAACCGTCAATGGAGGAAAGCTTTACCATACATTTAGGTTCACAATTAAAACATATGCATAATATAAGAATTCTCAGTGCAAATGTTACTGACTTATGTAGTCCTTTGCACATTGATGAGAGGTATTAATATAAATATAATAATTCAAATAAATTGTCGATAAAAACAATTATTTCAGCCTCAATGGTTTAAATATGGCTTTGGGACTTTATTCCAGTTCACTTTGTGGTGTTGTAGTATTGACACCATCTCTACAAGCACAGGTTAATAAAAATATTATTAAAAATGCAAATATGTCTACAGAATTCCATTTTGATCAGGTAGGTAGTTTTGTTTATATATCTTTTAACTATTTATAATTCAAGCGTTTATATTCCAGATCGATGATCAGTTGGAAAAAATTGAAAAAGAAATTCATATTTTAAATATTGATGATTCGAATACACCTAGTACAAATAGTACGATTAGCACCGAAATAACGAGCACTCCAGCTAGTAGCATAAGTAATGGTAGTCTTAATTCTACTCCTACTAAAACTTCTAAAAATAAACTTAAAACTGGTGATTTTTTTATAACGAAACACTCAAATCTTTCCCAGTCACACGTTATATTTCATTTAATATCAGACGAACCCGTCAATAGTACAAGTGACATTAATTCCAGACATCCTGTCATATTGGGTTTACGCAACATCTTAAAAACTGCGAGCAGACACGATGTCACTACTTTAACAATACCCGCTTTGCTGCGGCACGAAATGTCAGAGAGCATGACAGTGCAATGGTGCATGCGGCGTGCAGAGTTAGTTTTTAAATGCGCTAAAGGTTTCATGATTGAATCCGCTTCTTGGGGTGGAGCCGAACTAAGGTATGTTAATAAATTCCAATATTTGACATTTTCAACTTTCAAATGTTATGTTGTTGTTGTTGTAATCCGTGAAAATCTGCGGGTGTACTCTCTATTGGGAATTGTCGAAACATGAGCATCGAAATTGACAGGTGGCTCTGGTACATTGACACGGTGTTCTTAGAGATGTGATGTAGTCGGTGTTAGTTCAAAATTTCTTTGATTTAGTCTTAGTAATACTGCATTAGGTGATCTCTATAGATTCAATTGTATATATTGTATAATATATTATAATATATTGTATGTTTAAAAAAATTATGTCAGTATTTGATAGTAGCTATTTATAACAATAGCTTTTAATGTATAGCAAATTTGGTTATTGTATATAAAATAATATACGTAAATAAATGTAAAAAAAATTGAATGTAAATATATAAATATTAATTTTCACTATACTCAAATACTTTATTTATTATATTTCAGTACTCTGCAACTTCTTTTACCACACGATATTTCGGAAGAGCTGTTTACTACATTAGCAGGAATGGTACCCAATGTTTTTCGTGTTGCTAATCCTAAAATTCTAGTAGATAATCATAAGTAATATTTCTTAGACTATGGTAAATATTAATCACATGCATTAAGCAGACATTACAAATACAAAAACAAATTTTTTGTTTATCTGCTTCATATAGAAATATTTATACCATATATAATATATAAATGCATTGTAATTAAATTAAGTATATGTATTATTTAATTTTTTCATTAACTTATGTATTATAACTTTAACATTTTGTTCCTTGAATTGTAACAAATATTTTATGAATATGTTGTATGATCTTAGCAATTTTTATATAAAAAATTATATATGTTTTTATGTGTAGTAGATTTAGATGAATGTATGAATACTAACCCACAAAAATTATCTACATCTAGATTTAATATTAACTGTTAAAAGACTTTAGAACATTTGTAATCTGACAAGTATGCTAATCCTAAAAATGTTTAATTGATTTAAAAAATGCCTTTGAACAAGGATGAATTTTTTTTATTTGTTTATTAAGTATGAATGAGTATGTTTATATAAAAAAACACTAGCATTTACTGCAAATAAAATAATGAAATATACCAAGAACGTACTGGGTTGTTATTGTTGTAACCTCTATATAAAGTTTTTACATTCGTTGGTGGTTAATCCCACACTAACTATTTTGCTATCAAGTGGCGAATTTAATATTGGGTTATTATTGACGGTGGACATCTTTAAGTGTAATATATACGTATTAGATCTGATGCAAAATACACACGCCACTGCTTGTATTGCATTACTAGGAGCCAAGGAGTTTGTTGTTGTCGCCCGCCGGGATCTGAAAAGCAGATAACATGTAAGGATTACAAGACAAATACATGGGTAGAGGAGTAGAAGGGTGGGGTTAAAGTCAAGAAGATAATGGGAGGGGAATAATGGGAAGGATATAATTGAAACCAACCAGGGTTCAGCAGTAGAAACCTAGCTACCCCAAAGGGATAAGCCCAAATGTCGATTGGGCTTAAATTAGCGTGTGCAGTGGAATAAGAGAACAGATGAACGACGAGCCAATGAGGTGAAATTCTGTAGTAAATCCACTGCTTCGAATTTTGTGTAGTGATGGGATGAATTTTTCGCTAAATGGATATCATATTCGACACTATACATAAACTCTGTAGTAAATCCACTGCTTCGAATTTTGTGTAGTGATGGAATGAATTTTTCGCTAAATGGATATCATATTCGACACTACACATAAACATTCAATAAGTTTTGGATAGCTATGTGTACACAAGTCATTACATATTAAAGCAAAAGTGTCAAGAGGATGTTATCATTTAGAATAGAGACTTATCTCAAAGTCTCTATTGGTACCATAAATCGGGTAGGTCTGCATCATAATTCTTTAGTTTTTCTGACCTCATGTGACTTAACAGAAACACATTTTATTTATTTTTTGTATTCATGCATTTAATGTAATTTTATTAAGTTCATTTGTGGTTTATTTATATTATATTATTATTTTTGAAATTTCAATCAAATAAATTTTAACACACTCAGAATTGCTGTAAATTTCCTGTATCAGTTATAAGTTTTTTTTAAGATTTTTCTTTAAGAACTCTTAATTTTAAATTAATTTTTGAACTCATTTAAATCTACTTTCTATTCTTTCACTTTAATAGTTTTATCCTTTGTTTCGTATATATTCCTGCATAACTTTGTAAATTGTAAATACATTTATTATTTAAATATTTTTTATATAATTTAATTTGAATTTTTTTTTTCAATTTTTCTGTTTTTTTTCCTCAGTAAGATCTTGATAACAATTAATTTAGTTTTGCCTTCAGTTAATAATGTTCTAACATATTTTACTTATCAACTAATATCTTTTCACTTTTTGTTAGAATTAATATATGTAAAATGTTACGATTTGATGAATATTTTAATAAAAATAAATACTGTTTTGCGATTTTTACTTCGTTTTTAAAATAGAGGTAAAAATGTGATTAGTTTGTTCAGTTTTTCGTATTATTCTTGACTATAATTTTGCAGAATTTAATAATTTTGAATATGTGTGCTTCAAAAAATATTTGCGATTTTTAAATTAAACTTGTTTAGTTCATTTTTCCGAAATATTGTATATAAATAATTGTGTGAAGTTTAATTTTAATTAAAAATTACATACATATATCTTAATAAAGTCTACACTTAGAAGAATTATAGAAAAAACAATTAGACAAGTGATAACAAACAATTAAATGAAAAAATAATTACATTTTTAATTTAAAAAGAATAGTTTTAAAAAATTAATGTATTAAAAATTTTAGTTTAAAGTGAATTCATAAAAGTTTAAAAAACATTTAATGAAGATTTCTTACTTCAACCTTAATAGGAAGTCACTCCAGGATTAATAACTCTTAAAAACAATTTGAATTATTCTCAAAAAAATTTTTTTTTTGAAAATCAAAAATGAAGCTTTTAAATCAGGATTAATAACTCTGAAAAACATTTTGTATTAATCTCAAAACTTTGTTTTAATTAAATATCAAAAATGAAGCTTTTAGATCAGGATTAATAATTTTGAAAAACATTTTGAATTAATCTCAAAACTTTGTTTTAATTAAATATCAAAAATGAAGCTTTTAGATCAGGATTAATAATTTTGAAAAACATTTTGAATTAGTCTTCCAAAATCTTTTTTAAATATCAAAAATGAAGCTTTAAAATCGGGATTAATAATTCTTAAAAACATTTTGTATTAATCTTAAAAATTTGTTTTTAATTAAATATTAAAAATGAAGCTCTTCGATTTATAAAATAATATATAAAAACATTTCATTACATGGAAAGCATTTTAATACTTCTGTATTTAAAACACACATTTTTTAAAGTTGTAAATAATTCAAAATAAAACAAGATTTTTATAAAAAATAATTTAGATTTATGTTAACTAAACCTAAATATCTAACGTAATATTTATAAATGAAAGAGCAAATAAAAATTTTGTTTGCAGTTCTAATAACAGCGATTAGACTAGACTTGTAGAATAATAAAAAAGCACAACTCAAATTAATATTAAATAATTATGTCTTCTTTTGTGTTTTGTTTATTTGGGTTCATTGTCGTATTTTGATATAAAGAAAAATTAAAAAAAAAATTTGAATAATTAAAACAATATTATTTCCAAATACCACTAAAGTTGGTTATTTCGCGATATCTAAAACAGCTATATGGTCAGCCCAAGGTTTCATTCGGATAATAATTAATTACTTTACTATTCACTTTGACTATTCTTATCAAAGCATAAAAAAATCTTTATTAAAAAACAAAAAAAATGTTGACACAATATTTCATTTAAAATCAAAAATAAAATGTTTTGAATTCAGTTTTATTTGTTATGTAGCTATGTGTTTGCATATAAGTGTTTTACAGTGTATAATTCTATATGTACGAAAAGGTATAAATATAATAATTATAATTTTAGTACATAAATTTTTAAATATATTATTTAATATAATTAAATTAAATAATTTAGTGTTAACATTAGTATTATTATAAGTAAGTATGTATACTGGTATATTATAAAATAAATTATATTATATTAGCATAAGGGTCAGTACTTTAATTAACATAATTAAGAATTATAAAATTTTTCTTAAATATGAAAAAATTTTTAACTAAAAACTAAATTTAAATTAATAAATATTTAATTATAAAATATTTTTTTTTTACTTATTGGATATAATTGAACAAAGTATCAAACATTCAATTTAAATTAAGATCTATATTGCCTAAAAGTTTCAATTATTTTTTTTATTATTTATTTATTCTGGCCGTTAATAAATATAATTTTTTATTTTTAAATTTTAATTATTTAATTAATGAATACAAATTATTAAAATTTAATTAATTTTGTGTGCTGTTTTATTTATTTGCATGATTTTAATGCATTTCTTTTTGTGTGATTAAGTTTTGTGGTTTGGTTTTTTAACTTATTAAAGTTTGGTCTTTTTCTAATTATTATATATTAATATAATTTTTAATAATTTAATTTAATATTCTTTTGCAACTGGTTTTGTTATTAAATAAAAATACTTTTTTTTAATATTTCATGTAAACTGTTACAATGTTAATACCATTAAGTCATTTGAAAGCGATTCCTTCGACATAAATTATAAGGTACATTAAAAATTAACTATAATTAAAATCACAAATAAAAAATAGTAAATAAAAAATTAATACAATACACATAAACAATACAATACATACACATAAAGGTAAAATTATAACAAATACAATAATACAATAATTAAATTTAATACAATAACTAAACAAATAAAATTGTTTTAAAACCAAACAATTAACATTAAAAAAAAATTAATTAAATGAAAATGATAGCATAAAGAAAACATATTTACATATAAAATTTAAAATTACATTTGACTTTCTTTACGCCATTGAAATGTTCCCGATTTTACGCCAATACTTGAAGACCCCTGATTACTATTTGAAGATAGCATATTATTGGTTCGTCGAATCAATTGTGCTGCTGAATCAAACCGACTACGAATAAGACGCATTGCTGGATTTGTAGTAATGCCGCTACGTTTATTTTTGCTAAAAAATTCAATATAGTAAATAAAATAATATTTTTGAAAAATAAAAATAATTACCTTGATGAACTTGACTGATTCTCTTTAAGATTTCCCAAGATTATGCGCATGTGTGTGTCACGCGCGAAGTGATTATCTGGTAAAACAGACTTGCCACCTGAATTGCTGCTGGTTGCACCAATTGCGTTGCTATGATTACTGCCAGAAGCCCCAGCAATCTCATCAAAAACATTTATTGATGGTAACTGACCTGGTGAACTTAGCTCACTACTGGGTGAGTGTGGAGGTGTAGCATATAAAGGCGACATGCATTCCATGTCGTAGAGATCAGCTTCATTTGTTCCTATATTTGAAGCTATAATATAAAAGAAAAGTTTATTTAATCGCAAAAGACGTAATTGATTTTGAAGCCCATTTAAATAGAGTTTAAATAAGCAATGACTAAAAAAAATATATAAATGACTTCTGCTAAACGAGCATTCAACAGACCTAATGGTAAACTATAGATATAGTAGATACCAGAACATGTGGATAATTAGTAAGTCTTATAGCCATATAGTTCTCATATGTTTATATTAGATATGTTCATATGCTCAGTTTAGTTGAATTACTTACCCAAATGATGCTCATTTAAATTGGGTAACATCTGCGAATGTCTTTGAGAGTGGTGTCCATGTGCACCTTTATGCGCTGCTGAAGCACTATTTTTAGCATTGATGATTGGTGCATTTTGCACAAAAGGATTATTGCGAGAGTTTAATTTAGTTTGACGTTGCAATTGCTGTGTAAATGTGAGCGGTTGTTGCTAAAAATGTAAAGAATATTTACTTTGTAACTTGAAGATAATTGCGCTTAAAAATACACTTACATCATTGCTACTACCGGTGGATTGACTAGAAATTACACTTTTGCGCTTATGTAAACTGCTCGTATCCGATTGCATCGTATTCTGATAGAAATTATTTGAACTATGTGTAGAGCTCGAAGCATTCAACAGACTTGGTGGTTGCATGCTATTATTATTGTTGTTGATATTGTTTACTGTTGCCGTTGTTGCTGCGGAACATACCGATGATGAAGAATTATGTGGTGGAAATGGTACTGCGCCAATGCCAAGGTTCTGATGTGCCGGCAAAGATGGTGGTTGATCCGGTGAACGTAGCATATTTGCATGGAATTTTGGTTCCATAGAGCTATTAGCTTCAACTGTTTATATAAATAGTTAATGAATAGTTAGTCAAAGTTTAGCAATTAGAATTTATCTACAATAAAACTTTCTTACCTTTAGTATAGGTTTCAAAAATTTTTAATATATTTGAGCGATTTGACTTAGCTGCTAATTTAATAGGGGTGCGTCCACAATGATCAGATTTATAGGGATTCGCACCATATTTAAGCAAAGCAATAACACATTTATCATGTCCTTCCTGCGCCGAAATGCCTAAGGCGGTAGCGCCTTGTTTACAGGCGTGATCAGCCATAGCTCCAAAATATAATAAAATATTGATAACATCATGATTTCCCTGCCAAGCGCATGAGTGCAAAGGGGTACGTGCTTCCAAGTCCATGGCATTTACATCAGCATTACCTAGAACAAAAAAAGTTTTAATAAGTTTGTATTATATGAATAGTTATATTTACCTAATGTGATAAGTAGCTTAACCATTTCAGTGTGTCCTTGCCAAGCTGCCACATGCAGAGCGGTACGACCTTCGCTGTCGGGTATGTTCACATCCACATTAGTCATCTCCAACAAATACTTAACTATATCAAGTTTATTTTCAAGGGCCAATATATAGAGTGTAGTGCGAGAATCAGCATCAGTAGAGTTAACATCGCAACAGAATTTCAATAAATACTGTAGAGTATCGAGGTGGCCTTCTAAACATGCTAGTCGGAATGCAGTTTTGCCATCATGCGCTTTCTGATCAACAAAAGTTGAGTGAATTTCTAATAACACTTGCACACATTTTGTGCGACCTTCCTGAGCAGCGAGATGCAAAGCAGTTTTGCCTTCGTTGTCACACTCATCAATTTTAGCACCCGATTCAAGTAATTGCAAGCAAACTTCATGAAAACCTTCGAAAGCAGAGTAATGTAAGGGAGTCCAACCTGCATTATCTCGATGCGTCTCATCAAGCCCACGATCCAGTAATTGTCGTACAGTCTCCACATTACCCTGTGCAGCTGCAATACTCAATACGGTTCGTCCCTCTGAATCCATGCAATCAATACCACAACCCCAGAACAGCAAAAGTTTTACTACATTAGCATGACCAGCTGTACATGCGGCCCACAATGGTGTGCGACCCATAAAATCAGCAAGATCGGGATCGGCACCATTTTCCAAAAGTAACTCACACACCTCAGCATTACCCTCAAAAGAGCTCACCAATAACGGTGACATGCCGTCATTATCAAGTTGATCCGTATTGGCACCATGTTCCAGTAAAGTCGAAATAACTTTACTATAACCGGATGAGCCACAAAGTGCTGCTACACAGAGTGCGCTACGACCATCCAAATCCAAATGATTTACATCTGCACCATTTTCTAATAATATTTCCACAATATCATAGTGACCCATATAAGACGCCGCTATTAATGATGTGCGCCCTTGCCTATCAACAGAATTCACATCAGCACCTGACTCTATTAGTATTTTAAGTATGTCTTCATGACCACTCCAAGCAGCTGCACGTAAAGCAGTACGCCCTTCTTTATCTGCTAAGTCAATTTTGCAAGATGGCTGCAATATGAGTAACTTAACCACTTCAGTATGACCACCCCAAGACGCAGAACGTAATGGCGTCCATCCATCACGATCAGCGTGATTTACATCTATGCGTCGCATACGCCCGGTGCCATCATTACAGGGTTGTGTAAAATTTAAGAGTAACTTTACTACATCTAAATGGCCATTACGTGCGGCTATGTTTAAAGCAGTTTGACCATTATAATCTTCAATTTCAAGATCTATAGGACCTTTACAGGCATTTAATGCGCGCTCCAAGAGTTGATGATTACCATCGTTTGCAAGTATGTGTACAAGCGCTTTACCCTTGTGCAACTCGATGCGATTAGAATCAGAAAGTTGATGTAAAGCGCTTGAAGTATTTTCATCCTGACTTTCATTGGGTGGTTCACTTTTCTCTGATGGACTAGTAGGTCGTTGTGTCTCCAGCATGCACGATTTTTCACTTGAAATCAATAGATCAGCTAATTCGAAGTCAATATTTTGCGATTTTTCTGACAGTTCTGGAGACATAAGAGATGACTCACACGAATTCTGAAAAAAGACATGTTTGTTAATTAAACTCAATATCGTAAGAGATATAAAACAATATTGTATATAATAAAATACTATATATAACTGTGCATTTTATCAAATTAAGGGATTAATATAGTATGTGAATTCCTTGTGATTGAAAAAAAAAATTATTCTCTACGAACAGTTACAGCACGGTTCAATTATTCCTGCTTTTTTTAAAAAGTTGGAATAAGTAGCTATTACTGTGTAGGTCAGTTCTCATACTTTTTGAAATCCATAAGAGATATTCTACAAACCATATATAAATTGGAACTACTAATATTTATATAGCATCTGTGTTATATATTGTATAATGACTTATAATTATAATAATATGTCATACCTGTGATTCTGCATTGTTGATTCCAGTTTCAATTAACAACTTCAGAATTTTTGCATCAGTGGGAAGATTCGGTTTAAAGAAGTCACACAAGAACTGTGAAAATTCATCAGTTAGTTTACTAGTTAAAAATTTCTCGACCATTGCGCGGGTCTTGGGTAGAAAATTTGGATCATTTTTAAAATCATTTTCACAAAGCGAACAGCAGTTTAGTTGGTTAGTGTAAAAGCAATCGTTCAAGTTTAAACGTGATTCCAAAAGCATTAAAATCATGTCCAGACTCACATTACGATTAGTCAAGTACTCTCCTGACTTTATAAGATGATACACAAATTTACGCACATTATTGGCGCAAAGCGTATCAGCTACAAGTAAATAATACATTGAGATTATAACGTGACCCTCGTTGACGTCACAAATAAATTTCTTTGTAGCGAATTTTACATCCACCAACCAATCTGAAAATGAATTGTGAAAGATTTTAAGACGCGTCTGTTCGGTATCGTAGGCGAGTATGTTCTTCATCAAATGTAGGCGTTTCTCAAATTCATCTGTGTCAATCGTATAGTTATGTGTGCGTAGGCAATTAAATAGAAACAACTTGTCCACGTAGCCAGAGGAAGCTAGTAACACATTAAGTAATGGTCGTATTTTCATGTATTGCTTCTTATTGAAAGACTTCTGACATATGTACAAATAGAGACCATTCAGAGTACATGGAATTAATTTGATTTCACGGAAGCTGAAGAAATTTTCTTTGATACCATTTAGTACCTTTTCCAAGTACAATATACAACCGTTTGATTTAATATAGAGTTGATGCAATGATTCAATTATTTCTTTGGTTAGCATTATGCTATCCTTGAAATCCGAATTTAGACGATTAATAATGTACTCCTGTACATCTTTAACCACGTGTGACTTACGTAGATCATCAAGTGTTATTTTCTTAAATCCGGTAAACATTTTAGTTATTTGTTTGGTTTGCTTTTTGGTAGTACATACTAGGAACAACCATTTCGGAAATAGATGTATGTGATTCGATAACAGTTCAGCTACATTTCTGCTCTTGTGGTGCGTTGTTGTACCACGTCCACCTTTTAGAGTTGAAATCAAATTACCTTCATTGATATAATTCTCATCTATTGAATCTATCAAAAGGAGTAATGCAGCTTTGGGTGGTGTTAGTTCTAATAATGGGAACAATAAGGCCTTCTTAAAGCATTCGTCAGGATTTTTCTCTATATTATCCACATTTAAACATTCAAATATTTCAGGATTTGATAGTAACATTTCGTAATAGCCATCAGCAATAACAGTACGACAGCTCTTTGGTTTTGGTAGCGGTGGTGGTAATGTGTTTGTGTTTGATGATTCTATAGGGTGTCGATATTTCTCGGTATCAGTTTTAATAGATGCAGTAATATCTGTATTTTGTGCAGCATTCGGGCTTTTATCGAAATCAATTAAATTCTCTGTCAATTCTTTAGTTTTTTCATTCGTTGCTTCTTTTTCTTTGTAATCATTAAATATATCTTTTTCAGCCTCTGGTTTATCTTCGTTGTCTTCGCGTTCGTTTGTTTCTTTGGATATTGTTTCTTTTTCTTCATCGGCATTATCATCGTTAATTGCTGCTTCTATTTCACTCTTAAGTTCTTCACTTACAAAATCGGCAATATCTTCACCTCCTCCTTGTTGTATAGCATTGCCTGAGTTAGTAGGAGTAGCTACTACTTTCACTGGAGATGCCACTGCAGTTGGCCGTCCTAGTTTTACTGGTATTTTAGATTTTTTCCCTGGACTACACTTATTTGAAGTTGATGGCGATTCTTTCTCTTTATCTTTTTCTTTACCTTTTTCTCTTTCTTTTTCAATATCTTCTTTATGTGCTTTCTCTGTGTCGTTGTCCTTATCTTCACTTGGTTCTCTTGTGCTATTTTTGGGTGGATGTGTGCCATAATTATATTTTTTTATTTCTTCAATCGGTGTAGTTAGTTTTGCATCACCAGCCGGTTCAGATTTTTGACGAACTATACCTATATTTGATTTGTGGCTGGTTGAGGTACGCCTTTCATTAAAGTTCGTAATGCCATTCTCATAATCCGCAGCGCCACGTTTTAACTCTGCAATAAGTATTTCCTCTGCATTTTCATCTAAAGATATGTTATTCATAGCCTCGTCTAATTTTGATTCTTGTTGTTGTGCTTCTTCTTGCAGAAATGATAAGCCCTCATCAATAATTCTTTGATTATCTTCTTTAGTTATCATCGAGGAATGGCTGAGTATTTGTAGTACTATTTTGCGTATAAATAGTGATAAACTATGGCAATCTGGATTTTGGGATTCAATAAGATAACATGCAAGTAGCTTACGATTTAAAATGCCTTTTGTGCCTGAATTTCCATTCATAATTGCTTGGCATATAGACGTTTTGCCTGAACCATTAGAACCCAAAACAAGACAACCATTGTAAGAAGAGCTTGAAATCGCTGAAGCTTTTGCTCGGCTAGACATGAATCCGCCACTTAAAGCTTCAGTCTTAACACCACCTGCAGCACCGAGTAAGCCGGGCATTGATTTTTTACCTGCTGTACGTTGTTCCAAACACACGGCAATCTTCTTTAGTACCCACTCTCGGTGTATATAGACTGTGGCGTTGCAGCGTATTGTACTTTGAATGCTATGAGTGCCATTTGCCACAAGACCATTAACTTCTTTGTCAGGTGATGCCTTCTTTTGCATAAACACTTCCAAATTTTCTGTGGTCCCTTCAAGTGGAGCTGTTACAATTTCTGTATTTGCAGTGGCATTCGTTTCATTTTGAGGAGTAAAATTGGTAGCTATAACTCGTTCATTACCATGTGTCGATTCTATTGGAAAGTTTTGTTGAACTAAGTTGGCGAAGTGTTCCTCACGTGCCAAATTGGAAAAACTAGCATTTGGACAGTCTCGTCCAGAAATTTCTAATTTCTTTTGTAACTGTGTTGTGTCTTTTAAAAAGTTAAGTATACGTCTATCTTCCAATTGATGATTAGGTGTGCCCGTACTTGGTAGCGGTGGTAATGATGATGGTTGTTTCGTGTACCCTGTACTACCGACCAAAGCACTCGATGAGCAACCTTCAACTGTATTATCGTCGTCTTCATCTAAATCTGTAACTGGTATGGTGTTGCCATTACGAGTGCACATGCGATTTGTATCCTTGGAGTTGAGTGGTTTGTATTCCATTAAATTTGATAATTTCGCATCATTACTAGCAGATGAATCATGTTGAGTTACGCGTCCTTGTGAGCTATTATACCGACTACGCTCACCGCTTTTATAGCGATCTGATTTGCGTAAGGGCGTAGCGTAGAGCATTTCTTTGGGAATATTGCTGACTGCGTAGTGTTTATTGCTTTGTTGCTGCTGCGGTGACTGCTGTTGGTGTTGGTGATGATGTTGATGCTGATGCTGCTTGTTGTTTGGTGTTGAATTTGAATTAGAATTGGAATTTATGTGCACATTCTGATTGCTGATATTATTCAGCAACAATTGCTGGGAAATTACATTATTCGCCATATTGTTGCCAGCTGTTTGTGCGGTTTTCTGTTGTTGTATTTTCCGTACGGACTCATTGTACATGGCCTGGCAAGGCAAATTTTCGTATATGTCATTGCGTAAATTATCATTATCAGGATGTTTGGACATTTTTGTGCTTTAAAAATTATAAATAACAGCAGACTTCAGTGGAAGTTCAAAAAATTGTTCTCCTGTTGACACTTTACGTTTTTCCTTTAAAATTTATGATTCTGATCTTTAGGTTACTTATATCATATATATATCATGTCAAAGTGTGGACAAGTGTTGTGCGTTCCTGAAAATATTCAAAAAAAATAAATTAATTAGTAAAATCTTTTATCATGTAAAAAATATACACTCATAATAAGTTTATCATTTTTGAAAGAATAACAAATATTTTTTTAATAATTTCGTTTTCATCATTATTTCTTTATATTCTCATAGAATTTAGTAAAATTTCCCCACATCCTGCAAACAATTGACCTTATTTTCGCTTAAAAATTACTTCAGTGCCTCTGGTTATAGAGCAGCTCACACATTTTTCCACACTTCTTACTACTTTCCAGCGTGAAAGAACATATATGCAAAGCTGTTCCTTGCTTCATATATTCTGTTTACCTATTTGTAGTTGAGTTTAGTGTGTGTAAAACAACCATTTTCATGTCGTTATCGTCCTTACGTCCTGATTCAATGTTTACTTGACTTTTGCTAGCAAACTAATGATGTGTGAAACGAAACGTATGGTAGGTTTCCAACTATAGTACACTTAAAAAAACTTTTGCAACTCAATACAAACAGTTTAAGTATTGTTTTAACGCTCGAAAATTCATTGAAATTGTTTTTCCTTTAGGAACAAATTTTAGATTTAGGTGGGTTATATATTAAATCACAGATCGCTAAGCAAAAGGGGCTAAGCTGTCTTTAGGATTGAACTTTGAAGTACTTTGAAGAACAATCTCAAACAGTTCATGTGTGAAATGTCACTTTTTTAAGTTTCTTTTTAACTATAAAAACAGAAAAATGTGTCTCTTACAGAAGGGAATATTTATCAAAAGAATTAAGTAAAATAGTTGATGCGAGAATAGAAGGACGAAAAAGGACCCAAGTAGCTTCGTGGTTTAGAATACATCATTTCAGTGGGGCCACTTGTTGGACGGAGCGCTGTCCCAACGTTCCACCATAAGTATTGATGCGTTAGAGGGAGAAAGAAAGAAAAAAGCAGAAAAACGAAATAAGAGCGAAAAATAGAGAAAAGAAATGAGAGCGAAAAATAGAGACCCGAAATGAGAGAGAGAGAGAACTACTGTAACTCAGTCAAAGGGAGATAGAAAGAATGAAACTAGGTCAGGGATAAGGATAAGATAAGAGATAAAATGATGTGGAAGAAAAAAGAGATAAGAAGTGAAAAAGAGAAAAGGAGAAATAAAGTTAGAACGACAGAGAGAGAGAAAGAGAAAAATTCAAAGAACGAAAGAAAGCGAAAAACGAAATCGGACAAAGGAGAAATAAACAGAGATAGAGTGTGTTTAAGAGATAAAGTGAAAAAGAAAGAGAAATTTAGCTCAAAGTGATAAACAAACACGTTTTGATTTCACAAGAAATATCAATTAGGTAAGACAATCTATTTAAACATTTCTGTAGTGATGTACTGTACCCTACCTATTGTGGTACGTTCAAAAAAAAATCTACCATCTAATTTATAATTTAGGCAGACAGCTATTTGCTAAACTTTACATGGTTTAGTTTAAGTATCCAATTTTTTTTTCTACCAAAAAAAAATGCGACCCCGATCAAAGCTACAGTCATATATGACTATGAGAATATGACTTGAGGTTTCATACATCTTCAAGCACACACAACAGGATGGTGATGATGCGGGTCATGATAACCCGTATTTCTGTATTTGATATCCACACCGCTTTGTATAATGAAGCTATTTGAATCTCTCATGGCTGAGTAGATGAATTTCTTAATTATGCTTACAGTTCAGTTAGTGGTTTCTGGTATCGTCTTAGGTATTAGAAGTTTCGGTGATAATTGACTTTATCTGTTATTATTGTAGACTAGCTAGGTTGGTGCTATTTATATGAAGGAGTTAAATACAGATTTTTTTTGTCTTACATATAGATAGGTAGCGTGATAGTCGACAATTGCAACAGGACTTACCCCATTGAAGTGGCCAGGTTTCTCCGCCTGGATCCAGGATGACGGCCTGGATCCCAACTCTTCTACATCCTTCTTTCCCTCCTCTCCTTTATTTACCTCCCCTAACTTTCATCCTATTTCCCTACTCATGTAATCGTCTTGTGTTTCCTTTATGTTTATCTGCTTACAGGTCCCGGCGGGTTACAACAACAACAACTGCAGCATACATAAACATATTGACCCGTATAACACCGAATCCTATTAAAGGAATCTATCGCTGTTCTCGGCAAAACCAACCACAGAACCTCGTAAAACATCAAAAGAGGGGATTAGTTTGCCTTTTCTAGTATACATATGTGAGTTATGCATAAAGCTGGACAGTCGCAGAGAAATTGCTTAATTACCTCCTACCTTCTCCCTATTCATGTCATGACAACTCCTACAAAAATTGTTTCAGAGAGTATAATGACTTAGTTGCCAGTCAGACAGGAACCTGCTGTCACCAACAGGACGGCAGAATTTTCGTAACTATTTAACTACCAAATAAATAAGTAAATAAATTTATCTAAGTTAACTTCTCAAGTACTTTGAATCTATAAAACTATTACTCGGCTAATTTGGTTTTCATAGTTGGTTACTATTTTTCTTGTAATTTTTCTCCCTGTTTTGGATGCTGCTTTTGCAACGCATAATGCATTCTCTCAAATTCATGCACATCCATTTTAATTATTTCAATATGAAAAGCGCAATTACCTTAATTAAAAGTGGTAAATGCCATGAATTCATGTGCATTTTTAAATTAAAATAGTTTATTTTTAAAATGTAACTAATTTTTTATGGCAGACATTGAAAGCTTTCACTGGCTAAAGCTGACCAAAAATGATTTATGGTGTTGATAAAATGATGCTGAACAGGAAGTAGTTGTTTGCTCATATGGACAGTATCTGTAACAGCAGCTTTGCAACTGTGTATGTATATATGTATATATAGTTGTGGCTTGGACACTGTTTACTATGCAGCACAAAATGTATAAAAAGTTTAATAAATTACCATAATGTGCAACTAACTCAGACGTAAAATCTTATGACTACGTGAATTGGAAGGAAACCAACTAACCAACCAAACAGAGCCAGAATTGAAAGTCAACAACAGAAGCCAAAAGGGCAGAATATATATATATATGAAGGAAAAGAGATAGTGAAAAAAAGATGCACATAACAAGTAAAGTTCAAATTCTTGTTACCCAAAAAAAAAAAAATAAAACCAAAATGGTAAGGTGCATTCGCTCAGTCACTGGCCGACTAACAAACGGAAAATGGAACAGTCAAATGCATTTCCTTTACAGGAAGCAGAAGCTTCGTTGTCAAGTCCTGTGGTAATGCAATTATTGATGATGCTAAAGCTGCTATGAATATCAAACGATGTAAACCTAACGACTGTCGTGGTGTAACTTTGTTGTTGACTACTGAATTTGCATGGGTGTATTATGGGAAAGGATATCACCGAGTATCCATGAGTTCCTTTATTTGTTATTGGGGTGTGATGTAATCATATGTGTGGTTTACTTTTCAACCATTTTCAATACGATTCAAATAATTTTATTTTAAATATTTTTGTTATTGTAATGGCTCTGTGAGCTTGATAAATTGTAGGACAATACTGTATGCATAAGTGAAAAGGATGCACTGTGGCGACTAAAAACTGATAACGAATAAATTGCAAAAGTTGGAGTTGCAATGCGTCCATAATGTAATGATGAACGTAACTTGTGAGTGTCTGCGGGCAAGAAATATATTATCAAATGATATATGCAAATGATTGCACTGTGAAATGCAAATGCATTATTAAAAATTTTTTATTTTATACAGATAAATAAATTTCCATGTGTTCCAGAGAGATTTTTGCTTCAGGAAAAGATTATTTTCTAATTTTCGTGTGTGTAAATCCTTCAATGTTTAGTCAAAACTTATGGAAGTGAATATTTTTTGTGTGATTTTGTGCTTTGAAATATTTTTTGAGTCTGCTTGAGTAATTTTATTTTACATTCCTTGATTTATGGTCTTAGCAATCGTCCGTCTTGCAAATATTCTTAGGATTTACTTTGAAATATCAAAGCTTCATCATTTACTCGTTAGAGTTTTCATTAAAAATATTGAGAAAAGAAATTCTCAATAATAATTTCTTTGTGAAAGAAATATTACATATAGAAATTGAGTAGAAATACATTTTACATACTTATAATAATATGTTTTATAATGAATAAAAATGATTAAAAATTTAAGTAAATGTTAGAATAAATTTTTTTTGTGGTGTCCGGTAAGTAACGAAAAGTACAGTGTGGGACTTGAACCCAGTAAAACCATCTCTTAAAATCTTGATCTTGAAAATATCCTAGCTATCAAACTGTAAAAGATTTCGAGCGGAAATTGCATTCCAGTAATCAAGAGATAAAGAGTTGTATTTGAATTTCCAAATTTATAATGTTAAAAACATTAATTTTTGAAAACTATTTTAATTAATGTAGTTACCTAAAACTTTATAGAATCCTATTCTTTATTATTTTAAAAAAAATATATATATAAGGTTTAATGGAATGTACCATATATAGGGTAATAGTCGTTGGGACCACATGTGATGAGACATAAACATTGTTTTTTCAATTTGTTTTGTCTCTTCATCTGTGATCCCAATAACTACTCTTCTACATATATTTCATCAAATTTAATCTCCTGCTCTCCTACATATATTCCATCAAATTAAATATATATATATTTTTTAAAATACGAGGGCAGTTTGATAAGTCAGTGACTTTTTGAATAAAACAAATTTTTCGATATATTTAGTCCAGCGTTTTTCTAATTTTCTTATTCCCTCCAAATAATAGGTTTTCTCAAAGCTCTCAAAATACGCGTTTATATCGGTAATGACTTCTTCATTCGACTCAAATCTCTTACCATCCAGCCATTTCTTTAGGTTTAGAAACAGAAAATAGTCGCAGGGGGCTAAATCTGGAGAATATGTTGGATGGGGTAGCAGTTCGTATCCCAATTCGTGGATTTGGTATCGTAATGCTTAATCAGCGCACGAGATTCACGGCTATCAAACAACAACTGAACGACGTAGCTTGCTCAAAATTAGAAAGTTGTCCACTGATAGATTACAGCTGACAGCAGCACTGTTGCATTTGGAGTAACTGCGAAATTCAAAAACTCACTGGCTTATCAAACCGCCCTCGTAACAAAGTAAAGGGTTCTATGGATATTAATGTTTTAAGTGGGTATTGTGAAACAAATCTTTCAACATTTGAGTTATGTTAATAATACAATTTCAGCTTTTATAAGTTGAAAAGTTGATAGCAAGCTAAAATAGGTAATACATGGACTCCCATGTTTATGTAGGGGTTTTACAAAATAACTCTCGAAAATGAGTTTATAATATTAACGTGTGTTTTAGAATCAGGGTGAAAATTGTTTGTTAAATTAAAAGGATTCTCGAAAGGACCGCAATGTTCAGCGTACAAACAAAACTGAAAGGCACGACTCCCCTATTCAAATAAAAGTGTTTCTAAAGTATAAACTAAGTATCTAATTTTGCAGGACGACAGCTCTGTTAGGTCGATAAGAGAAGGGGCTCTATAAACATTTTGAATTTTCTCCCATGTAATGAGAATCACTGATACATGAGGGGGAGAAGCACAGTTTCCACTTCATCTGCTCAGGAGAGCCACAACCACAAGAAAAGAATACCATATGTTGTATGAAAGTATTTTATATATACACATTGCATTACTATCAATATAAAGCTGGTGTTTTTTAGCACTATAACTCTATTAGATCTGCGTGTTTGATATAAGTACACATTGATTGATATCTGTCCATTTACAATAATTTTGATGTATGATATATCTTAAATATGCTTTTATATATGTTTCTCTTTAATGCACGTTTGGTAACAAGCCATAATTTCTATCAAAGATCTATTTATTTTTAATATTAAATACAATTCTTTTTGTAACTTTGCAACTTCAATAAAATATAGTAGTTCTTACATTTTTACGTTATTTGTTTACTATATTTTCTATTATTTTATTGCAATCTTTAAATTTGTGTTCTTACAGACTTTTTTATAAATAAGCAGAATAACTTTCTTTTTGAAAAAAAAAGATATAAATATGTCATACTTGTTTGGGAGGAAATAGAGTTTTAAGATTTATTATTCTCGTATCGTAAATAGAAATTATACATCATTCCTCCTTGAAGATTATCTAAAGTTTTTTTTTTTGTACTTCATATTTTGTTTTTGTTTTTTTTATTATATTTTTTTTACAATTTAAATATACTCACATATTGTATGTATAGTACATATTTCACATACGAAGAACACAATTTATTTTCCAATGGTTATAATAAATAATTGTGTAGGTGCCCTTAGTACCAATTTCAGATGCATAATTTATATACCAGTAAATTTGTTGAATTGTATATTTTAGCACAAATTTCTTGTGTTGAGTTCGTAAGGGAAGCACTTCAAAGTAGGACTTTTAACACTTAGTACATAAAAAAAATATTTGTAGGCAGTTGGAACATACATTTTTTCGATACAAATGAGCAAAGTTTCCACACATTCACAAAAAGTGGATCTCAAGGGCGTTTAAGGTACTTAAGTAAATAAAAACTTTTCGTCTTATTTCTTACTGTTGAATCATAAATCAAAGAAATATGTATCAACGTTGCTTACGTGCTCAATCCAATATAATATGTTATATGTATCCATATAAAACTACGAAAATTTAATGGAATATTTAAAAGGCAAAAATTACGTCAGCACGCTAAGTAACCGTAAAAGGAATACGGGAATATGTGGTCCGTCTATGGTTACAATACCATGTATACCATATACATACCATGTACGGAAGCTATTCGCGTTCGCGGTCATGTGTTATTTTTCATTCATGAAAAAATTGTGTGAGGACAACACAAAATAAAAGCAAATTACGAAAACAGGATAATATTTAATACTCACACGAAATACAATAAAACCGAGTATGATAAAACTATATCGCATATACAATATCATATAGGTATGTATATGTTTGTAGGTGTGTATGGAAGTAAAAATATGCATATGGATCTATTTAAATATGACACCAGTAAATACAATAACGCCGCGAGCTTAAAGCTCGGTAATTTTCACATCTGTTTCAATTATGCAGATGGCTACAAACCAACAAAACGGCAAAATAATAAAGCAAATTGCATGAGATATTTGCTGTTGATTTTTTAAATTTTTCTCATTTGTTTTATGTGAAACAAGATATTTTTTATTAAATAAATTTTGGATTTAATCACATCAAAAAAAAATATTTTTTTCCTTTTGAATTAAAACAATTAAGTGTCAACAGTTAATAAATTCGTTTTTGTTACGTTACTTGTTAGTATTTATTGTAATTTTTATGTTCTATTATTTTATTTTTTAAATAAATTAAAGAGGAATAATATTAGCTTTATTATTGAAATTGTTTATACTTAAATTTTTCATGAAAATTCTCATGCCTAACGGCACTATCATTCGTTTCTTGACCATCTGGTCGCTGATGCATTGCTACAGTGCATTTCAATAAAGACCGACAGTAGCAGAACAAAGAAATACATTGTAAAACCGGTTTCTGCTACTTTTTTTAGCATGTTTAGTAGTCTTTCTTAATGAAATCGTCTTTATTTACATTCCTATTGCGCGTAAAGTTTCCATTACAATAGGAATAAGGGCTGGTTGAGTAGAAGAAGAAAAAAGAAGAAGTAAAAAGGTAAATGCAAAAACTATGTACAAAAAAAATTACAAATTTGTAAAAATAGCGATGTTGTTCTCTTGTGAATGTATTAAAGTAGTTTGTACAAAATTTAGGTAGAACTAGAAATAATGTTAGTTTAGCAGATAAGGATGCTGCTGATAACAATGTAAATAAATTGCTATATAAAGAAGCGAATGTGGATATGAAGGACAAACCATATATATATATAAATAAGCATATCACATTTGTATTCTAGATGCGCTTAAAAATCGTTCGTTTCAACCTTAGTAAGCCTAGTAAGACTTGTAAAAATCCAAATTTCTGGGTTTAACAAGCCTAGAATTTTAAAATTCATCGGACCTACGTCGAATCAAATGCAAAGTTATCCGTTACAGCATAGTAAAGAGCAGAAACTGTTTACAAATAAGATTTCTAAAAATTCGAGATTTGTGGGCTTAGCAAGTCTCGAATTTTGAAAACTCACTGGGTCAAAGTCGAGTCGAGCTAAAAGCAAATCGTGTATATAAACACAGTTACAGGGAAATGTTCAACAATTCAATGGAAGTGCATTGGGAGCTATGTAGCGCAACACTCGATATATAGTATATAGTGTCAATAAAGTTATTAACAATATACATGCCCTAAATCAGAAAATTTATGTCACAATTCGAATGCCAACAAAGAAGAAGAATAACTAAATGATGTTTAGAAGCTTTATAAAATCTTAAATTTTTCGTATAAAAGAGTGTGTAAATTATTATTATGTCAGTCCCACCGTAGGTACTATAGGATTCACATAAACCATAGGTCCGTTGTGATAACATTGGGAAAAATTTTTACTGCTTTTACAGCATTCTCTAACGGAATCATCTGGTTTCGAATAAAAATCTTTAAAGAATTGTAAGGATAACTATTTCAAATTCTGACATATTGCTCGCAGTAGATAACTTTCGATCAGATAATTCTTTGTTTAATGAGAACGGAGTATTTCACACCCTTATACTGACAGCTTTTAAAGAATTCTCTACTGCTGACATCTATCCTTGTCGCGTGTTTACAATGATCTGTAAAGACGAAATTTCACTACTTTTTGTTAAATTTAAAAGGACGTTTGCACTTTTTGGCATAATTTTGGCCAAAGCTATGTGTTATGTGATAGGTTTGTTGTATGCGAAAACCGACAACCTACCCTATTTAGAACTATCCAATCTCAGAGTAATTACTAACCGCAACGGTCCTCAACGGCCGCGTTCGGAATGTATTCTGTTCGGTTAGGGTCTGTTGCAGCGCAAAAGATCAAACTGGTCGCAGTGCTTCGCTCCGTTGGGATCTAGTATCCCGTTCATTCCTATTCCTACTAACCGCACGAGGCGGTACGCAGATCTTAGATCAGTCATTGAATAATCACGCTGCTTATGAGGAATAAGCAAATTAGTTAGTGAGATGGGTGGGACTTTGCAGGATCCTATCAAAGCTATCAAAGAGAAAAGTGCCCAGATACACTAACTCCGAAAAGGCTCAACATTAGAATGCTTTGTATGTTTTAGTCATTTATTGATTTTGCAATTGTTATTTGTCTAACAAGACGCCTAAGGAAACAAAGTGGGATGTTTATTTTTAATTGCACGTATCGATGCATGTACATATCTAAATGAAGAAGTCATGACCAGTCATTCTATTTTAATATATTTTGATGAGTAAACGAGCATTTAATTTTATAGTGGAATAACTATAATATAACAATATGTATAATTAATTGCTTGAAGCTATTGTGTTTACAAATTACTTAATAAAATTCATATATTTTGTGCTGAAAACTATTTCGAAAACAAATTTATTATTTTAATTTGAATTTGTGCAGCAGGTGACATTTTATGTCTGCATATATGCATATTTGAGGAAATAAAATTGCAAGTCAACTATGTTTTTTATGAAATATTTTCATAAAAGTACAATTGAATTAAATAGAAGTGTGAATAAACTAGTTGAAACCAAATATGAAAAAAGATATTAATTTAAATAAAAGTGAAATAAAATCATACAAAAAAAAAATCGAAATTTTTAAATCAAGTTTAAATATTTTAACAGAATCTGTATGGCAATACGTATACTTTGATGCTGGTGGCTTAATGCCTAAAGGATTATAAAAGGATTCCGTAATAAAATAACTGTAGCAGTCACGTCATCCCACAATTTCATGTATTTGGTTGATGAAAAGTTTGATATGTAAAAAATAATGAAAAAATGAAATAAAACATTATATATCTACACCTGCACATTGTATATATGAAAAAGTTTTAACAACATTTTTAATGGCATATCTCACAAAAAGTTTGGAATTTGAAAAACGTTTCTGCAGCAAATATTTGTTAAAAATAGAAAGTTTAAAAAGTTTCAAAATATTTTTATATTTGTGTAAGATTAAAAAAATTTTTATTATGTTTAAAACAAAATCAACTTGTTTAGTTAAAGTTTTCAGTTTAAATTCCGGTTCCTATTCTCCACAATTTAATATTAAAAATGTAATAATTCAAAAAAAGGTAATGCTTTGCCTTTTTTTGTATCTAAGTGAATTTTTTCCATTAACCATGTTTTTTATGCTCTCGACAATTGCTAATATAAAAAAACGTTAAAAAAACAATCTCCCTACATAAGCCACAGTCTATTTTTCCTGCCAACACGTTGTCCTATCTGTTAGCAAATTGTAATGCAACGGCCTAAAGGTTGACTATGGAACGAGTAGTAGATAAGACTATAAAAGCTAAAAAAAAATATATGTACGTAATGTTAAATTGCACTATAAAATGCTGGAAAGGTAAACATCAAGAAACCAGTATAGAAAACATCACGTTTTCTTATTATGCTGCATTTGGCACATTCTGCAGTATTCTCTTTACCTCTACCTTTTGCTGCAACTAAAAGAAGCATTATGTGTGCATTTAATACTACCAATTTTCTTACTTCAGTTCACTTTTACACTTTTTTGTTCGCTCCAGAACAGACATATCACCTATGCACATCTATTCCACTATTAAAGCACAGTTTTAGTGCTATTTAGCTACTTTAGTTGACGTTATTTGTAAGATGCTTTCATTCATTGATGAGCACAAATGTGTTACTGGAGTAAAAGCAGCGACTGAGCGTAAAGTATCTTAAATAGTGCCATTTGCAACGAGCTAAGTAAAGCATTACTCGAATTACATGCATTATTATGTTTAACCATGTGGTGCATTTATCAACATAATGTAAAGATTAATTTTGTAAGTGACTAGCAGTGACTTCAAAAATATACATTTTAAAGTTCTAACAACACACGTTTCTTATAATGATTTAACTAACTTATATTAATCAGAAATAATATCACTCATACGCTATGTGGTGTGGTGCGATTCAAGAAATAAAAATATGATTGATTATATGTAATAAAGAAAAATCATTTCATATAAGAAGTTGTCATGCTGCTTCACTGTTATAAATTTGGTTAAAATATGAATTAAAATATGACAAACTATAAATTTGAACTTAAGTAACATACATATGTTAAGACAGCAAACGATGTGGACACAACTTAATTTAACAAAACCAATTTGTATTATTGGATATTTGGATATTTTAAGAAAAATTCCTTATATACCATAATTAATAAAAAAACCAAACTTAATTTGGATACAAAACAAAATACTGCTTGCTGGAACCAAGATCTGAATCAAGCCTTCGCAATAAAGTTCCGTTGTATAAACCTACTATAACATAAGTAATGCAGCTGTGAGAATAGGTGTTTCTAGGTGTAGTTCTAATATAGAAAAATTGAAAGATTTTCAATCAGTAGTAGAAATATTTCAAAATCCAATATTTTACCCAAAACGCTTAAATTAATTACGCAGGGTCGTCGGTTTTTGCTTAATAAAACAAACTCAGAAACGCAAATAGAACTGCATATCTATTATAGTAATAATCTAGACATAAGCAATATAGTTGCACACTTAGTAACTCTAAAGTAGAAATATTTCAAAATCTAATATTTAATCTAAAACGCTAATAATAAAAATAATAAAATATTTATTTATTTTTTTATTTATTATAATTAATTACAAAATATAAAATCTTATAACTAAGATCAGAAAAACGAGCACTAGCTGCCAGGGCCTTCAGCTCGGATATTATAAATTAAATTTTATTTACTAGATTACAGGCTTCAATACATTTATACATTAAAAATATATTTTTAACATTAATTTTTTTTAAAACGCTGGTTGGTGAGATAATAAAAGAAACTCAAAAACGCAAATAAGGCTGTATAAGGCACACTCTATGAGTTTATCTTATAGTAATATTGCTCGACGGGCACTGAGGAGGAATTCGCAATTGTCTAGAAACTAGTTACGCCAGATCATGACTTAAAAGAGAACAGTGAAACGCGAATTTAAGGATGCAAATTACTCATGGAGCGACATTGTTACCTATTTCAACAATAAAATTCGATTTAAATTGATAGCAGAAGCTTTATACACCACTTAGGAGAAAGTAATCATATTTATATTGGCTTATGACTAATATTTATAACCACAAAGATCTAAATATTGCTCATATAAAAGATATGATTTTATACAAAATATTTCAAAAGATTTAGCTATCAATCATATAAACCTACTAGCTATGACTGAGTTGAATAAGACTGAAGATGTTCGAAGGCTTAATACACTATAATAATGTACAGCATATTAAACATAATAGGGACATACTTTCTTTAAAGACGCGATATATTTTATATTCTTTCTATTGTAACACATGGGCTATCATGGCTGCTCTACTTAGCACTATCTAATCTCAGAGTAAACACTAACCATACAGGGCGGTACGCAGATCTTAGATAAGTCATTTAATAATCACGAAGCTTATGAGGAATACACAAATTAGTCAGTGAGATGAGTGAGACTGCAGAAACTTCCCAGCTATCAAAGAGTAAAAGTGCCCAGATGCACTAACTCGGAAAAGGCTCAACATTAGTATCCAAATCTCCAGTTATCTACTAATTGGAGCTTCGTCACTGTCTTGGCTCCATAACCACTTACATGTACAAAAACAAAAATGTATATACTTAGCCCCACAGAACTATAATCTCTATAATCGCACTCAGATGCATACTCGACCCCAATTCGCAATATAATAAAATAACTTAATAAATATAAAAAGGAATAGTTCAGAGCTTTTGGGAACTCTGAGGAACCTCAGTTTTCAGTAAAAGTTTACTGATTATTCATAAGGTGAACTAAATGCATTTTCAGTTGGGTTATTTCTGTATAAACATTCAAATAAGTTTTCTTTCCAGATAATATTGTTTTCGACTGGGTGCTCACTTTCATGTGTAAATATTCTTATACTCCTATCTACGAGCACAAATGGCATGACACAATGTTACAATTTTTCATTAGAAAAAATTCATTAAACTCAAGAAGTTACTGGTATGCAAATTTGACATTATTTTAATACATTGTGTGTATATTGTATTTTTGTTTAATAGAAAATTTTATATGTAACACGTACAACAATGTGCATTGTCATACGACACATGCACTCAACAACCAGTACGGACCCACGTCGGATTCAAGTTGAATGCATATTGCAGGCAGGAAGAAAAATAGAAAGGAAAAGGAAAGTTGCGCTCGAATCGCTTAAAGTTGCCTACCATAATGTCCTGTAAGTGTAATGCATTTTCGCACGTAATGTTGACGTGTTCTATCTCAAAGCGTGTTTCCGTTGCTATTCTTAGACACTTCTCTACTCCCGCCGCAGTCCTCACTCTTATGTTATCACATAATTTTAACTTTCATATTGCATTATAACTTTTCATGCCTGCATGTGTTTGCTTAAAGTATTCATATGCGGATGCAGTGATTCACTTGAGGGTATTTTCAGATACTTTATTTGATGGAAAACTGATTTTTAAGTTGCAAATTAAGATTTTGAAAGCCTTATGGAAAGCGGCTCTAACTATGTTTCTTGCTTCTAGGCAAATTATATATTCTATGCATTATAATGTCTGTAATTATTCTCAGCTAAAAAGAAAAATAGTTTCATAATCAGTTTTTTTATATTGAATTTGCATTAAAATTGGCAAATGTGCTCAAGAGATTGACAGTTTCATGATAAACTGTGTAGTGTTGAGAGTTCAATTTTATTGTTAATAGAGACTCTTATGCAAATGTGTCATATTATTATGTAGATAAACTTTAGATAATAGTTTAACAATGGACTATTAGTATCTTATTGGGAATATGTAATTTAAAGATAACGGAATATCGAAGATCATATTCAATAATAAATATTCTTTACCTAGGAAGTGTTTTGAAGTCATTCAAGGTGTCCTCTGATCAGATATTTCTACAGTCGAATTAAACAATAAGAGTTTAGGGTAATGCAGGGCTAGCTCAAACGCTGATATAATTGTATAACAATCTATAGGTCTATTTAAAAGGCGATAAAATGTTTTTCGGTTGATTGATAACTTTTCGTGTGTATATATTTTGTAAAAGTACTTTCATGTATGCATAAATATCTAAAAACTATAAATAAAAACATAATATAAATTTTATCAATGTACGACATAACTCATTTCTCAGTGAACACTCTTTCATATACCAATTATAAATTAACTGTCCAGGTCAAATGGATACACGAACAAAGGGACATCACGGACAACTATAGTGCAGACGAGCTTATCAAGGCATTATTCTGCTCTCGCAATCATACAAAAATATCTAAGTATAGCTAAACAAATTAAAGCACTCTGCACTCTCACATTCATTTCTCGCAATTCTCAAAAACATCTACCATATGTATAGCTAAGTAAACTTAGGTAGATGAACCACTTCTATCAGATCTGAAATCAATCTAGTCCAAACTGGAAAATAAACGTACCAGTCAGCTGTTTCAATCACAGCATAACCTACTCTGCACTATAGTATAGGTGCTAATGGATCACTGTGTACTAGGTAGCCATCCCATTACTCTGAGTCTACCCTATAATCACGTTTGTCGGAGTAGTGGCTCGTGGATCATAAGGAAACTGTATTTCACCTCATTTGTTAGTGTCCATTTTTGGTTATGAGAAAAATTCAAAATTTTTTGGGCTCCTTTTCTTACCACTCTGAAAGAGCTGCCATTTTACAAAATTAGGAACTCGGCTAACTTTATAGGCTTGTCAGGTTGCCTCAGTTTCTCTTGAATAGGGAAGTCAAGTATTTCGGTGTTATTCGCACGCTTACCACTGTGTTCGTTTTTTTAGGAATCCAAGGAATCATTTAGTTTGAGTGTTAAAAACGCTAATTTGTGTTATCACAACGGACCATTATTAGAGTTCAAGTGGGCTTTGGGCATAAGACCGCTACTCGAATCCTACTTAACCTTAACCTAGATTTGTATTGTCTTGAGATGGGACAATTTTAAACCAGACTTTCTTTTGTTTATACCGACTTTTTTGGTTTTTTTTATTTGTAATCACAATTTAATAATGAACAACTTAACTAAAGAGTCCGAGGACAACATTATCAAAATCCAGAACTAACTGTATTGTGTATATTGGAATCGAGTAGATTCGACTATCTCATCATAGATTTTAGACTTAGACTACGAAACGCTCCCATCGTCATAACGGTGTATAAAAACTATGTATAGCCTGATGTTCTCCAGGCAACCGAACGGCAAACTTAAAAACTGAACAGAACCTCGTTCAAACTCCACTTAAAAGAGGTTTTACAATAGTTACTTTATTATAAACTATACAAAATTTTAATATACATTATGAAACTTTAATTTGTACAGTACAAATACAAATAGCTTAAAAATAAAGCTGAAATAGTTTCGGGTTACTTTTTGACATCCATGAAATTTTGTGCTATCTAAAGTTTTCTGTTATTGCTCACGAGAACATCATTTCTCACAATTGTTCGTTCGCAAATATTGCCACATATGAAGTCACAATATGGGTTATGTTAGCATTTGTTTGCGAGAATTTCATACATTTTTTCTATTTCACATTCATTGCCAGCAGTTGACACTTTGAAGTACAACATGATTGATGAACAAATATGAAACTTACAAATGCCTTTTGCATTCTTATTTGTTTGGAAATGTTAATATTGCCTTTGTAAATATTATAGATGCCTAATATGATTGATTTCAATTGAATGAGGATTATGTAAATAGGAAATTTAATATTTATTAAATGCCTTACTGTAATATTGTTCACTTCAATTATTGAAAGTATCTTTTTAATATGTTACGTGACAGCAAGTGAAATTTGTGTTTAAAACTTTTGCAAATTGCTGCAAAGGCGTCCTTGATTAAAAATTCTTTATGGTATTATTTAGCACTTTGTACTATATTACACTGACATATGTATAACAGCAATAAAAGTTTACAATCTTAAAAGTATTGCATGTAAAATTCAATATCCTTTGTAACTTAAAAGTACTTAAGTGTTTGTACTACTAACACCCACAATTTTAGTAAAAGCTACTGTACTTTTTTTGCGCTCAATAAAAGTAAGTCTCTACTGAATAGATTTTTATTTTTATTTTTTTCTTTTTTTAATGAACATTTCTACGTGTATCTAGATCCTAGATATGCTTGGATAAGAATACAATCTTTTGTATCTGAATATGCATGAACACTTCTTTAAAGTCAAATTTTTTTACCTAAATTTAAGTTCTATTTGTAAATTTTATAATATGAAGTATATGGAATTTTTTTATAATTTAATTGTAAAGAAAAAATAATAATAGATGCCTAATAGGTATCCAAATAAAATTAATGTTCAGTTTTGGAAAAAATGCTTAATTGTACTATCCATTACACCCTTCAGCATGTGCACGAACTGACTATATTAAAAGGTAGTTCAGGTTAGGTTAATGTAGCAGTCAATCTAATTGACCAATTCACTTAGATCCTATGTTCCGTTTTGACGTACAGTAGTTTTGACATGGTATGACATGTGACGTCCAAACTTACTGCATGTCTTTGTACAGTACAGTATCCTAGTACAATATGAGAGCTGTTTAGATACTTGCAACTTTTTTCAGTGATTTCCGTACAAGATTTTAGATTAAGAATACGTAGAACGTGAGATCTGTTATTATTTTAAAATTTTTTAAACTTGTTTGAGTACATTAAGTCAGAGAATTTAGATTTGGTATATATAGTGTCTACATATTTCGGGCAAATTTTTTTTTGTTTTAATCCATTTATTTTATTACAATCCGTCAGGTATGAATGACAATAATTATTACGATCTGAAAAATGAAAGGCGCTTATGGAAATGTGTGCCATACATATACCCACATATCTAAAACGTCTCTCGATGTTTTTCTTTTCACCTTTGTAAAAGAATTGAAGGAGGACATCGGGTGTGTAACTAGCGGCTTTAGGTGCATATATATGCGATGAGTTTATACTACGAGATATTTCTTCCTTGATTGTCGGAACACGTAGTTGTTTATGTAGCTGTTCATTCGTTACATACCAAAGTGCATTTGTGATCATTCGTAGTGTTTTAGATTGAAAACGTTGGATAATTGCCAGATTTGAGTCTGTTGCAGTATCCCATAACTGGTCTCCAAACTCCATAAAGGTTTTAGTACAGTTTTGTATATAAGCAGCTAATTGTCGAGTGACAATTTGGAATTTCGGATTAGGAACCAAAATAAATTTCGCAATTTGAGACCCAAGGCTTTACGTTTTTTGAATATCTGTGGCTTCCAGGTTATTTTACTATCCAGATATATGCCCAAGTATTTTGTTTCTACAGCCTGTGGTAATTGAGTATTGTTTATTATTATTCCGGGAAGTTAAAAAAAAATATTAAACTGAGTTTCTATTTGTTTGCCACAAAAAGTTACTACTGCCAATTTTCAACGGTGATAGTTGAAGTGGATGAAGGGACGAATCGTCCTCAATTAGCTAAGAAAGCTGTTTTAAATTTAGACGGTGGTTCATATTACTAGTTCATAATACTGCTTCGCAGAACCGGGAACTCAAAGTATTGTTAACACTAAATAGCTTTGATAGCTGCCTAACTGTCTGTGAGAATTTAGGCATTCATTTTCTGTAAGTGCATGTTCATAGCACAATTGATAAAGGATATTAATTTATTGCTCTCTACACATGGGATGACCATCAGTCTTGTTATACTGTCAAATATGACTATTAGAAAGTTTTTTTTATCATTTTTATTTTGAAGAAAGTTAGTTTACAGTGCAGAAATTTCCTTGAATAATATTGTGTTTTAAATTCGTTTTTTAATTGGGAGTTTATGGTTGCTCTATTGAAACTCACTTGACCGAAAATATTAACACCTTTGAGCTTTGTATTTTCTTAATTTGTGATTTCAATAATATTGTCATTTTCGTGCTTGGTATTCTATCTATTGAAACTTGCGATTTTAACGTATATAATAAAGTAAACCCCCCTATAACACGGTAGATTGATTCCGGGTTATAGGGGTATTCCCGTATACCCCGTATACACACGTGCAAAGGTACGCGAAGCTAATTATGATCTGTACAAATAAAACAGTGTTATATATGAGAACCCGTTATGAGAGTCCCGCGTTATAGGGGGGGGGGGGTTTCTGTAATACATTTACTTAATTTTATTACAGCTTATCTAGTTTTAGCAAAGATCATATTTTATAATTTAATTAATTTCAAATAAATTTCAAATAGTTGTTAAATGACTTTGGCATTAAAAATGGAATATTGAATTTTAATATGATTTAAATTATTATTTAAATTTTATTGCCATATTTTGAAACTAAAATAAATATGTTACATGTCAAATACAGATTTTTACTGTTAAAGCTTCTTGTAATTCCCTAATCAAAACTGTAACAATTATTGTCAGTTTAATTAATTTTATTACAAAATATTATTCAACCATAAAATATTATTAGCATAAATGCCATTTTTGGGATTTTCAGCTTCTATCGACAATAATTAGGATTTCGAACGAATTTATCTTTAATTAAAGTACTTCAAAGTTGACAGTTTTTAACTTTTTAATGGAATGCATTTATAATTAGCAGTTTCAAATGGAACTACATTTATATAATAAAAAAAGCCATATACGCAAATATTATATATGTATATGGTTATGCAAATTTTTGCCAGTATGTGGGTGCATTTTATGTTAGTTTGTGACACGTGCGGCACGAGTGTCAGTAATCACAATTATGCAAATGCACCCAACATAATGGCAAGCGCAGACGTAATTTTCATTCTCTATTTTAGTGCAGCACAGCATAGTAAAGTAATTGCATCATTTCCGGTACAGGTGATATGGATACGTAGTTCTCTGCGCAAGTTGAGGTTTATGATGCGACTAATGCAAGTGCAAATATTCTGCACTTAATTTACTTAAATGAAATGCTCTGCAAAATGTGTGCTCTGCTGATCAGTGACAATTCCGTAGGGGACTTAATTCAGAAGTGTCACACATTTGATGGAAATCAATGTAAAGGTTAGAAGAATTAACACGACATTGATTATCAATTAATTTTTGAAGGTAAGTAATTTTGTAAAATATACAAACTTAAGTATCAAATGTGCAATAACAAATAGTAATTAAATTTAATTAGAACCTAAATATACTGAAATATCATTGCCGTTTAAGGATTTGATAAATAATATTATATGCAGTATAACAAAAGATACAACTTTAAAGTCTATCGTTATCTAGAATGCATGTATTTGCAATATTTATAATTATTTAATTGTTCGTTATTATTTGACTTCTTCGATATGCAAATAATAAATATATTTATAAAAATGTATTTAAGACTTTATAAGTTCATACTCTTATAAGCAGTACTTTTCTCATTATTTGTGTTGTATGTTGAAGTAGATGAACCGACCTGTAGAATGAACAGAATTATTTTTATTTCCAATTATACTACAAACATTTTAGTAGTGTATTTCTCTGTGATATCAATTTCGTTCGTAGTATAGTACAGTCCTATAGTACTATAGTATTCTCTATAGTACTATAGTATTTTCTATAGTACTATAGTATTTTCTATAGTACTATAGTATTCTCTATAGTACTATAGTATTCTCTATAGTACTATAGTATTCTCTATTCTCTACTATAGTATTATAGTATTCGGACGATCGCATCTTGTCTGGACATCCCTGTTATAGAACACTATAGTACTATAGAACAATATAGTACTATAGAACACTATAGTACTATAGCAGGGCTGTCCAGACCAGATGCGATCACGGGCCAATACAACTCACCGTACAAATTGGAGGGCCGCAGAAATAAATACATACGTTCATAATTGTTTTAGAGAAAAATAAAAAATACGGTTATAATGTTAATTAAATTTATTGTTATTAAATTATTAATTTGAATTCTTTTATTTGGTACACCATAAAAAAATAAAGTAGTTTTCCAGAACACCAAAAGAAAATTTATATTATTGTAGTAGATCAAAAACATATCGCGGGCCGCATAAACATTAGCTTCTTGCCACATGTGGCCCGTGGGTCGTGCTTTGGACAGCTCTGTTCTATAGTATAGTATTCTATAGTACTATTTGTAGTATTCTATATATCTAACCATATGATATTTTTCTATAGGCTTTATCTTATTCTAGTATTTATTCATTTCATTTTATTTAATTGGGACTTTCAAATTGTTTTGATGCCACTATGTATATAATTGCACATATCATTTTAAAACATACCATTAGATTCTAACAAAAGACTAGGGTTAAGTTTATCGTTTTTCAATATTTTAACTGTAGCTCTATAGATTTGTTGGATCGAAGAAATATATAATTAAGTATCACGAAAATAAATGTTTTCCTTGCAAGCTTACGTATATTAAACGCCAATTGAAATTATTAGGGCTTTGCTTTATTAAAGTTACTATAGTGTGGTATTTCCTCACCACATAAATTGGTTTCCTCATTCATTCTTTAAGAAAATAAAGTTTTGAATCAATTAAAATCTAAATTATATACAATGGATAGTCAAAACATATCCTTTTAACCTATTTTTATTTATTTATTTGTGAGTTAAAATTAAAATTAATTTTAAAGTTAACTAAGAATTAGGAACTGAACTGCTAGGTTTTTCGCCTGTTTTTTTTTCATATGTGAGAACAAATTAAAATCCTTAATAGTCATATAGTCTAGTTTCAGTTGTTTCATTTTCATTTCAAAAGCTTGATTTATTGCTTAAAGTATCGTATCTAACCACATTTAGTTGTTAAAATGTAGAAAGTCAAATGTTTTGAGCTTTATTCAGATATAATTTTAGCTTATAAAAATTAGTATTGAAAAGAAATACATAAATTTAATACTAAAATAAATAATATTCCAATTAAGTAAAAATAAAACAATTTATGTTTTGAGGTTAAACGGTTTGACGCGCCAGTAAATATTACCTCAAATTATGTGTCTTTGGTAAAGTTTCCATATTCATCAACTGCCTAAAAAAAACTTTTTTTTTATGGAAACAATGTTTTTATGTAATTTGATACAACCTTTTACTACAAGTCACATACATAAACGTTAAATGCAGAAAACCAATTAAGGTTTTGACTTAATTAACAAAATGGTTTTGTGGCTTTTATATTAAAGTATTTCGTTTGCCACACAAATCTACAAATCTACATAAAATATTAATCATTAAGCAATTTCAGTAGCATTTTGTATCTTTTTGGTATTTTAATTGGATTTTAAATAAATAAAAATGTTATTTACATTATTTCTTTTTAAAATTTATTTTTATTATTTTTTCAAAAATAAACTTTTCATTTTATAGTTTACTTAAAATAATACAAATATTAATTTTGAAAATAATGCAAGTAATTTTCTATCACAATTTTCTATTTCCACAATGGATAGAGAAATTATAAGTTTTTAATTGCAGATGCAAATAATACAATATAAACCAGTGGAGTCTGAATTTAATTAATTTTCCCTGTAAACTTACAAGTTGAAGGCATGTCAAGGCATTGCAGAAGAAAAATTAATTAAAATATTTCAAATTGAAAACAAATGCTCCAAGCTTTGGGGCACGACTTAGAGGCGCTTTTAGATACAAAATCTAATACTGAACTTAAATCATTTCGAAGTTTAATGTTGACAAATAAATCTGAGTAGGTTTGCACATGTACTTATTTAGTTAGGAGCACCTTTTGTCGATGTTCTACTAAAATGTCTTGAGGGTAAATATATAAGTGCCCAAATAAAAACAAATCTTTGTAATATAAGAATGTTTTATAATAAATTTATCTACTAAAGTTTATAGCACTCATATCAGCATAATTACTTATAATTAATAATTAAGGAGGTACTTAAAGGAATTTAATTTTTTAAGTAATTTTCAAGTGTAATATTTATTTTTTATATATATATAGTACACGATTGTTGCTTGATATATGCTGTAATGTTAATGCGACATTTCCGTACTAAACTATGACAGTTATGACAGCCACTTATAGATATTGCTGTGGTTTACTCCAATTGTTTATGGTTTTATTAAAAAAATAAATTTAAATATCTTTAAATTTTTCAGTTGGAAAATAAATTTTAGCTACTTTTTTTCTTTCAAGTGTCTATTTTGATTAATTAAAAAAAATTTTTAAATATGGTTTTCAGGATAATACGTCTAAGAAGCTTAAAAATAATTTTAGAGCTGTAGGGTAAAAAACGCACAACGCGTTTCTTAAATTAAATCCATATTAGAATCACGTGTCTTGAATATTAGCTTCAAAAAAAACTAATGCCTTCGTATATAATAACAATAATTTGATTATTTTTATTTATTTACATTGTGACCGAAAGGTTTTCGGAAATTCTCATTTAAAATTCGCGCGCTGTATATTTTTCGATATTTTAAGTTTATGTAGTTTGGCAGCAATTAAGGACAATTACTATGCCAAAAATGAGCGCGATCTGTCAGACAGTTCGTTTACGGCAGCTGTTGAAACCAGTTCACCTCAGTAGTGCGTTGCGAAAAAAACAATGGAAAAAAATATTGAACAAAGAGTTTGCATCAAATTTTGTGTTTCGAACGAAATTTCGTGTGCAGAATCGTTGCGAATGCTACAAAAGGCTTATGGGGAATCAGTTTTATCGAAAACTCAAGTTTATGAGTGGTACAAAGCCTTTCAGGACGGTCGTACGACCGTCGAAGACATGCCGCGTTCTGGACGACCTTCGACCTCTACCCCCGACGAAAACATTGAAAAGGCAAAGGAAATCGTGTTCCAAAATCCTCATGTGAGTGTTAGAGAGATAGCACGAGAGCTAGGCATCGGTCGTGAGATGGCTCGTTTGATTTTGGTGGAAAATTTGTGTATGCGACGTGTCAACGCTCGGCTTGTTCCGATTCACCTCAATTTGTTCCAACATTATCAACGATTTTAAGGCCAAACATTCAATAAATACCATCGAACAGCCACCGTATTCACCTGATCTTGCACCGTGTGACTTTTTCCTGTTTCCCAACCTCAAATTACCACTCAGAGGAACGCGTTTTGAATCCATAGAAGACGTAAAACAGAATTCGCAGAGGGAACTCAAAGCCATACCGGAAAGCGCCTATAAAAATGTTTTGATGATTGGAAGAAACGTTGGCATTTGTGTATCGCTTCTAATGGAGCATATTTTGAAGGAGATAAAATAAATATTGATGAAGGTTAAGAATTTTGCGTTTTATTTAAAATTTCCCGAAAACTTTTCGGTCACAATGTATAATAGCAAAAGATAGTTTAGAAAAGAAAAATATATATATAATATAACAATCTAACATAAATTATCATTTAATTTTAAAGATTATTATTATTATTGTTAGGGAATGTTGCACTGCGACCGTCGAGTCTATTGTGCCCCCTTATGGGCTTAGAGTAGGTCTTTATGCACTGTTGCGTCAATAAAAAAGTAGTATAGAACCTACTTTACAGAGTTTTATTGCCTCTTCAGTAAGAATATAAATTCCTAGGAGCCTATTTCGTATGTGCATTAGCGTAGGGCATTCTAACAGCACATGTTTGGCAGACTCCTCATTCTCTTGCATCCATAAGTATACCCAGTTTTGTGAAGTGGTTTTTTAGTCTACAGTGCCCTGTTAGGATTCCTGTGATGTTTGAAAGACTAACTAGAACATATTTATCTCTCCTAATACTAAATTGATTGAATGATATCAAAGCAAATATTTCAATTAACTCTGCCTTTTACCGACTATTAGACGTACAGAAAACATAATTGGATTAAGAATGTTTATATATTTATTAGTTGTTTCTTTTATTTTACACATAATATAAATCATTAACAAGCTACACTCAGAAAAATAATTTAGTTGATTTAACCAGATTTTAACTGAATCTCAGGTCCAAGTATTCTTAATTGACGCATCATGTTGGTTTAACCATACCATATATTGGTTTTTTATATCTTCTTTACCACATAAGCTAAGTTTTTTCTAACAAAATGATTCGGTTAATGTAACTAGTATGTAGTTAGAACATATTTTTTTTTTGATCATGTAATTCAAAAAACTGTTTTTAACACTGGTCAAACTCCTTATATACCCAGCGCAAAAAATTGGATTTTTGTTAGAACAGCTAACTTAAAAACATATTCCAAAACAGTAGAATATGCGGTGTAGAGCATTCTGTAAGCCAAAATTTACTATATATTTGTCAGTACTGACTAAATAAACTCTGAAATCACTAAATGAATCTATAACCCAACTACTCTCTTCACTGATTTCACAAAAAATTACATAAAATTAAATAAAAATATAACAAACTTAAATTTATTGCTAGTTATACATGTCTAGTACCCTATACTGACATGAGTAAAGGTATGCTAATCCTGGTTTTGATAAGACGAGTTTGGCATACTATTTAGAATGATATTTGATATTATACTAAGAGACAGGGATGTGTAATTTAATAACGTCTCAAATTTTGTTTCAGAGAATTTGAATGTTTTTTCTATTGATTTTAAGTTGAGCCTTTTAAAAAGATCTAGTGTCGGGTCTGCATCAGTATAGAGTATTTGTTATGTTCTTAGTTTTACATGTTTATAAAATGAACGACTTTGAAATTTTAGGCCGTGTGCGAGTTGAGTAAATAAATTGAGGAAAATGGTAAATTATGTCGGTATGGCAGCAAATGTGTGTATTTACCAGAATTTCGAGTTGGATTAATTAAATAAAAATTAGGTGTTACCATTGTGGAAATTTTAGAAGATGTTTAATAAATAAATAAATAAATTTGAATAAGTGCAATAAATAAATTAATAAATATTTATATAAGTGTAGTGCAAAAAATCCCTAGGAAATTTCAATTTACTTTACCTCAATTTACTTTCCAAAATATTAAAATATATATGAGTTGATATATTTGAATACTATACAGATATAAAAGTAGGTTATAAATATTAGATGCAGTGTTGTTTAGGAGTCAAAGGCATTGATTAAAATACAATGTATTTGTAATTTTCTTGAGGTGTAGGGTGTGTAAACCGCCCTTGGTATTTTGTATACCACATATTTGTATTAACAAGTGCTTTCATTTTATGTTGCCAAACATAGCGAGCAACTCTTAAATCAAAATCAAGAATGCTGTTTTATAATCACAGCTTAACTTAATTTGGATTTAAGATAATTTAGGTTGTCTCAACCTTGCCTGTTTCACAAATTGAAATTGTAAACAACAACGGGAAGAACAACAACAACTATATACCTTAAATACACAATTCCATTGTTAACTACTTGTTTCAAATTAATGACAGTTTCGTACTTAAGGCAGGCGGCAGGCAGGCAGGCAGGATAGATCGACTACTTTATTCAGACCTATATAGCCGCAGTACGATTTTGCAATTGTACGCTAAATGTGATTCATTAAGGTGCATGTTTGCATTTGTATGAGCATTAATGTATTTACAAATCGTAAATCAAATACATAACCATTTCATCTAAACTGGCACAAACATTTGCCATCCTACACAGAACACAGAACAATTCGTTTATTGGAAATTCGCAGAGTTCAACAAATGCCGTACATAAACTAAATATTAATGCGAATTTGATTGTTTTGGCTATACAAATAATCGTAAATAAAATGTTTGGCAGGATTAATGAATTCCAGTTTAAATAGTTTCCAATAAAATAGAAATATAAAAAGTTTTACTAGTACAACAAAAATGTTTTCAATTAAATGTATTTTTTCATCCAGTGCACTTTTAATCAAAATAAAAATAAAAATTTTTTTTTTTAATTTTTTTGCATTTGATATACCATGAGATTTTGATGGATGCTGGAAGTTCATTATCTGCATTTTAATTTTATTAATTAACTTAAAAATATTTCATTACTGCAATTAATGAGAAAAGAATGCTGAGGTTGAGGTACTTTGGCAAACAATGGAGCGCGAGTCATTAGTTAGCGAGGCTATGCGAGCGAGCTGTTCTTTATCAGTTAATGAGTACGAGTGACTAGAAGTAATGGAAGAATCTTTTTAAGAAAGGATGCTAGTTAAAGTAATGTAGTGTTTTGGGAAAACTGACACTGATGGCTGCGAGTACCTTTGGTTAAGTGAACTAATTTTAAACTTATTCCTGTATTTTTGACATTTTTACGATTTAATTTTTTTATAAGTGGGTGGGTGATTGTGTTTGCAAATTTGTCTCCATCAATTGAATTCTTCTTATTGGGATTAGTGTTTAATTAGAGTAATCTATTCTAAGGAAAAGTTTTGTAACTTAGTTTTTAAAAATTTTCTGGAAAGACCCTATTAGCAGATTTTCTAATATATCAATGTGTTTTTAAGATCTGTTACTTTTTTCTGGGAAAAAGTTTTGTAGCCCTTTCCTTTATATATTTCGGGGTGGTATTTATAAGTAGATATCTGTAAATGTAAGTGGTTATCAGATCACAATATATTTTGAAGATTCTGTAATCTATTTTGCAGAAAAGTCTAGAAGAGGCTATGCTGGATAGTTTCGTTTTTTATATTACTTAGTTTATTAGTAGATCTATATAAATGTTTGTGATTATGATGTACTAAGGTATTTCGAAGATCCGTGCCAGAGTATGGTTTTGGTGTGATATTCATTAAAGCAATATTATATTACAATTTACTAATAATCACATCTATGGAATTAAATTGAATTTGCTGTATATATTTTAAATCAAATCATAAATATTATATTAAATAATTTTTATTATAAATTACAAATAATTATACAATCTGTAGAAACAAATCTGAGGTTAATATCTGTCTTTACAGGACACTCGTTCATAGAACGGCACGGAGCTAGACTCGGCCTACCCTGTGGTACCTCTTGTTGTACGTGTCTATCAGCTCTTGAGGAAATGACACCAGAACACCTGATGTGTCTTTGTCCAGGTTTGGCCAGAACTTGGCTTAACTTTCTAGGGGCCCCAGTATTAGCATTAGCTAGATTCTATCTTCTACCCCCTATTACGAGGTTTTTGTGGATTCAAAACGGCTTTTTGGCTAATTGAGAAGGACTCGTCCTCTCTTCACCTCACTAACTACTGTCACTAACTACTAATAATTACATCTATGTTATTATATTGCACTTGCTGATAATATTTTAAATCAAATCAAAAATATTATGTCAAATAAATTCTGTTTATAGCTACAAAAATAAATATTCTGTTTATAGGTATATTATATTTATTTATGTAAATATTTTATCACGATTTCCAATTTGCATCCAGCATCACAGTATATACATTAGATGTTCTAATTCATGCGATAAAAGGAAAAAATGTAATAGCTAAGTAATGAAAGCCCTAATTGAGTTTGAGATATCAAAATAAATTGATTGCAACACTTTTAGTTTGTACGTGTATACATGTTAAATTTGTAGTGCTAATAAGAAGCTGGTTACCGTTTTAATAACGAAGCACTTACAGCACCCAAAGTGTGGTAAGAAAAACGTCAAAATGTATCAACGGATACAAAGGAAATGTGAATTTCATTGCGAGTAACTAAAAGATAGCTGATATACTGCTGAGTATTTTTTCGTCTCAATTTTGTTCATGCTGAAAGTAATTAAGCAGCAGGTGGTAAATTTCGTAAAAGCTGTTATGAATCTTCGTTTAATCCGTACTACTCTAATTGAAAACTCACTTCAATTTTATTTACTCAAATGATTTGTAGATTTATTACACAAGTAGAGTGAAAGCAAGCATGCTTAGTAAATATATATATACACAAAACTATATCTAACCATTTACATTTAGATATTTCACAAATGTTTGTAAAAACTTGCATTGTGGCATTAATTAAAGTTTATTCCATTCAAAGTCAAAACAAAATATAAATAGAAGAATATTTTTTGTTTTCTTTTTACTATAGACAATAGTTATTAAATTAAAACATTTGAAAAAAACAAAAAAAAAGTAACTAATATAGTTAGTCGTCATCAGATGTCAATGATTTTTATAAATTGGCATTCGTTTTTGAAATTTTTTTTAATGGAATTGTGACTTTGTAGCAGCAAGCAATTTGCATCCGCTGCATCGGCAGAAATTCCATGGCATCTGTCGATTTTATTTACTGACAATTCTTTGTTGACTGTATTAAATTGAATTGGATTAGTTCACTGAATGCTACAAAAGAGAATAACAAAATTGTAAGTTGATTGAACGTTGCTAATAGACTTATAGGAATCTGGTATAAAATTGAGAAATTATTTTTAAAGCAATTATTGAGGAACTTACATTGAACGTCACAAGCCATTACTTTTTTAAAATTGCAGCACTTATAAAAATAGCCAATTTAAGATCTACGGAATTTTAAGATTTTTTGTCATCAATTTTCTTTACAAAAATAAACGAGGAATTTTATTTAGAAAAAATCAACTAAATTTACATAAATTAAATTATTAATAAATAAAATATTACCAGAAATATATAACGTAGTATTTCTTAATCTTGAGATTTTAAAATATTTTAATGTCTCCCTTAGGTAACAAACAAAACTTCTGATCAAAAAAGAACGAGAGGTCTATTCTTGAATTCCCGCGCTTATCCAATCGGTAAATTGTTTATTTTCACGCTGGCAACACTATTATACACATTCTGTCAAAGTTTAACGCATACCGTACGATTAGTTTTTGTTTGGCGTCTATACAAAAAGTCAAAAAAAAAAATTATCGATTGGATAAGCGCGGGAATTCAAAAATTAAAAACTAAAGTTCTTTTTTTATCACAAGGTATGTATAAGTTTGAAATAAAAAAAAAACATTAAATATCTATCTTAGTATTTCTCAACTTTAAAAATTTATAATGTTCCTCCGCCTTAGGTATATACACAAGAAAACTTCTCAAAGTGAAAAATAGATAGATCAGTTCCATAATTCACATTTTCGAATGACGAAAGATGAACTGTATTCCTTTTGTTCGTAATAAACGATCATTTTCTTTTGCTCATGCACTACACTATACTCGTTTGTAACGTTTATAAAAGACAAGACATTCCGATCACCCAAAATGAACACATGAAGAATATTAGTGGGCGTATGCTCCACATTGCCTCGGTAATCGATCTCATGCAAATTTTTATCATTTTAGTTGATTTTTTTTTATATTTAAATGTAGCTTTATATATAATTTATAAGAATATATATTAATTATATATCATATACATTAATATTAAGTTCCGACATTATTACTATAATATATTTCTTTTGACCTACAATATACTACAGAATTATTTAAAATATTTAATATATCTTGTTAAGGTGGTTTTAGAATTTATTTGTCAGTTTATTTATTATCATATATATAGTTTTCAGGCTCATTCTGAGGACTTCTTGCTGCTGTTTATTGGTTTTAACTTATACCAATGTATATACCATATTGCATATTGCATAGTTATGAAAATATTAAATTCTTGTTTAATTGGCGAGGCAGTTTGTTATAGTCAATCAAAAAATTAGTTATGAAAATATATTTCAAATATATATGGTACATAAAATATATAGGAACCATCCTTTGCCATAGTCCCTATCTTTGAAATATAAGTTAGATTAAAATGTCCAAACTTTCTTCAGAAAATATAAATAAAGTTAATTAACCTTCCCCAAAAACAGATTTCACTTTGATTTAATATGCATTGTTATACCTTGTTTAAAGTAAGTTACTTGAGTAACTTTAAGATTTAGTTGTTTACATTGGCACAAGTTACTATTAGTTTATTAAAAAGGGTATTCCATTTTAGAATTACACACAACATCACAAAAATTTTGAAATAACACACTAATAAATTTCATGGAAATTAAAGTAACTAAATTCTCCTCCCCCTATCCCTACCCCTTTCCTATTTTAGTTACAGAATATCTGCCTGAACTCTAATTTTTTTGCTGTTTTTTCAGTATTTTATTTTAGCTCATAAATGTATTTATCTTATGATGGCATAAAAAAATTTTAATTAATTTTTCAGTGTTCTAAGTTAATAAAATTTAATGAAGATACTATTAGTTGTTTAACTATTGATTGCAGATACTAGTATATTTTTAGTACAAATACGTGGTTAACATTACATTGCATTTTAACCAAAGATAGATAGTTACTGACGAGTAAATCTTGAGTTATTCATTTGAATACTATTTAAAAAAAATAATCAATGATATTTTCAATTACAATAAAATACAATTTTTATTGAAGTTATATTCTTTACAAATGATTTAAACAAAGTTTTTAAATTAAATTTACTTGATAAAAGAACTAAAAAACTGTATTTCCTGAGATTTATTATTTAAGTACTTAATCTGACACTGGCATAATTAATAGCTTCTGAACATTTATTATTAATTGTAAAATGCAGTCATTGTAGTTAGTGCATATACACTGCAACTATATCAGTCAATATAGCATTTAAGTTGCTCTACAAATAAGAAAGATGAAAATATATGAAAATCAATATAAAAATATGGGTAAAAGTTTAAGGAATATTAATCACAATTTTATAAAAACGATACTTCCCACATAGCAAATAGTTTACTTATTCTGAAATAAAAAAGACAAAACGAGAACAAAGAAATTGTGTAAGAAGTCGATAATTAAGAAAGGAGATACATCACAGAGGATACTGTGTTCAAAAGCACAACACATTAATAATGAAAAGTGAACAGATCTATCAAATGGTAGAACATTAGAGTTTCTAATGAAGACAAAGAAGTACTATCACATGGATAGAAATGTCAAGACGATCTAATTGGCAATGCTATACACATTACTATGACTAAACTTTTAGTTCCAAGTATTTGCTAAACTTTCATATATGAAGTATATTAAGTTGCTATTTAAAATTAACTCTAGTGTTTTAAAAATGCACCTTAACTAAATATAATTTATGTCTTAGAAAGTATTAGTTGTCAATGTTTATGTTACGTGGCGTACGCTCACGCATTCTAACTTGATGTCTTGCCATTTGTATCTCACCGAATAAATTGCGAAATATGGCAAACAGTAAAAACAGACAAATATATTTTAATGCTGTCAGTTTAACTGATGTCAAAAAGTCAAAACAATGAAAATAATAAAACATTTTTACTATTATTACAAAAATAAACATTAAAATAAATATACAACTTAAATTTTAAATGAGTTAAGAGGTCTTAGTGTGCGTGTACAACGAACTACTTTTTCACTTGCAATTCAATTTCTCTCAAAATGATGTTATAAAAATAAAATTTTAACATGAATTCTATGGATCCAACATATATAATTCATAGCTTCCTGAAAAATTCATATAAATTGATTATTGAGTTCACATAAGAATAGTTGGAGAAGAAAATAAATTGCATGAAAATAAATTTAAAAACTTCTCTGTCACTATTATTCATCAAATAAGTTTCCATTATTCCTATAAATAATTTACAATAAAATAATATCTAAGATATTATGTGTAATCTTGGCAGTTAGAAGTTTGTACTTTTAAAATCCATCTTTGCACAAGAAGGAATCAACAAGAATTTAGAATATCAAACTAAATCCTTTACACACAATCAAACCCATAAACTAACTTAACAGAAGGAACTTAATTAAGAAGTGTAATTATGTGTTTGAGAGAAATACCTTGAGGTATATTTATAAAAATTATTTATTTGGGAATTTGAAATTATATTACATATGTAATTCATCTTCCTTACAGGTTAGGAAGACGACCATTCCCAATCGACAGTTTATTTTTAATATTACAAACGATTTTCTTTTAATTACATGAACTATAATTAGTTTTGTTAATATCATTGGCAAAGGTATCTATTAAGCTATTAATAAATTTTTAATAGATATATTAGAAACATGTCAGAGTACTCAAATCCATCAATATATTGTATATAATATGTAATCTTTAAAATAATATCTAAAGGAATTCCTCCCATTCTTAGTGCAATGATTACTAATTTAAATATATCTTTCGACTACATAACCAATCAACTAATAAGTCTAGAATCAACTGTATCAATATCAATTATAACAGTATCAAAGCTAAAAAAAACTACTAGTTACTTGGATGAAATTTTCAATTCAGCTTAGAGAACAAACCAAGACTCTACAAGACCATTCTTAAACCGATCTGCACATACCCAATTCAGCTGTGGGCTAAAGCGAGTAATTCTAAAATTGAAATATTATAAAGATTCCAGTGACTACGAATGACTACAGAAGCGACTTGATATGTGACAAACGATCAACTACACAAAGACTTAGAGATTGCTTGGATAAGAGACGAAATAAAAAAGTTAAGTTGCAGGTATATCCATACACTTGAAGTTCACTCAAATTTTCTTATCTTATCTTGGTCAGACAAGAGTGAAACAAAAAGACGACTGAGAAGAAATCATATTTTAGATCTACCTTATTGAACCTTATATAGATATGTAGTTACATGATAATCGATAAGTATAAGTTAGGAATTATATTATACCTATGCAATTAATCTGCATGTATTATAAGTTAGTGATAGGATAGTGATTAGATCTTAAACGCTTAGTATGCAACAGTTAATTTCACTGGAAGTTGATTGTTTCTGTTATGTAGTACAAGTATTAATTAAATTTGGTTATTATCGTATTGTTAGTCTAATTGGACACTCAGCATTAGAATGGAATCCACAAGGTACAAGGAATCTTGGACGGCCAAAAAGTATATGGAAAAAATGGATAAATAGGGAAACTAACAAATCATTCAGCGAGCTTAGAGCATTAGCGCGTAATAGAGTGTCTGAAAAGCATATGTGAATAGACTAAGTTCTTGAATTGTGATTATAAGTATTAGAACATGTCATAATAATAATTGTCATAAAATAATAGATTACAAATAAAATTGCAAAACAAAAAAAAATAAATAAAAGGTTGATACTACTCTATCAAATATTAATAATATTCGCATACATACTAAAGTTGAAATTTAAAATATCAACAAGTATATGGTAGGGCATGCAATTAAAAAAAATATATTGTAATCAAAATACTATAATTAAAATAAATAAACAATAAAGTAGAATAAAATTGTAAGCATACTTAATAAATTATACGGGAGAAATATGCGATAATATTCGTGTTGAAAACTGATTATGAGATTTTGCTGTTGAAATTATATTAGGAAGTTCAGACTCGGAGTACTTAATTGCAACAAAGATCAGTCTCAGATTCACACGAAATCAGCAAGTATTAAATTAAAAATAGAATACGGAAAGTTAAGTTTATAATTGTGTAAAAATATTGAGATAACAATGCAACTATGTCAAAATAAACGCTTCGAATTATGCTATATGCTATTAGTGTCGGTGTTATTGATACAATTAAAGACAATACTTACGGCTGCAGATGTACACAATGATACATATTTTCAAAAAGTTATGGCAAACTTAAATACCACCGTGAATCCATGTGAAGATTTCTATGAATATGCTTGCGGAAACTGGATATCACACTATTTGTCAGAAGAATATTTGGATATGCCTGGTTATATGGACTATAAGACCAACGAGCAATTGATAGAGATTCTGTTAGCAAATAGTAATAAAACTGGTATCTATGAGCAAATATGGAATTACTATCAATCTTGTGTGCAACTAAAGGATCCAGTATTAAATTATTATTTAAAAAAGGTACAAAAAGAGTTAAATTTCGAGTGGCCAATATTTCGAAAGGACTGGCATAAATCATGGGCAAATGAAACTGATTTTGACTGGTTGCACACTATAGCTGCTTTGAGATCTTATGGATTGAATGGCATATTTTTATCTAATAATGTTAATGTGCAACTAAAAAATGGTAGTCATTACTTAATGGAAATACACCAGCATCAATCAAAATATGTATTACAAAAAGAGAATGTGGCAGAAATTTTTCAAAATTTTGGTATGACGAAAGATGAGAGCAATAATATAACTGAGAGGGTTATGTTACTAGAAGAGCAAATGAAGAATTTAACAGTGTTGGATTATGTTAATGGAAGTCATGAGGAAATCAATTATGAGAACATTTTTAAGGAATTCAGTATTAAAGAGTTAATTGAAGAGGCACCTAATATTGATTGGCAGAAATATTTTGAAACAGTTTTAGGACGTACTGTAAATGTGAACAAAGAAATTGTGCAAACATTTACATTGAATTTTGATTATATTGACAACTTGTTGGGTACTTTAAATAGTACCACAAACGAAACCATTGCTTATTATATTATGCTTAAGTTTATGTATCAAATAGAACCAGAACTGCCACTTGTCACAAATAGATCTATACGTTGCATACGACATCTTAGAGGTATGATGCCACTTGGTATGAATTATTTGTACGAGGAGTATTTGTATAAAAACAAACGCGAATCCACCGATGCAGCACTTTCTGAGATATTCGAGAAATTGCGTTATAATTTCGAACTTATTGTAAATGAAAATTATTTAGGTTTAAATGAGGAAGAGAAAAACTATGTATTAAGAAAGCTCAGAAATATAAAACTAAAGATTGGTAACATACCAAAAGATATGAGCCTGGAGTTCGTGCAACAGTATTATAAAAATATACAGAATAATATCAGTGATTTCTATGGCAATCATTTGCAATTGTTGAAGTTTAACACGCGACAGCAGCAAGAAAAACTGAAAAATGTGGTAACACCAGATGGCAAAGTTTTCTATTTGCTTGATATTGGCACTGCCGTTTCTTCCTCACCAGTTAAAATATTTGATAATATCGTTTTGGTACCTTATGGTTATCTGCAACTGCCCTTTTTTAAGCACGACTTAAGTGACATATATAAATATTCACTTTTTGGTTTCATATTAGCACACGAAATTATGCACACTTTTGATCTATTTCAGATAGTTTACGATGAACATTCTAATTATAATAGTATGGGCGTGGCAGTAGCGCAGCACTATGCACAGCACATCAATTGCTTGCCACGAAGCACTTTAGATATTTTATCAGAAAATATTGCAGATGTGGCAGGCATACGCTTAGCCTATCGTACGTACTTCGATGATGTAGTTAATGATTCACAGCTCGATAATCAATTCGCTACCAACAATTTCACCAGCCAACAATTATTTTTCATTAACTCAGTGCAACTTTTGTGTGCAAATATCAACAAAATTTCCAGCTTTGACATTAAATCGCTGCATTTGGAACATGACATGGACGACGTACGTGCGCGACGGAATTGGCCAAATTTCGAGCAATTTGCGGTGGCTTTCGGTTGTGCTAACGATACAAATTTACATCCTGCAAATGTCTGTCGTTTGTGGTGATAATGCAATTTTGTTCAATAAATTTTTTATAACTAACGAATTTTTTATGTATGTGTTTTTATTTAGAAAGTATGAAAAATTGCTCGAGATACTTTTCCATAACGAGGAATATTAAGTTTTTTAAATTTAAATAAACTTACTTTAATATTTTAGTGCTGTATGCGATGCATTTTCAATTTACGGCAAATGTTTCTCCTAAAACGAAAATAGAAAATTATTTTTCAAATTTTTCAAATATATATTAATATATGTATATGTATACATTTTTATATTTCTAAAAACTGTATAGTGAAATTTATAAAAGAACATATAAAAATTTAACTGAAAAAATCGTAAAACGAATTGCATTTATAGGATTTTAATTTTTTATATATTTTCCTGCAAAAATTAGAAGTCTCTCTCTTTTTTAAAATGCATTTTAATTAATAGCAAACATTTGAAAAATTGGAATTGCAAATAAAATTTGAACTATAAAACAGTTCGAAAGGTAACATAGATTCAAAGCATCTAAATGAATTTTTTTCAATATAACAAAAAAAATATATATATTTTATTTTATATATAATAAAATGTATATATATCCAATTATTTTATTTGAGATTTAATTTTATTTCATCAGTAAATTTTTTATTAAATTTTTTTTATTCGAATTTTATCTATTTTTGAACTATCGGTTTATATGTCAAACAAGCACCTAAATCAGAAATAAATTAATTGAAATACTGTGAACTAAATAACATTTTATTAAATTTATTTTTAATAACAATATGAACACATTATTTTTAAAGTTAATTGTTTTTACCGAAAGCTACGTTTTTTATGATGACAAAGAAGCTATTTTTAAAAGTTAGAGGGATTCGAATAACAAAGAAACGACAAGTACAAAAATTTAGTTAATTTATTGAAATTTGACTGATTATACAACGCTGTTTCGAGTATTGTCACGAACTCAACATCAATAGTCTTAGTAAATATTCGAATTTATTTTTAATTCGTTTATAGTTCGTATGTAATATGTTTGGACTGCAAGTGCCAGGCTTAGAACTCCTGTCTGTCAAATTAGAAGTGTTGACTAATCGTGTTTTTCCACATAAGTAGCCACGGCTGCACAAAGTTTCAATATTCTAGTTCCAGGTTTTTTCGTCACTTTTTACTTTTAAAGTGACACAAAAGCACTTTCCATGCTTTAAATCAGAACGAGCTTAAAAACACATTATCATTCGGCTTATACAAGTACTAAAAGGACTTGAAATATATTCTCTTTATATGCTATGTGAGGTATTTGTTGCTAACAACACGATAAATATTTATAACCGTTACCAAAAACATCCATGCTTACGAAAATATCCTACATATCATCTGAATTGGAATACTTGTCTCAATTGCGCATTAAATAAAGTAACTAGAGTCATTTAGATAAGTTTATACGTTATGTTTTTTGCTTAACAGTTTTATGAATCCGTTACCAGATGCTGAGACCTATTTGTGTAACATTAGAGATTATAATTACTACTTAAAGGTAAATACAGCTTTTATATAAACTCTTAACAAATTTATTAAAAGCAGCAGCAACTCTTATTGGCATTGTTAACAGTGAATATGCCTGATCAGATTAATTTCATAATTAAGACATTTTATAGTTTTCTCAAGTATTTATTCAGGTTTCTTTGACATAGCAACATCGAAGTGTACGAGAAAGCTAACAGTTTAGCAGGGTGCTTTCCTGGATGTATCCCTGGCGATACCGATTTATATCACCTTCGATACCAACAAGAGCAGTGCTTACCTTCACCTTCTTCAGCTTGCCAACAACAGATGGAAGGCACGTGTGTAATTTCGAGGATAATATCTTGGGAACTCATCAAAAGAAACCGCGTGAACACTGTAAGGCTTATTGCAGTTTTTTTCAGTCAGTGGTTTATAGAAACCCACGCAGGGAAATTCCCCACTGCAGAAGTTGTGGAAATCTGTAGAAAAAAGAAACCATAAAACACTTTGGCGTCTTTGAGGAAGCCACTTTTTTCACAGTTTATTAGACTGTTTATCGGTAAAGACGAAAGACCTATTAAATGATCTAAATTTGACGTAATGGATTCAGGCTATACTCCTCTATATCAGGTGTTTTTGCGGGTACTGTTGTAGCAAAACAGCGAAAAATCGCTAATTGAGGTATATGGAAGCTATTTGATGGCTTGCCACTGCCATCAACCAACTTATTCAGGTATCAACAAAAATGCATTTCAAATCGATAAGAAATTACTTTAATCTTCGTCAGCAATTCCCTTTGCATTAAGAAATTAACAAAAACATTTACTTTGGATTTGGACATGGTTTACTTACTTAGATTATCTAATGGCTCACTATCGTTTAAGATATCATTTACACAATCATTTTTTTTTTTCATATTCTTATTATGTCTAGTTCTATTAAATTTTAATTCGACTAATGCTCTCTTCCATGGCTTTTCTCACTTTTTGATTACGGATATCATGTTTCTAAAAGAATTCGGCTTAAAACTACCTGTACTTCAGGTATGCAATGAGGATGTCATTTTATTTGGTCATATTAAATTTGTTTTTAAAATAAAGAAAATTGTGAAAACCCTACTGTTTACATTAATTATGGTTTAATTATTTTTAATATTGATATTTGACACGTGATAGCTTATTAATAGTACAGTACCTCTACAATAACTTTTTTTTTTATTTATTTTATATTATGAATGGAATAATGCTATTTAGTTAGATCGCAAAACGATGTTCTTTTTAAAGTTTGTCTTATTGAATTCACTATAATAATTTTTTTACAATTTTTTTTTTATATTTATTACTAAAAATATTAACCTTATTTCATTTTGTAAGCATTTATAGTAGCAAAATACTAATGCTAAAGTTGAAATCTTATTGAATTATCCCTCCTCTTTAGATTTGATGTCAGTTTGCGTTATCCTTGACCTTTTCCGCATCGATTCATTTTAATTTTATTTTTATGTAAAATTTTTTCAATCTTGCTTTGCAGCATCTATTTCATGAACTCTTCCAACAAAAAAACCTAACAAGCTCAATTGGATCAATGACTTTTATAGCCATCATTATGGGTGAATTATCCTTTCTTTTGTTAATAGAAAAATTATTGTAAAATACGTTTAACAAAATATTTTTAAAAGTAATATTTTTTTTTAATTTTACAATGTAATTTGAATTTATTGACATCCCAGCTTAATGCTATTATAATGAAATAATTTTATTTTTTGTTAACGCTGGTCTGAGTTCTCAGTCATTCAATTTCTGAAATATTTTCACCAACAGCTCTTATAAGTAGAAATGAACAATAAAAAATTATTTATGATAAATATTTTTTGTATCTAAAAGTACAGAGCTATCCTTACAGCTTTACAGATATAGATTTATAATAAAGTTATTTTAAATATATATTTTAATCTCAACTCATTGGTATTAAGTAATTATTTTCACATTGTGTAATTTTTCACGTTATTTTCTTATTTAATTTTTTAACACCTTTTCTCATACAAGTTTACCTACTTTGAATCTACATGCAAGCAGGAATGCAAATAACTTATTGAGTTTTGCATTATTTTAATGAACATAAATTTATACTTCAATTAAATTAATATGAATGAGCTACATTAGTCATCATCCGCAGTAATCATATGCAACAACGGTTACTATAACTACAACCGCAATATTGTAAATAAATTTACATAAACTATTCGTGGAGCTATGATTAGTCAACTCGAGTTTTTCCTGGAGTTTTCATGCCTACTACCCATGGACTACTATCGATTTCTTCACTAGTTAACTGGCTTAAAAGTCATGTTGGCGTTTTTGGTGTGCAAACAAACAAGTTCGTTTAGAGCAAACAAATGTTTTACTTTATTAACTTGGAATCATTTTTGACTGTTTGCTTTGAAATTGGATTGTTCCCATACAATAAAATCCATTTGGACACAATCTTAAATTGAATTTTATTAACTGAAATATGGAAAATCAGTGACTACGATTTTTATGGATTTAAATTAGAAAGTTTTCTTAAATTGAGACTTTGCTATTTGAAATAATAGTAGTAGTAATATTCTTTATTAATAATTTTAGGAATAAACAAAAATTATCCATTACTTACTTAAAGTTATGAACTAATGTCGTTAGCTTTACCTGGCAATTGCCTATTCATTTTATCCTTTTAATATTGTTGCGAGTTTAATTTCATAATTAGTAAATATTTTTAAATATTATTATTATTATTATTATTAGCGGTTAAAAGCTCTCATCTATAATTTGTTGTCTATATTTTAAGGTTTGGTTGAGATACGCGCACAAATTCAGCCAGTCTGTACTATCCATTAAGGACACTGTGCAGCTCCGTTTGATTTAGGATTGTATTTAACTACACTCACATTATATATATTTTCAGCCTCCTAAAGTTCGTAATATGATTTGAATTATATTGCTATTGTTATAACGTGTATTATTATTCTAAATTTTATTATTACTATTACTATAATTGGAGAGGTTTCGAAAAGTATTGAACTAAAATAAAAAAAAAATTCATTGTATATTATTTTTAATTAATTGAGTTTTTGGTTCACAATACAGCTGTTTCGAGTATTACCAAGTACCCATCATCAGTGGTCTTAAAACTATTTCTTATATTTAATTATACTTAAATAATTTTTTGAGACTCCAAATACCAAGGGTTGAACTTGTGCTCTGTCAAATTTTAAGCTCAGAGTCAGTGTTCATTAGCCAACTGACCCAAAGCCTTACTTGACGTGTGTATGTGTTTGAACTTGAAGTTTTTTTTAATTTGCTGTGATAATTCATTAATAAATTCAATTGCTGTGTTATATTAGAACGAAATCATAAACCAGCTATAGAATAATTGAATTAATTTATAATATTTTTATTTTGAATTGTTAAATTTTAATACTATTCTTTTATAACTTATTTTTGGCAATACTTGAAACATAAAAATAATATGAAAAAATTTTTTGTTGTTGTAGTTCACTACTTTTCGAAATCGATCTATTAAATATCACAGTTTCTATAACAGTAAAAATATACATTTTAATGTCATATTGACATAAAATCAAATTTATTATTATAATAATTGCGACTCAAATGATTTAATGTAAACTCAGTTATCTTAACTGATCTTGAAGGTTTAAGTGCTTTAAAACATATATTTTTTTTTGGTATATTTATTGTATAGATTTATGATAAATATTTAAAAATTACAACCATTAATTTTTATAAATTAAATTTTAATTGCTCATAATTTACTACTATGACTAAGATTTTATATTACAATGAAGTTGTTTAATCAATTTTAAGTCATTTAAAAAGAAATAATAAGGTAACTATTACGTTAATTATAGTATATATTACTCACAGACTGTAGTATTGAAATACAAAAGGATTGAAGTAATTTACTCATGGTCCGTAATCAAAAATTTTACTGCAGTTAATTTCGTGTTTCTTACTGCAGTACCGCAAAGATTATATATGTAGGCGAGGTGAATTTAACTTTCAGGTAAATGTAGTGCATGCAATGCAATATTTGTGAAATTTGCGGAAGTTTTTAAAATGCAATTTATTATATATGCGAGGAATAAGCTACTTCTTATTTTAGAATGCAGCCCATTTGTAGCACAAAACATGAAATGAACTACATTCGTTACATAGATATTAGATCTATGAGTTTGAAATAGTTCTCTAAGTGTATTTTAAGTATGTAAATTTATTCCGGATAATATATGGCTAAGGTTTTCTTCGTGTTAGTGGCTATATATAGAAGTAGTTTAAAGGTTCATTTCGAAGACCTATAGACAGCAACAACTTTTGTTTTTCTTTTTGTATTTATTATTCGATTTGTATATAATGTATAATTTATAATAAATTTTTACTTTAGAATGTTTAAGTAAAAAAATTTTAAGTATTATAAGATATTGTGAAAAAGTATTGTATATTTTTTAAAGAAATTTATAATTGTTCTATAATTTGTATCAATAAATGTGTAGCAACTAAAAATTAATACAGTATATACAAATATTTATATAAATATTTTATAATCTTTAAAGAAATGGTAATAATCAACCAATTAAAAAAAAACCAACTTACTTTTAACTTCTATATTTTTTTAAAACGAATATTAGGAATTCTCCTGATGCAGGCAAAAGCGAATTTGTCGAAATATATACAGATATATACAAAAAATAACGATCGAAATAAAAGCTAAAATTCTTTAAAAAACAAAACCGAATTTAATATATTTTCAACGCATAAACTCAAAAAATTAAAAAAAAAAATTAGACTAATAAAAGTAGTGGGATATATTTTGTGGGATGTTGAGACAGCGCAAGTGAAGGATTAGCGGACTCAAGTAGACCACGAAACTACTTGGGTCCGTTTTTCGTCCTTCGATTCTCGGATGTCGTCATTGAGTTAAAGCTAACAACATCGTTTGTTAATGTAAACAGCTCATTTAGCTTGAGGTTGCCTGCCAAGTCATCACCAACCCAATGATGTCCTAAGACAGTCTTCTTCCTACTTACCTATGCACCGCTGTCTCTTTTTCTTCTATACATAGTTTGCAAGTCTCTTCCTCAGCAAGAGTTAACTTTTTAAGGTGATACTTGAAGTTTCCATGTTCAGTAATCAGTGAAGTCAGCCAGCTTAGGGTGCTCTGCGGATAGCTAAGCACTTTTAACGCTTCCCTGGCCTGGGAAACCTTCACTTCCCTGGTTCCCTGGTTAAGGTAGTGGTATAAATATTTATATATATCGCATGGTACTTTTAAATTGATATTGATTTTTTAAACTAAGTTGAAATATTATATCAAATATGTGCTTGAACTGGCCATTTCAATTTATTATAATATTGGTATAAATTGATTTATATTGTTCTTAATTTCAGTCTGAACACAATCCAATTGTAACTAATTAAGACTACAGAATTATCTTATTGAATACGTTTAATGAAAAACTAAAACACAAATATTTTGTACTCAGAAACTGTATTGAAATCTGATAAAATCTGTAGTAAGTAGCAAGTAATTGAACTTTAATTTTTCTATGATAGTATTTGAATCATTTATAAACGATTTTCGTGATATTGTATCTCTATCTATTATATGATAATACTTTAAGTCACTTTTTTATTTTTATAAAATAATTAAAACTTATCATGTTTCTAGTACAAACATTAATCATCTTATAATATGTTGTGGTATATTACGTATGCAACATTAACCTAATTTAATGTTTTATTTTATTTATTAAATGCAGCGGCGCCAGTTTTTGATTGCATTTAAGTGCATAACCCCTGAGACTAGTTAAATAGGTGACTAATAGAAAGTTCTTCACATGTGATTCATATGATGTAATAACTCTTTTTAACACGCAATGCAGTTCTAGTAATTGTTTTAAATATATTTTATATCCTTTAAGTTCGTATATATGCATATATAAACATTAGCATATCCTACTTTAGAACATTGTTTAAATAGCGTAAACTACTATTACTCCTATTTTGACATTTCAAATTATGTATTCATACTATAAATACATTTAATTAAAATTGTTCAAATTCAAGTATATAAAGTGCATTTAAATAATTATGTAAATAGAAAAAAATTATTTAGGTATTATGGTTCTGTTAATAAATGAATTTCATTTACAAATTTAATTTAAAAGTAATTAACTAAATGAATTTATGGAGATATTTTTACACATATTTTAAAAAAAATGTTTCTTTAATTAAGTACAATATTCACAATATTGAAGTGCACTTTCCGAGTGCTCGACAAGTTTGTTAATATCATTTTTAATGAATTTTTTAATTAAATTTACATGCTATGACTTTTAATAGTGCAATATTTTATGATATTCATTTAAGATTATCTCAATGCATGCAAATATATAAAAAATGATCATTGAGTTAAAAAGCATAAATTAAGAAAATATGTAGTAATAATTTTTCTTGACAACAAAATTCAGTTCAAACTAGTAAAATAGTTATTAAAAAAAAATAAAAGATATATAAAAATTATTTTTTTTTTTGTTTTGAGTATTGTGAGATTTTATAAATTAATTGTTAAATAAGGAAAAGATTTTCCTTTGTGATTTAGTGACGCAGAGCAATGGGGAAAAACCGTATCTATTTTTTAGGCAAAGGTGTGAGAAGCTCCATGGCTTAGAGCTCTGTGTGAGAAAGTGCCTACGCAGGAGACGAACCCGAAATATCAAAATATGCAGCCAAGCAGTTCTAAAATCTTTAGCAAGCTTTTCATTCCAATCAAAGTAACATCGAGGAACTATGTTACTCTTATGTGGGTACCGGAACATGAACAACATGAGGGTAATAAAATAGCAGACTTCTAGCAAGGAAGGGTGCATATACTTCTTTTATAGTTCTAGACCTCTTCTGTGGAGTAACAATTAGCTTCATAAATAACTTTTTATATGAACGGGAGAAACAAAATCTACTTGAACACTAGAGAGCCCAAAAAGACATGCGGCAGTCAGGAGATTCATTGATCCTGAACACATCAAAGTGCTATCTTTAACCTTTTAATCATTATACGTAACCTTTTATTGATCTTGAGGCCTTTTGCGGGGTTATAAATAGTTTCACAAATAACTTAATATACGAACGGGAGAAATGAAATCTATTTGAACACTGGAGAGCCCAAACAGGCACGCGGCATTCAAAAAGATTCATTGATCCTGAACACATCAAAGTTTACGCTGTTCTTAACCTTAACAGAAATATTATTAAAATCTAAACTGAACTTCTTACAGACCACTGTAGACTCAATTACCATAAGAATATAGGTGCGGTAGCAAATGATTCCTGTCGACTCTGTCGTGTAGAGTACGAAATGCAACTGTTTAGCGGCGGTAACACGTAGATTTGAATACCTTGGAGGCGGGATATAAGTCCCGAATTAAATAGATAAAATTAAGCCCACAACGATTATGAGATTTGTAAATAGTCTTGGAAGCGGGATCTTAGTCTCACATTAAATAGATAAAATTAAACCCACAACGATTAAGAGATTTATAAATAGTCTAGAATTGTTTTAGTTGGGTCTTTAGGCGCACAATAGATCTTTTAGGTCGCGGTGCATTCATAACCTATTATTTAATAATAATAACAGGGTTCTACCCACTTTACTTGAAATTTTGAAGAACAATTCTCGTTTTGATAGTGACTTATATTATTTATAGTAATTTGTATACTTAAATGACTTGATGTGATATGATTTGTGTAAAAAAATAAATTTCCATAAATTTGTACTTTAACTTTAATATTTAAGCATCTTTATGTTAGTATATTTTTGAAGAATTTCTCTTTTCTTAATATACATAAGTGTGTAAAGTTGATGTTGTGTACTATTTAAAGAAATTTCATTAACTCAGACTAAAAACTAAATGCCATTTATAAGTTTAAAACTAATTTGTGAGACATCAAAATGTCAACCTTTCAGAAATGTTGTAAAGTTTACCAGTAAAAGCGCAACAGCAGAAGGCAGATTAAATTTTTTTAATCAAACTTAAGGTAGCTGGTATTTTATTAAATTATACCAATTATTAAGTTTTAAATTTGTACTAATTTTCCAGTTATTAACACTGCTGTGAAGTTTAAATCAATTATTTAGCAAAACTTATCACAGCTGTCATCGGCAATAGTCTCACAACTTTGATAAACAACAGAGTTCTCAAATTAAATTCAGATGGAAATACAAAATAAATTTTATTAATTCGTATTCAATCATTTAAGTCAGAGTGTCAAATATGATTTTTAGCTTTTACTATTTTATTGATAACAAATTGAATTAATAATGCATTAATTGCAGAACACATATGAGTTATAAAGCCTAGAATAATTATTGCAATTACTTTTAAGCTTAGATATTATTTATTCATATACGCATTCCTTGATAATATTCATTTTATATTTATTTAAATTTTAATGAAATGAAATCCATAGGAAATTATGTTACTTAAATTCAAAGATTAGTGTCAATAAGCCCATTTACTACTTCATATTTTTGGTCACTCAAGACATGTCAGAGACAAAATGCAGTTGTAGAAGATAAATTCTAGATTTAAAATTTATTTTAATTAATTTGATTTATTTAAATTAAATAAATAAAAGATTTTATTGTTTTATTTTATAATAGATACATATTATTAAGATATTGCTTCACTTCCGTACATTTTACATTTTAAATACAGTGTTCGTGAGTGGTTTTATCTTTAATTGGATGTTAATATTACAATTCGGTCAATATTTATTATTATACATATTTTGAATAATTTTTTGGGACAGACAGACAAATTTTTTTCCATTAATTTAAGCATTTATACAGAAAATATTTATCCCTTTTTCGTTACAATTTTTAGTACATAAGGTTAATTTTTTGATCGGGGAGGAGGAAGCCAGTTCTACACTTCAATTCATGTACACTTTTATTTATAAGTCCAGTACTTCTTTCGATACAATCTATATTACAACAGGTTTATGTTTTTGATTGGAGAGGAGGCAGAGAGAATTACTGTTTATGAACAATATTTGATGAGTCGTGTAATTTTTTTAAGAGCTACAGCAAGGCTTGTTTTCAGAACCTTACTCGTATTAGTCGCGATGAGTACTGGAATGTATAGGAAAATACCTGAGTTAGAATGTCCAGATAACTATCAAAACGGTAGTTAAGTATCTGTCAATAAATATATGTTCAGATTTCTTGTTGCTATAACCAGTTGATTGTGACATACCCCGGTAGTTTTGCAGCACCTTTAATTGAAATCGTTGAATTTTTTTTATTTTAGATCTTGACTTCGAATCCAATTGTTGTATGCAAGAGATCCACAATAGTTTAAGTACAATTTTGTCAATCAAAAGTTTGTTTTGTGGATGTAGTAGAGATATATTACTACATGGAACTACAACGATCATGTTTTTTTTTTTTGTAATTACATGATGTTACAAGGTAACACACTTGAACAAAATCATCTATATTTTGTATATCTGGCAAGTTTTAAATGACAGCTGTGAAAGTTTCGATTTTTTTAGATGTTTATAATGTATATGTTTTTAGACTTGTCTTAGTATACCATACTAGGTCGATTGATATGTATTTGACTTCACAAATAATGGTAACGCCAGAACAAAATCATCTATATTTTGTATATCTGGCAAGTTTTAAATGACAGCTGTAAAAGTTTCCAGTTTTTTAGATGTTTGGTTATATTATTTTTGCAAATAATTGAAATAGTACACCTTGGTGAGTTTTTTATAAATGAAATAATTGAATATCGTTCAGTAATAAAATACCTCCATTTTTTTTTTTGAATAAATGATTTTGTTCTGGCGTTACCACCTGTGTGAGGTCTCAGGTAAATATAAATCCACTTAGTACACCGTGGTAATTTACTAAAACTAGAACTAACTTTACTAGAACTAAAAATAATTGTTCGTTGTTTATATGACTTACGGGTATATGTGACGTATATTGACTTGAGCAAAGGACTTATATTAGTTCTCTACCTTTTAAGCCCTGTATCAACATTACTTAATCGTTTTTTGTTATTAGGTGAATACTATAGTTGGGTTTGAATATCAAAGTTGCTACCAAGCCGGTGAATATGTCAGTTGTGTGAATATTGTATAAAATTGACCAAAAACACTGAACTAAAACTGATTATGGATAGATTTTCTATAGAAATATACATATATAAACAATTTTCTTGCTCTTCTGTTTTATTTTTAGTGTAGTTACCTGGCACAGTTTTAAATATATTTTTTTTAATTGTTATTCGCTGACACTTCTACTAAGAACTGAATAAAATAAAAAAGCAATAAATTAAAAAAGTTGTTGCTATAATTAAAAAAAATATTACTATTAATTTGATATTACACTTAAATTAAATTAAATAATTTTAAATTTGTTTCTGGAGTACAACAAAATGTAATGCTTTGTCTAACACCAGAGCGGATAAACTTTTAAACTTTTACATTGTAGCCATAAAGTGTTTTTAACCCACATTTAAAACTTTATTTAATGTACAGCAAGCAGCTGAACTTCATTGGAACAATTACCAGAAATGTGCGACTTTATAAGTGCATTAGCCGGGCAGCAAACATAGTAAGCCACATTAAGTCAGTTAAATCCAAGGAAATGGATTTCACAGAGAAATGGAAACGGCAAATGGAATTAAGTAAAGCGTTAAAGTTGCAATAATTTACCATATGACGTTTGGTCAAAAGAGGGTGACACAACAGTGGTGGAACGATAAACCTACACACATGCCTGAAAATGACGAAAGCAGAAGTGCTAAATTTCGAGAACATTACTTAAAAATAACATACAGAAAAACTTTTATAACTGCTGACATTAATAAAAATAAAAGAGAAGTTACTGAAAAAATAAAATAACCATTTAAACTGTCACATCATATCAAATGACCACACTCGAGCCATTTGACCAACAACCAACATTAAAGCCACAAAAAACTATGCTAAGTGTGAAAGACCGAAAACGTAAGTGATATGATGTCGTTAGGAAATGTTCCATTTGTGGGTTCTTAGGTCATAGATATAGTATGCAAATTTTGGTATAAAATGCCTGTTTTGTTTGCTTTCGGCGCGGTTTATCCATGCAAGTTTGGCTTGGCAGAGTAACCATAACCATAATTATATCCAAGTAGACATAAAAGTAAAAATATTTTAAAACTGAAATTGCAATTTTATGCGTTGCTGATATAATTTATAATTTACGTGCACAAACTACTATAAAATTTAAATGTTTCTATTCATGCCAAATTCAACCAAGTAAAAATGTTTTTATTATTATTTTTTATTTTTTTGTGAAAATGGTTCTTAAAAACCTTTTAGGAAAATTATGGTTTACTTCAAATATATTCGTAATTATTTTAAAATTTGGGTCATATGCGAATGAAATACGTGGTCATAATTAGTCCGTGAAAAAAGAGTTACTCGCCTGGGAATACAGAACTGCAAACGTAAATGATAATTTTATTCATGATTATAATTGTTGACATGTGGAAAGAGTATTTTATACGTCAAACGTTTTGTAAAGTGCAAAAATATCATTAAAAATTTAATAGTTCCTTTAAATTTATTCACATAAAATAAACTTAAAGTTATTTCATTCAATATAATTCATTTACAGGTACTCTACTTGAGCATACCCCTCAAGTAGAGCTGCAGCTGTTTGTTAGCTGCCAGGAAGTATATTAAAATTATACGTTAAGTAAAAATATATATTTTATATAGTTTGCAAATGTTGAAATTTTGGAAATATTTCACAATACACTTTTTAAATTGCAATATGTCTTGACACTTTATAGTGATAATCAAGTTTTAACACTTGTTGTTCGTTACTGAATATAGTTAACTTGAAAATAATCTATCAAATTATCAATATCTCCATTTCTTTTCCAGTTTGCAGCTACTACAACTTTTATTAAGATTAGTTATTGCCCAGTGACTTATAGAAATCCAAATATGATTTAATACTTCGATGTAAGCCACATCCAGGTTTAATCTCGTTCCCTATACATAGAGATTGTAGTTGGAGATGTAAACTTGTTACTAAACTGAAACCTTTCAGTTACTATCTTTCTTGTTTCTCTTGCTATATATACTTATCGATAAAAGACCTAGAAAAATTCAAATAAATTATAATATTTTAATGCAAATGATAAAGAAATAATTCAGAGAAAATACGGATGGCTTGGGCATACTCTTCGCAAGCCAAACACCGAAATTTTCATTCACACTGCACTCGAGTGTGAACCGTAGGGAAGAAGAAATCGCGGTCGGCCGAGGATAACATGGAAAAGAACCATCAGTAAAGAAACGAGCAAATCGTATAGTGAGCTAAGAGCAATAGTGCGCAATCGTAGTAAGTGGAAATCTCTTGTGATGAGACTATTTACATAAATTTTATTTCTGAACATGTCAATAATAATAATAATAATCATTTTAATGCAACTCACACAAAGCAGGATCCCTGTTCTCTATAGACTGTAGGTTAGTCAAGTGAACTTGCTTATAATCTGTAAAACTCTCTATATCTTTCATCTTTTCTGTAGCTACTTACATTATCTTTAAGGGTACTATCTACTCATGGTCTACAAACTACCTAAACAAGTTTTTACACTTCGATTCAAATCAAATCCAAAAGGATCATCGTTCTCTATAGATTCTAACTGGTTATAAATGTTGCTAATTTAATCAACAGATTTTCTGTTTAATACACAGTTTAACTGCACAACTTAAGTCTTAAAGCATATGAATCAAAAATATGTATTTTAATATGAATAAAATCTTTGTAAATCATTTTTCTTTGTAAAGTATAAATGACTTTAAAAATAAATTTAATTGTTATGAAAATTTAATATAAAGTGCTAATTGAGTAAAAATTTTACGTCTAATTTGTTTAAATATTTTTAATTTTAAACATTATACATATTAGCAATTTTAACACCTATTTTTTTGTGAGCATAAAAAATTTAAATTAGTAAAATATATTTACCATCATTAAAAATTTGTTGAATATTTTTCTAAAAAATTAAATAAAATAAATTTAATTTAAAATATTTGACCAAAAATGTTTAACTTATTTAATGAGTCATATTAAAACTGTTTATTCATATGATTAGCATATGATTTTGGCAAACTGCATTTAATGACTTAATTTTGAAATTTAAGGTTGGATTGTATATATGTATAAAGAATAATGGATACATGTGACTACTATTCTTTTTGAGTTTAAATGAAAAAGCAATTTACGCTCTAAAAATTCTAAAAACGTACTCATACTTCAAACCAAATGAAATATGCCAACCGAAACATACATTAGAATAGTACACATATATATATCATTATGTGTATTGGATGTTCAGATTATCATAAAAGAGAAAATTGTGAAAAGAGGTGCGTTTCGGTATAGAACATTTTATTTAGTTATTACTAAAGTTGTCAATCAAAAGATATTTTTCAACAAAATTTATAGCAATAGTGCATTCTTAATAGTACAGAAGTTTAGAATATGAATAAAAAAAAAATAAATAAATAAAAAAAAATAAATAAATAAATAAAAATAAATAAAAAAAAAATATAATGAAAAAAAAAATATTATAAAAAAAAATTTAATAAAAAATAATATAATAAAAAAAAGTGTAATAAAAAATATTTCAAAGAGGTTTTTTGAACAGTACTGAAATACAACAACAAGAATATATTTTTATATTATTTTAATTAATTGAATTTTTGGTTGACCATACAATTGTTTCGGGTATTGCCAAATACCCATCATCAGTGGTTTTGAAAATAATTCTTGTATTTAATTATTCGTACATAATTTTTTTGAGACTGCAAGTACCAGGAATCGAACTCGTGCCCTGCCAAATTAGAAGCTCAGAGTCAGCGCACCTTAACCAACTGACTCTGAATTTGTTACTTAAGAAAAATATTTGTTTATTATAATAAAAAATTTTATATTCTATATACAGAACTAAAATTTAATATAAAAATAAAATTAATTTAATAATATATATCTCCTTGAAGCATTTTTAATAAAAATACCATAAGTATTCATATCAAGCGCTTTTAACATATTTTTATCATTATCAACAGAATTATGATATGCGTATTAATATGGTTATATACTTAAGAGTGCATCTTTCTGTAGAAATTGCAATAACATTTTTACTTTTATATTTCGTTATTTTTTTTTTTTGTAAATAATTTATTTAAATAAAAGTATCTGTCTTGTATGCGTACTTCAATTCTGACGAAAGTGTTGACAGTCTCGCATATTGATGATTTGTAGTACCATATATATACTTGGCTTGACTTTATTTGGTTCTGGGATTTGCAATTATCTGATTTATATCATCTTTTTTGTTTTCTTTTAATTTATGTATGGGCATACACTCAACTGTAAGTGTTGGCGGGTGCGTACAATTATGTCGTGTGGCGTTTGGGGCTTGACAGTGATTTTATCATTCTTTTGATGTGGCGTGTGCCCAAATTGAAATAATTAACACCGTACTGTGGTGGGGAGAACGACAAAAAAATTTTTTTTAAAAGCTATACGTTACGCATTAATTAATACCGACAGTGAATGAAAAATAAAGTTCAATTAAATTATATTAATTAAGTAAAAATGAAGTCTGCGAAAATCGTTAATAAAATTCATAAGTTAACCTTTTATAAACTTAAAACTTCACTTTATAGAATTAAAATATTAATTATTTCTTTAGAAAAAAATGCTACATTTTAAAAACCGTATAATATAAATTTTGGGATTTGTAATAACGACAAAATAAATGTAATTTTCAATGAAAATAAATAAACTGAAACAAATATAATAAATTAAAAATAAAAAAAATTAAATAAAAAATAAAAATAAATCAATAATAAACTACAAAATCAATAAAATAACTACAAAATTAGGGCTAAGCACTCAACATCATTTAGTTGAGTATAATAATTCTATTACATTTTGTTTCTTGTTAATAAACTCTTTGTATAGTTATATTGTATAATAATAATTCAATTATGATATTTATATATATAATACCTGCTTCATTTGCAAAGTTAACTACTGTCCATTTAAAATAATTTAATTTTGTGCATACAAACTTCTATAATATAGAAGACAACATCGTTGTTGTTGCAAATTTTTTTTTTTTGTACATAGATTGATGATGGGTATTTAGCAATACTTGAAACAGATGTACTGTCAGCCAAAAATTTAATTAATTAAAATAATATAAAATGAATTTTCGTTGTTGTAGTTCACTACTGTTCGAAAAAATCTCTTTGTACATAGATTGTGCAATTGAATTGTTGCTTTCTCTTCTACAGTGTTAATTCATTTAACCAGACCTCAACTTATTTAACATATGTATATATGCTTGGATGTTTTTTTCAATACTTTAAAAAAAGCTCGACTAACCGATTAGACACCATTTTTTCATTTTCATGTTTAAACGGTACAAAGACTTAAAGTCAAGTCTCCACAAGAAGTTAAGGAAAGAAGAAGATAACAGAAAAAATATTTTAAATAATAATATCTTAAGATTCGTAAATTCTATAAAGAACCTCTAAATTAACATAAATAATAAAACAAACAAAATAATAGATATTTTAATTTTTAAAACTAATAAATCTAAAGTATTATTATAAACCCAACATAAGCTTAGTTAGTACATTTTTAAGAATTCAATTTTAATGCCACAGATATTTAGTGTCTTATTAAATATTAAAGCAATTATTGTCAGTCCGAAAGCTCTTCAATCCCTTTGCATTACGTCATAATGGAATGAAATTTAATACAGTAAATTTTATTTATTTTCACATTTCACTTGCTATCGTTCTTTTAGGAAAATGATAAGCGTCAATAGCGCTTATCATTGATACACTTTATTTACAATTGATTTTCTTTGAAATTCCGTACAATCGAATAAAGCTCAACTCCAATAAAGCACACAAGCAGATACAGATATATCTACAGTCTCCTTCAGAGCTGTCATTCTTTATTTATGGTATATGGCATCTTGTGCTATGAGCTGCGTCCAATCAACTATTTAAAAAGAAAATATCATTGCAAAAACAAAAAAGTATTGATTAAAACCAATATAAACAAACAAATAAAACTCGGAAAAAAGTAAAGACAAATATAATATTTTTTCTTTTTTTTTCATTTTTTCATACTTTCCTGATTTTATGGCGACCTCCACAATTTTATTAGCAGTGAAAGACATTTTAATTGAAGGGCGGACAACAGCCATTTTGCCTGCATCGAAAGTATTGAGTTATTTATGTAAGTGCACATATGTATACGTGTTTACACTGTAAGTCATGTACTTAAGTTCTTGTAACAGTGAACTTGTTTAGATTCTTTTGAACTGTAATTATCGATAAATATCGATACCATTAGAACGAGAATGCTTTGTTAGGTAAACTAGAGAAAAATAATATAAGTAGCTATTGACATTTTAAAAATATGTCGGGAAATAAATTTTGTTCAGTTACTTTTTGCAAAATACAGACATTCAAAGCTGTTATATCTCAACCTCAAGGCATCGTGAAACTGATTAGAACATGTGGATTATTATTTTAAAGGTTTTAATGTTTGTGGACAGACCTTCTTCAAATAGTAAACCAAAGTTTTTTTTTACAGACAGATGAGAAATATGTATCATTAGATGTTAGCTTTGGCAACTAAAATATGTGTAATATGTATTATTTATAATTATTTCTAGTTTCAAATATTTATAAACTAGATTCAAAACGATGATGAAAATAATGATGATAATTGCAAATTAGTTTTGAAGACAACATTACATAAACTCATAAAATATATCAATGGTTTTAATGGTAGGATATGATAACTGATATTAGCAGTTGGTGTTCAGTTAGATATTAAAGAAGCAAGACTTAATATCCACTATTACTTTCTTGGTGGTTAAACACTACAATGCAGGAATTTTTAGAAAAATATACTCGTGAGTAATTGACAGTCTTAAAAAAATAATAAAAAAATAACTAACTTAACTAAAACTTAAATACTCTTTTTTACATAGAGTTTTTATGACTTTACTAACATAAATTTTCATATTAGAAATTTAAATTCATATGTTTTTATCAAAATAAATCCAATTAGTACCATTAATTGCTTAACTACAAGATTAGTCAAAATAATGTAAAAAATTAAAATATTTTTTTCTATTAAAAACTTGCATTTGAATCCATGGATTATATAGTAACTGGGTTTAAATCTAAGCCGATCAACGTTATATTAATAATATAATGCATACATATTTAGAAATACTTATATTTATATATCAGGCAGAATTATTGTTAATTTAAAAAATTCCATTTATAAGAAGTTCTATTTGATCACTCCTCAGGTATATAATTTTTACCAATCGGTTGTTTTTAGTGGTAGTTACCATATATAGATAGACAGATACATAGACATAGATAGATAGATAGATAGACAGATAGATAGATAGACAGATAGATAGATAGACAGATAGATAGATACTTTTTTATTTCAAAATTTTTTAACAGTATTATACCTTAAATGTAATAAAAATTGGTTGGAATTACTTAAAAATATATTGAAAAATAAAGAATATGATAATAACTTGTTAGTCGTCTGTCAGAGGTGTTGGATTTATATAAATTTGCATTCTAGCTTAAAACTATTCACAATTCCAAAATGAAAATATAAAGAATTTAAAATGATCGCTTGTTTTAAATGTTAATTATGAGTATCAAATTCGTTTATAATTAGTTTTCTGTATTTCAAAGTACTAGTTAATCAATCTTTTCAAATCGGGATCATTTTTCTTATTAAGCACACTGATTACTTTCTCTTCCACTAAGTCTCTTCCATTAAGTTTTATAGTTACAACTCAAAAAATTAAAAACATAATTATGGGATATAGTTATTCGATATTGCTCGATGCGTTTTACCAAAAGGTTTATATGAAAGTTTTATTTGCAATTCTATTAAAATGGCTATTACAGATTAAAATAAACAGATATAAATAAATAATTCAATTAATAGGTTTTGTTGAGCAGATAAAGTATATCTGACACATTTTTAATGGAGTTTCATTTGACATATTTTCTTTACTGCATAACGATATATATCTGTAAATTTATTATACCCTTTCATATAGTATTCATATAGTATGTTATGATATGTAATGTGTAATAAGTTGCAGTTACATAAAAATGAAAAATATTGTATACTCATATAATCTCACAGAAACTTAAGCTTTCTATAAAAATATTCCTCAATTTCTATTGAAATTTTAATATTTAATTCTACATTTCTTATGTATGTATATCAACAAAAGAAAGTATATGTATGAATTTATACATAAGAAAACGTGAACAATGAAAATGAATGATATGAGGTTTTGACTCATTAAATTAATTTAAGATGCGTCATTATAGGAAAATAACTAAAACTATTTAATGTTTCATGTTCTTGAGTTATAGATTAACACGCTTTAAAAGTGATATAATTTTAAATAAATTTTTTATGTACTTACTTGCAGTTTATATAGGTTATAAAAGTTTCCAAAAGGAGCTGTATATTAAAACCAACCTTTTAAAATTTTGATAATTGTAACATATACCATATATACCTTCTGCTCAAAAAGTATCCGGATTTTGTTGTTTGTTAACTACTCCTTAAGTAATAGACCTTTTTCAAAATTTTTTTTTTGTTATGTTGGTACACCCTTTCTTGACATATGGTACAAATTTGAGCGCCATCTGTCAATTAAATTGTTTACAGCAGCTGTTAATGTGAGACTACCTCAAGCATTTAGCGATTTTTACTATGGAAAATTCTTGTTGTACGCGATTTTTTGACCAAAGACGGCACCACTGTCATCGCTCAGGCACCATATTCGCCAGATCTGGATCCGTGCGATTTTTTCATGTTCCCGAAACTCAAACTGCCCCTTCGTGGTAAGCGTTTTGAGTCGATTGAATCGGTAAAAGAGAATTCGCTGAAGGAACTAAAAGCCATACCTTCACGGGCCTACGTAAAGTGTATGGAAGATTGGGTTAAGCGTTGGCATATGTTTATCGCTTCAGAAGGAACATATTTTAAAGAAGATAAAATAAATTTGAAATAAAATTTTAATTTGTGTGTTTTATTTACAAAATTCGAATACTTTTTGAGCAAAAGGTATGTAAAAAAGAGTACGTCTCAGTTTGTTTTACCAATTGTAAGATTAAATTCCTTTTCAATCTTTTTAGAGTTTGACTATATATGAGTACATATAAACAGATACACTCTACTTTTAAGATTTTCACATTTATTGTATTTCATATCAATCAATACTCCGTTAAGATTGTTTAATATGAAATATAGTATATTTTTTATAATATATAATATATTTTTTATAATATATAATATATTTTTTATAATACATAATATAATTTTTATAATATATAATATATTTTTTATAATATATAACATCTTTGATATAAAAGCTGTTATATATTTGTCATTACATTTTTTTAAGAATATTATTTAATTCAATTTGAGTGATTCAATCGATTTAAAAAAAAAAGAGTAATTGACTTCTTATTATCATGTATTAAATATTTCATTAAATAAACTTTACTTAATCATTTTATTTTTTATATTTTTTGTAAACTAATATTTGTCATAAAGTTCGTGGAAAATTTCACCATCAGTTTTTTCATGCTTAAATGAAGTCGTTATTATTTTTACTTGTCATTTGTCAATTTTGCAATTTTCTATTTTTATAAATGCATATACAATACTCATAATATTTTTATATAAAAAATAAAGAAAAAGTAATTCATTTAATTTATGATTAACTCATAATATATGCCTCATTTTGCCTTTGTTTAAACAGTACGAAGCGATAAAAATAAAATAATTTTCAACATTTCTTATCTGAGTTACAATTAAAAATGCGTTTAACTCATAAAAAAATAATATGAGTTTTTTAATAGTTTCTTATTTTTGATTTCATTCACTTTTCATTTTTTAATCATTATTTATCTTTTTTTTAATGTTTCTTTTTTGTGAGATTGTTTATTTCAACACAAATTATTCATGTCTTTCCACAAGCTCTTCTACTATTCCATCAAATACTTATGCGCACACATATATAAGGAAAAAGTATCTCATATTTGTAATTCAAAATGTGCAATTGGCAATCCGGTATCGGATTTTTATAGCACTTCATTCCTAAGAATTGCAGCGATAAATGCAGATAAATGCTTTGCAAATGACTGATGTTTGGAGCAAATGAAAAACACAATCAGAAGTTAGCAGACAGACGTCAATGCATTAATCTTTTGTGAGGCTTTAAACCCCTTAGATTTAATTCTATTAGAATATGGAAAGAAATAGTGCATTAGTAAATTCAATTGCGGATTTAATAATCTTGTGTAAACACTGCTTTGGCACTGAAAAATTCATAAAATTTGAATGTTGCAATAAAAATTTTATTATTAAAAAAAATATTTTCCCAAAACACTTAAGGCAGATTTACATTTTTAGAAAAAAATATTTTTTGCTTGAATGAATGAAATATTTCATTTGTTAAATTATAGCAAATTTTTGTTTTATAAACAGACATTTACTTAACCAAAAATGCATAACTTTATATTAATTTATGTTATATAGAATAAATTTAAATGTTCCATGGCTGAATTCATCCCATTTCTTTGGGTAAGGAATGCAATAATATTACAGAATTAATTGTAATTTTATTTAAGCTTTGTATAGTTTAAGAATTTAAATAAACTAAAATAATTCACATAAGTTATTCTCATAAGTTGAAGGTTACTGTAGATCTGGTGTAATAATTAAGATACAATATATAATATGCATTTTAAATCATTTTTGCAATTTGTGTTTCTTTTGAAATTTTAATAAAATTAAATTTATTATGGTTTATAAAAAAAAATACTGCAAAAATAATAAATCAATTCCTATTTGAATTTCAAAAATATTTCCTGTATTTTTTGAAAGCAGTCAAAATATTACCAAAAAATCGAATAAAGTTTATTGCAAATTCTTACTATCTTTTATATATGCATATATTTTTTTTTTGGTAAATGAAAAACATTCTTACCAGAAGCTGTCAATTTTACGAGATGCCCTAGAATTTCATTTTGGCTGCAGTAATGCACTTGTCTCATATGAAAAAAAATGCAACTTTATTTCGTGGTTTACGTATATATAGAAGTATGAGCTTCGTTCATACTTATAAATATATATATACATACATATATATATATACGTGGTTTACGCTTAAAATGAAATTCTTTTAACAGAATTTAAATAGCAGTAAAGCAGCTTAAAAATGTTTTTCCTTCACATGTTATACTCACTCACTTTAATATCCTTACTGGCTCATATAGTTTGTTATAGAAATCTGAAAACGATTAAAAAAGATTATTTTAGCTTATTTGTGCAAGAGTTAAGTAATTAAATAAGTGTATTATAAAATTAAAAAATTTCTATTTTTTAAAAAGTTTTTGTAAAAATTAATTTATAATGTTAATTTTTTCTTGCTGAGAGTGATGCTTCTTTATGGCGCAAAGAAACTATTTAAAAGTTAGACCAATTCGAATAGCAAGAAAAAGACAACAACAAAAATTTAGTTAATTTATTGAAATTTGGCTGAGCATACAATGTTGTTTCGACTATTGCCACGTACTCATCATCAGTCATCATCATCATCAGCGTTACAGCTCGGGGTGGGCTTTAGCTGCATCAACCAGCTTTCTCCATTCTCCTTTGCATGATGTTTTAGATCTCCAGCTTTGTATACCCAATTTCCTGATGTCTTCAGTCACGTTGTCGAGCCATCTTATACGTGGTCTACCTCTGCTGCGGTCATTATACGGCGTGAAATGGAGTATTCGCTTTTGTGGTCTATCGTCCGGCATTCTCATGACGTGTCCTAACCATCTCAAGCGTTGCGATTTTGCGAACTTCACCACGTCTTCACCATCACAAAGTTGTAGTAGCTCAGCATTCGTACGCCGATGAAATTCTTCTTGATTCAGGCGGATGGGACCATAAATCTTTCTCAGCACCTTTCTTTCGAATGTTCTAATTTGGTTTGGTCATCTGCTGTCGTTAGAGTCCACGTTTCGGCCCCGTAGCATAATACCGGGCGGACGATTGCCTTGTAAGCGTGTAGTTTGGCACATCACGATTTTAGATTTGAAGATTTTTGCGTGTCCGTAATAATTTCTGTTTGCTGCTACAATTCTGTCTTGTATACTAACACTGATTTCATTGTTTTTATTAATAAGGACACCCAAGTATTTGACGCTTTCAACTTCTTCAAACGTGAACTCACCAACTTGAAAGGGCTCTAAAATTCGGCTGTGCATGTTTCTTCCAACCCTCATATATTTTGTTTTGTTCTCATTAATGTTTAGCCCAACTATCTTAGCTCTAAGTTGTGATCATCAGTGGTCTTAGAAAATATTCGAATTTATTTTAAAATAGTTTAAAGTTCACATGATCGCGACAACATCAAGCGAAATTGGTCGTGAAAGGTTTGGCTGTGTGTTTGGTGGGATTGACAGTGAAGCGAAACTCTTAACTCAGAATTGTACTGTCAACAATTACACCGTTGGTTCGTCTGAATTAAGCAAACACCCAGAAACCGTCAGCTTTGGGCAATAGGTGAGGAATTGTGTTCCATCGCCAAATCACACTCATCGATAATGACTTGTCAAAAACTCCGGAAGCTTAGTTGAGAAGTTCTTATGCATCAATCGTATAATCCAAATTTTGGCATTAAGGGATTTCCGTCAATTTCTGTACATGCTGTACGATTCACTTCAAAAGAGGTTTGTGAAAGTCGACTGTCTAAATTTTTTGTCAATAGGGACGAGGACTTCTATGACAGAGGCATAATAAATGTAACTTCAAAATAGCAATAAGTTATCGAACAAAATGGCGCATATTTAACCTAAATCGGATTATTCTAACTATAGTAAATAAGCTTTAATTTTATGCAAAAATAATGGATTTTTTTTAGTGCATCTGAGCACTTTTACTCTTTGATAGTTGCGGAGTTTCTGCAGAGTCCTACCCTTCTCACTGACTAATTTATGTATTATATATATAGATTATATATACAATGATGCAATAACGATTTACTTACATGTACTATTTTTTATATGTGAACTTTTTTAAAACAAAATGCAATTTGCATATTAAATGCATATAACAGCAAATAAACTTTACTTTACACTCAATTAAGTTTACAAAATGCACATAAATAATTTAGTTATTCAATTAACTAATAAAATAATAATTAAATACTTGAGTACATGCCTCAAATGGAAAACAATAATTTATACTTGAATTATTTTAAATCCAATTAGGGATCAATAGTTTCTGGCTAAATACTCGTAAAAGTGAGAATTTTATTGTTTTAATTTTATATCGTACTTTGGACTTATTCCAGCCTTTGGACTTATTATAAATACCTTATAAAGTTTGTTGAAATCAAAATTTAGGTTACAAGGATACGAAAAGCCTTTCACTCTTGTGAAGTGTAAGTAAAACAAAATAGAGTTTAATGGTTAAAACGAAAAGATATACAATAAAGAAACATATAGTTGTGTACATAAGCGTCTAGATAAAAACATTCTATACAAGCTATTCATCATATACAGATATATATACATACATGCATATAATCTTAAGTAAAGTACTAAATAAATAAAATGTGTAATTTAAAAACTTGTATTCAAATTGAAAGCAAGCATCCTTTGACCGATAAAGAGAAACAATCGCTTGCGCTTTTGTTAACTGGAGTGTTTCATTTAAATGTCATTTAACTTAGCACCCCAAGATTTGTAACAGAACTCCATTGCATCAGCATCCTTACGATATTCGTGTGCCATGATTTTCGAAGGAATATTTTGTGCAGGCATAGACAAAAAGCTACGCATAAAGTCAAATACTGTGCCGATTTAACTCCAAGTTTTCAGTTTCACATCCTCTTTGTAAGCAAACATATGTAATATTTTTTGAATGAGTGGTTGTGTGATTTCACTATCACAAGCCCAGTCTTTATATAGAACTATGCTAAATAGCATATAAGTTGAAAATGAACAAAAGCACTCGAAAATCATTTTACAGTGCGTTCGTGCGGAAATGTTCCAGGAAAAAGCCGGAAATGCTTCCATGACATAATGTATGATAGCCCAGCGCTAGGCGATATGACAAACAAAGCTTATAAATGCTAATACAAACTCCAACTGTGTAAGCTCCAGCTTTTGTACAAATGTACCTCATAGTTAGGGCGGCTCTATATACTTCTATACACTCATACTCAGGGGAACAAAATTTCTTTGATATTTTTGCATATGTAAACGTAGTGTGGCAATGGCTCGACATATTTTTGTATTCTGTATATTTGCAGGAATTAAAAATTTTATATGTAAATGTGCGTACAAATATAAGTTCATTTTTGCGGTTGATATTTTTAAGCAGCTTAAATATACTGTAAGGAAAATTAGTTGTTTTCATGTAACAATTGTTTAAAAGTTCGAATTGCACAATTTTATTGCAGATTATTTTAGAACTCTACATAGACAGGAAGTCGTTAGTTAGCAGATATTAAATGTATAGTAACGTTTAAGTTTAAAGGAATAGACAATAAATGTTTCAATAACATCTGTGACAGTGTGTTAACGTCCTAAAAATATATTATGATACTTTTATTTTGCGATTAAAATTAAACAAGAGTATAAAGGATTTTCCTTATTAAATCGCATAAGTGTATTAAACCAAAATATAAACGACATCGTCTATATATTATAGAAATATTTAATTTTAATCAAAATAAGAGGTTTTTAAGAAAAACCTATCAAAAAACAAGAACATAAGTCAATAGCGCTTAATATCTAAAAACTGTTCATTCAAACAGTTTATTCAAGAAGTTTTAATCAATCTTTAGATCATTCAACAACCATTGCAGCTATTGCTCTTTGCATTCGCTTTCAAAAAAAGAAGGATATCGTCTGAGAGAGTATGGAAATATTTAATATTCATCAAGTTAAGACGCAATCGCTCTTTGCATTCGCTTTCATATCCCTAATATATCAACGATTATTGCAGAGAAAGAAAGATCGATACGCTTGCGTTACGTTGATGCTTTCATATCTGGAATATATTAATGATTATCGCATGGAAAAACACTATAGTATGATCAAATAGCTTTAAGGCATCACATCGAGTTTATTGAATTTAGTTTATCCAAAGGTCTGCCTTTCTCTCTTTTTGCTTTTAAGAAAGAGAGATGACATTTTCATTTAAAAAGAAACGTATTGATTCGATAATAATAAAGTCGCGTAGTACAACGATACTACTCGTATATTCGTGATTTGTGAAGATATTACAAAAAATATTAAATTATTGGTTTACTTCTTATAAGGTCGCACATTAATCCGAACCCAATTGATTTGTGAGTTTGTGCCACTTAGTCGACAGGTCTCTTTCTCATTATCTTACTTCTTTTTATTAAATAAATATAAAAAAGAATTTAACATCCCAGACGATATCTAAAATTTTGATTCATATTCACCTTCGATACTGACTAAATCCCTCGCTATATAACGTATCTCAGATTAATGCATAACAGCGACTGATTTGTTTAAGTTCCCTAATACTTATTTTAATGCAGATTGATTTTACTTTATACATTATCATGGAGGTAAATAATAAATTTAAAAAAGATTCTGGGATATATTACAAGTACTTCTATTTTTTTTTTTATAATTGATCACATATAGTGGTACTATAGGTGATCACTATAGTGGTACAAAACACATGTCGGATATGTAATAAATTGTAATATCTTGCTATATCCTTCGACTTCTAATAGTGTTTTGAGTTTCTCTTACAAAGTATTATTAACGTTCTTCTGACAATGGTCTTTTGTAACTTTGTTGTGAAAGTCTTATTTTATCTGCTGTAAGTACGACTTTAATACTTGTTAAAAGGTCTCATGTCTCTTAGAGGTTCTTGCAAAAAGTATTTCTTTACACTTCCAGAGGTCTATAGATTGCGCATTTTATGTTAATGTTGGTTTTGGTGGAGATATTTTTAATATACGTTTAAAAATACATATACCTTGCCAAAAAGTTCAACGCCTATATGTCCATTCTTAAAATGGACATATAGGCGTCCAATTTTGCATTCTTAAAATAAAGTGCTGTAAATGGGACATTCGATATATATTTTAGGGGAAGATGACAGTTCAATGGAGCACCCACATCTTGTCAGAAAGTTCAACACCTGTATGTGTTGATAGTGACAGTAAATATGACATTCGATATATAGGTATATTGGAGGACGTTGGGAATCCAATATGTGATATATGTTTTCTAATTTCAAAGAAAGTATTTTTTTCAACTATTTTTAGAATAAGTAAAGGTAATACTGGAAAGTAAAGTATGCATCACATATATTACAATTTTTACAGAAACTATTTCAAATTTTTACTGTAAAAAAAGCACAGGTTTTTGCACCAATGATCAGATAATTCTAATCTATATTAAGAAGAAATAATATTATAAAGATAAATGAACTAATACTGAACATTAGGTATGTAATTTGAGGAAAGTGTAGCTACTAAATGGACCAAAACCAGTATTTTAGGTTTTTTAATTTTTTTTACACTTCAATAAAATAAATTCCGAACTGCATGTTCATGTTTTGCAGTGTACTTAATCGCTTGGTACTTTTATTTGAATTTCAGGAGCACAAAGCTACTTGTAGTTAAGTTTTATTTCATACAAGCAAATAATGACGTGAACTACCAACTTTGAAACAAAAAAGTGTAATAACAGTGCAAAAAACATAAATGAAAGGAATAAATAAATAAAAAATATTTGTAAACTTTACGCGCGGCTGCTATTTACCGCAAAAATAAAATAAATATAAGGAAATAAAATAAAACATCTGTAGTCAGCAATTCAAAGAGATGTAAACTTTTTGTATTCTTCCAAGTTGAAAATTTTCAAGTTAAGTCGAACTGGAATAAGTGGATTTGGAATATAATTTTTTCTCTCTGTGAATGTTATTTAAATATTGCGTTGAAATTGAGGTAAAATAAAGCAAAATTGTTTAAAGAAAGAATTTAATATTAATGGAGTTACGGATTTATGTGCAAATATTACAATGTCGCAATTGTTTACTTTTTTGTGGCAGATTATTCATTAATCATATTTAATTGCAAACAGCATCCGCCAGAAGGTTTCATATTTCTACAATAATGAGAAATTGCAGGTTTCATTGAAAAGCAATGATTAATTGCGGTTAAAAACATAAAACTAATAGAAGCCATTCAAAACCATTAAAATAGGTCAAAACGTAAGAAGATGACTGAGGCGGTGACATATATTTGATATAATACAAAGAGTAATATTTTTTAAATCTGTCATATTTCAGCAATTTACATGTACATATTTATGCAATATTACCTTTATTATATTATATAGTAAGTTTTTTATTATCATCACAATCACACTACGAATGGTTGGTTTATATGTTTAATAAAATATTTGCCCATACGTAATTGCATTAATATTTAACAAACTTCGTGGCGAGATATAAATGTGTCCATAAATTAATAATATTAACCACCTTTAGAGGGAAAACTAAAATTTTATAGCATAATAAAGGATATTACAATGCACGTACCTTTTTTGATAGAAATAAAATTAAATTGCAATTAATTGATTAATTTTTGAATTATTTTTTTTAATTTAATTTGCAACAAATTAACTCACAACATTAAAATTATAAGTGCACGATAGAGTATTGCCGCACATTTCATTGTCTCTATTAGCGTAGATGCTGGCTCTGAATTATTTTGCGATTATAGAATAGAATTCTACACCAATATACTTAAAATTCTACACCAATATACATACTTACATTAAAAAAAAAGCGCTGATTAATTTATATCTGTCACACTTTTTTTACAAACTTTTGTTTTGCAGAACTTAATAGCTATATTATTGAAGACACTTAAGGACGTCTAGAAAAAACCATTGTTTTTATTATGAGAAGAAGCAATGATATGCTGCGATCTATAATATGCATTTTGCCATTCCTTAAAAGTTTACAAAGCAAACCAAAACTATTTAAGGTGATTGACAAACCATATAATATCTCTAGGTTCAAGAACCGAGATTTCATTTTGTATAAGAAAAGCGACATGAAGAGGCTGCGCCTATTTCCTGTCAATCGTTGTTCGATAGCTTAACTCGATTTTTTCAAGAATCTACAGGTGATAGTGCGCTTTACTCCTATTTTTGAGTTCAAATCTAATAACACTGAGAAACCAATCAATAATTAATTTGAGTTTAGATCTATTGAGAAACCCGTCAACATTTTTGTCGCTAATTCGATTGAGTTGTTTGAATTCCCTTAAGTCTTTGGAATGTTCTTATATTTTCTAAACACTTTATATTCGATGTTTATAAAAACTGTTGCAGTTCGACAAATCTGTTATAGTTTGGACCCAATGCAATAAGTTGGAACTTCCACCTACGCTCGCTTGTCGTCTGTTTTGTTACCGTTGAATACCTCAAAACCAGGTTTTTTTTTGCGTTAGTTGAAAGGTATTAATAGACACAATGTGAGACTTAAACCCTCTTAGGAATGACTGGAAAAGATTTCCACGGCATGTGGAAACCAGACCAGATATCCAGACAAGTGTTACTTTATTCGTAGTAACCATCTCTGAAAAACCATTAACTCGTATAGATGAAAGCTGCATTAGAAAAAACAGCTGAGAAATTTTAAAATGAATAATCATTTATTTAACTACCAGATAAAGAAAAACTTTTGGATGATTACTTTGTCATATTTGAGATTATCTGTTATGTACATTTACTATAAATTGTATATAATATATGTAGAAGATTTTTTCTGTATAGAATACAAAGCGGAATTTAATATATAGTAAGCCTTTTCTTGAAAGGAACAATTTCACACTTTTAAATAATAATATAATGATGGGTAAATGGAATAAATAGTGGAGTGAATTTGAAATGGATATGGAGAGAAGGTTTACTAACCTTGCCATTTTAATCGAATAGAGCAATAAAGCAATTTTACTCAAATAAAAATATGGTGAAGGGTAATTAAGCAGATGAGTGAAGGACAAGTCGACTCAAATTAAAGTTAGGGAACACTAAAAAATTAGTTTGATAGTGAGATAGGAGACTATTTCAACACTAAATCGTAATTTAATTAGGTAAAAAAGATACTTTTTAGACTTTTTAGACTTAACAACATGTTTCTCAATATCCAATATATGTATTGCTATTGTACATATATAAATCTATTATTTGTGATATAAAACCAACTGCAAAACATAAGTTTCAATTTAGTCTACTGTTGACAGTAAAAACATATGCAAGAAATATCTTTCCTACAACTGTTACTGGCTGACATAATGCAAACATTAGATTGTGTCTGACAGACTGAAAGCATGATTTTCTAGAAACATGTTTAAGCTTTCGTGCCTTGTTATAAAATATAGCTATCAAAATCTGTGTCTATGTTGAAAAGTAAAAAATATGAAAAACATGTTAAAGTGGCAAGGTATCTCTGTTTGCATATAGTAGAGTAGGCAAGCAATAAGTAGAAAAAAATATATGCTCATAGATAAAATGTAGAAGATTATATCATAATGAGGCGTAATGCCTTGTGCGGCCATTGACCATGAACGGCGTGAAAATATAGAAAAAGCAGGAATAAGATACAATTGTAAGTAATGAAAGAGAAAAGAAGTTTGCTGACAGAATACAGTTGTAAAGAATAATTTCCAAGTTGAAAAAAAAAAAAAAATATGAGAAAATACAAAAATAAGAAAGTCAGACATTTTAATTATCTTCTTAAGTTGTCGGTTGTTTTGTACGGACTTAAGTTTCACAACTTTATATTTAAGTTTGAAGTTTTTATTTGAGTATAAAAATTTTTTGATGACAGCACAGAATTTGCTTTTTATTTTGTTATTTCAATTATATTTGATCCTAGAATGATATGCTTTCAGCAAGTTTACAAAGCAAATATAAAATTAAAATTTTTGGTAATCAAATCAGAAACTCAGTGAAAAAGGTTAATTAAAAAAAGGACTACTTTAAATATTAAAAAAAAAATATTATTTTCTGTTAATATCATAATTTTAAGAATTTTAAATAATTATTTTAAGTAGCTATTAGGAATTATCTTTACTACCGCACATTTTTTTATTATTCATTAACGTCAAAATCCAATTACATTTTAATTAAAATTTTTATGAATTCAAAAATAATACAAATAAAAATGTTGGTGACTCATAAGCTTAATGTGTTTATATTAGATATTAGAGCGGAAATATAGCAATCTTACATTCCAAGTTATGTAATTTAATTAACCATAAAAAATTGATACGCCAACGCAATTTGGGTTCTTTGCGTATGGCCCCAGTTTTAATTTCCCTGAGGATTTCTTAAGGAAAGTGAATTTATATCTTCAAAAATGAAAAAATAATGGCTTTATAAATAACGCATCATTGGGTTACAAATTATTTTAAAATTAATGTATACTCATATATTGACTCTTAATATATATTTTGTATCTCCAATTGTATCTCAAAAAGTATCTCAGAAATTGTTTTAGAATAAATTTTTATAAAAAATTTGGGAGTGTTCATCATAACCACTTGTTATTCTATAAGACTTGAATTAGCACCTCAATGAGGTGTCTGGTCAGATGTTTTACTTCAGTCCAAATTAACACATTTTTTTAGAATATACGTCAAAGGGTTTGTAGCATTTATTGATAATTAATATTATTATATATCTAAATATTAAAAGCTATTTTAAAACATTTTTTATGCATATTTTAAACACTTGTTCTCTATTAAGCATTTTTTATATTTTTATAATTTAATGGCAAAAATAATAGGGCACATATTTAGTTTCAATTCCATTAAATTGTCAAAGTCAGAGTCATGTGTTCATATGAATTAGTTTAAAAAAAAACATTCTACACAATTGTGGCAATTAACAATTACCAGACATTAATGAAATACTTTCAGTTTGAACATGCAACATGACAACATGTGTAGCAACTTCGTTCGAACTGCTGAAATATTTACAAGCTAACAGATGTTAACCGAATTTCATTTAATTAAAAATTCAATTCATAACAAGAAAAATATTTAAACAAATAATAGAATTGTTTACTTTACTATATTTATTACGTAAATAAAAAGAATTTATTTGATATTTAATTATGTCATTTAATTATTGTTAAATATCTACATTTAATGTTGCTACGAGTATACTTTTTTAAATATTATTTCTATTTTTTTTCTATTATTAGTTCTATTTTTTACTATTTTATCTATTTATCTATTTTAAAAACTAAATATATAACTACCGTTGTTTATTGCACTTCTAAATTTCAATTTAATATAATTTAAAAAAATATTATATTCAACTAATTTCAATCACCACATGTGGTTATTCATAACAGTGAGATACAAATCTTTTATATGTACACATAGTATATAGTATATAAATGCATTCATGGCGGATATATAAAATTAAGATTGTACATATGATGTTTATTTAAATATTTATTTATTAGGAAATATTTTCTTACAATTATTTTTACTTGTTATGTATCAATTTAATTATAAATATAAATTAAATTCTTACAGATTCAATTTGATAAATTCTTATTTGTCTATTATTTGTTTAAAGTAAAAGTTCTGACAACCACAAAAAAAAAAGTTCAAGAATTTTTCAAATTCTATTTAAATAAATAAATTTTCTTTAACGAAAACAATTTAAAAATTTTTTAAGATACTTTACATATTAACAATCACAAGTTAAAGGCAACGTACAACAACTGACAACTGGGTTAAATTAGTATATTATAATTATTCTTAAGATACACTCAATTCTGATTTCAAAACATAATAAAACTTTAAACTTTAAAAGCATAAAATGCTTTTGAAGACAAGAGTCTTATAGTTGCTTAAGATGGTCTACCTAAACATTAGTGCCTATAAGGGTTGTTTGGTGGCAGTGGCAGGTTATTAGATAACTTACATGTACCTTAATTAGCAATTTTTACCCGTTTTGCTAACACATTTCTCGCAAGAACCCTAGAATAGAAGAGTAAGGACTAAATTCATCCCATCGAATTTAGATAATTTAATAGGTCTTTCGTCTTCATCGATCAACAGTCTGATAAACTATCAAAGAAGTATTTTCCTAAGACATATAGGTTCTGGACGCCAAAACCGGGCATTCAGAGAGAAAATGTATTATGGTTTCTTTTTCTTGTGGGTTTCAACAACTTCTGCAGTGTAAATTATGAGGAATGCGCAGTTTCTCTGCATGGATTCATATACACCAATGACCAGAAAGAACTACTGTAAGCCTTGCAGTATCCACATGGTCTCTCTTGATGACTTCCGAGAATCTATTTTTATTATATCATATCATGTCTAACAAATTTAGTTAATTTTTTTCTAGATCGAGTTGTTGTTGCTAGTTAATCATTTCACAAATGTCGTATTCAGTAAGCTTTTACGTACGATTTAATAATTTCTGAAGCAATCTGAATGTCAATGTTATATTTTTTTTATAAAATTTTAGGTTTTCTTATAAGTATGTTTCACTTAAACTGCTGATTGGCAATTATATTACCATAAATGTGCGAGTGCGAATGCAGATTTAATCCAGATTGCACGATCACGATTAACTTTTGGAGTGTGAAAAGCTATAAACTATGCTACGTATACGTATGCTCAAAATTACAGGAAATTTAAGTTAAACGGCATTGATATTACAAAGACGAAGTGAGAGGTCTCGGTATAATTCTAGGTAGAAGCTTTGTATAAGAATATCATACAAGAAAAAAAGGTCAGCAGTTTTTCTACTTATATTATAAATCTCTTCATCCAATATGTAACAAAAAGTAAAGCAATAATAACAACTAAGTATTATTATATTATTATATAAATTATTATATTATACAATTATAATATTTAAAATATTATAATAATTTCGATATTGCTGTGTGAAAGCATAACCAAAAGTTACAATCAAATAGTTACCAACAGTTCAGAATTTAGCCTTCAGAGAGATTCTGAAACCACTGTGATATGTCATGAATGACGATATATATAGAGATTTAGATCGAGAAGGATGAACTCGGTCAAAATTTACCATAGACACGGCTTTAAAGCTATTTGCAAAAAGAAAACAAACATAATCATCGGAGCCACAAAAAACACCCATTAAGATAATGTAGTAAAGCCGTTATATGACACCAACTCAAAGGCATGTGCTGTATAGTGACAAAGCGAATGTAGAGTACTTACATATACAACAAATGTTTATTAAATGTCTGTTTGAAAAGAAGATATAAAATAATATTTACTTTATGAAAAAATTACTCATTCAAATAAATCACTTAGTTAAATAAGTTTCTCACAATTGTTTTGACTTTAAATTACAAACTAACGAAGCTAAATTAGTTACTAGTACAACTAGAGAGAACTTAATTTAATAGTAATTTAGATTTATTAGCAAAATATAAATTTAGTAATTTATCACTGTAAAATCTCCTACCGCTGCTGTGTATACTATATAAACCAGTTGAATAATATATAACGACATACAATATATTAATTTAAATTTTAATATGTATAAAACATTCTTTTTTAGTTTTTCGTTTAAAATTTTTATTTAAAGCCTAATTACTACTAATTAACTGCTTTTATCATTTTATTGATAGTAATGCTCATAACTTAATTTCTCACATAAGTAACTAAAGAAGTATAAAAACCCACCTCTGCTTTCCTTTCATAATATCTATAAATATTCATTCATTTTAAAAAGAAAACACAAAAAATAATATATAAAAATTAAATATTTAAATCAAATTAATTAAAAGCTTAAAAGAGCCCATATAAATACCCAAGATAATAATTAATTAATTATCTGATGTTGTAATATCTGTAAATTGTATTTAAGTTTCCCAATTTAGTACAAATTATGCAAAACTATCACAAGCTATAAAGATAAAGAACCGAAAGAGATACAACCGCACAAATATTTGGAAAAATTATTTCTTCGCGTAGGTATTCTACCGCACCATCACAATTTCCTATGGTTCCCCTCATTTGTCATATATTTCATTCGGCAGCAAGAAACCGCATTGCACATGGATGGATGCGGTAAATGCGCCGTACCGGGCCTTGGCTTCATTGGCGTTTGGGCAATTGAGTGGCACACAAAGTCAATAGCACATTACTGCTGCATCCATACAGCCCGAATTCACCATTCAACCACAGACCGAAATAAAATTTTCTTTCTGATATATTTTTTTTTGTGAAATTCATTTTATTTATATGCCTATTTTGCATTGAGGAAGAGAGCACAGATATTTTATTTTTTTTTTTCTATTTCACACTAAAACTCTTTTCAGCGTGTTTGTGTAAATAATTTGAAGATACAAATGAGTTTGTGCAGTCGGCATTTTTGACTTTCAGACAAAAAGAAAAATTAGTTTAGGTTAATCGGATTTCATGCAATCTTCATTTGACTGAATACACAAAAAGCCTCTAGATTCTAAGTAACGTTTCACTTGATTAGATCTTTTGGTTAACAAATAAATTAGTGATATTCAGACAAATATATAAAACAAAAACATCAGTAAACTCAGTAAAACAGTAAAACAGCAAACTCTATATGGCAGACCCAAGGATATCGATACAATGTTAAATTTTTTTATACGAGATAAGAAGAAAGAAGTATGGTTGGATTGGACACACACCTGCACTTACTTGAAACGTCCAGGGGTCTAGATGCAGACGCAGACCAGCAATGACCTGACCTGGAGGACAGTTCAGCAGGAGACGGGGGAAACGTTTAATGAGTTGAGAGCAACAACACAAAATAGAAACCAGTGAAAAACTTTTGTAGACACTTTAAGCTCTTAATAGAGTATGGAAATAAAAATAATAATACATGATTTATATGCTCTCCGACGTCAAATACACTAGGTTCTAATACCATTTATTCACGTTAGGGTGGCAAAGACAAAAAAAAATTATTATCATTATTATCGTTACAATTATTATCAGGGCACATTATTCAGATATTAGATATCATAATGGCTTATAAATAAATAAAATATTCTGTATAAATATTCACTTTCTTTTAGTCTACTTATCTAGAACTACTAGCATAATTTTAAAAGTTTCTTTACATTGGGAAAACAGAACCTTATTTTTTTTTTTTTAATTTTGAACCTTATTTTTTTTATTTACTAAATTGACTCTTCAACCCGTATTTATTTTTTGATCTGACTCCTCCACAGACGTGTCTGGTTCATGTGTGGCTTTTTCCAGTCTCATGTAATGTAAGTCTCATGTTGATTAGTAGTTCCTTAATGTGGTCACTCCTCTGGAAAAGTAATCTGTCTTCCTCTATGTTTTCTTTCTTCAACTATCGTTGAAACAACTTTCTCGCTAAGGCATTGTTTGGATGTTGGATCGCTGAACAACATTAATATCGTGATAAAACTCGTATAGGCGGTGGTTAGTTCGAGTGCGGGAGTCGTCATGAATTCGTGGAGAACCAAAGAGATATAAAAAGAACATTCCTCGAACATACCCAGTACTACTTGATTATTCTGTAATAGTGACGATCTTCCTGCGTGAAACAGATGTAATTGTGGAATGAGCGATCCCTAAAGCTATAGGTTATTGAGCCGATAGTAGCACTTATTGTCAATAGTATTTTTTGCCTTATCTTCAGACTAACATCTGTGTTTTAAATTACGATAGTATAAAGATAGGTGAGATTCTATATAGCTTAGAAACCTTAATAGTCCACAACCAGCTCGGCATTCGAGTGACAAAAATTCTTGCCAATAGTCGACATAAAGAACTTACTGATTGATATAAGATATTATTCGCATAGATTTATCGATTATATCGAATGATATTTTTCATTTATAATACAAGAAAATATATATAATATACAATACGAGAAGGTATATCACAAGTTGATGCAACTACGTTTAAAGTGTAGCATCTAAAAGGCCAAAAATAAATATTCAAAGATACTTCAAAATTGTTTGCACTTCGACATGAAAAAAGTAAATCTGAAACTGAGGCGGTCAGTGCCTTTTTGACTTTTTGGATGAAACGATTATTAAGACTTTTTTGTTTTTGGTCCCGTTGCATACTCAAGAGAAAAAAAATATATATTTGGAGCATCTTTGCTTTATTTTAAAGTTTCAGCTGTCGCCAATTATGCAAATTTCTGTTGTGAAAGAAAATATAAAAAATATTGAAGTACGAGTATGCAAAACAGCTCTTGTAAATTTTGTTTTTTTTACAAAACTTTAAGAGTAATCATTGCACTAAGAGGTCTTTGAGAGCAAAGAATAATTTTGTTTTTATACTTAATTTTAATAAGGTAAAAGCAAACCTTATGCATTTGTAAAGCTTGTCTAAAGTTTTTTTTTTCGTTTATATAATGAAATCGATATTAATTATGCTCAAAACTTAAAAAAGAAAATAGATGCTATTTGATTATAACTTTGTTATAAGTACCATACATATATACACACTATATAGGTGCTCGCACTGCAAGTTCTTTGATTTATACAAATACTTAGCGCTTTCATAATAATGAAGAGAGTACTACTTAATGTTAACGAACGCCTTAACTAATGTCACAATCAAAAGAGGGTGCAGTTAAGACTCCTCCTGCAGTTAAGATTTGCTCTTTGAGATTTTCTCGTTTCAATACTTTTGGCTCTTGAAATGTGTTGATTTATTCTTAATCAGAAATCTTTATTTTGTAGGTATATAGTTTTGTTTAACTGTGTAGCAAAATATTGGTGGATAATTTTTACTATTCAGTCCAGCATGTTAGATATTCAAATATTCATCCAATCTATATCCAAAACTGTTACCTACTCTTTCAATTGTGAATATTTTAATGGAGTGTTTCATGATGTTCAACCGCAATCTAAAGCACACACACTAAAGTTCAAGACACAAAGATCCAGTGGATTTCTTCTCGCATTTCGCGGAAAAAAAGTGTTCTTCCACCAAGACACAAGCATGGGTGTAAATATCACTATGACAAAAATTCCTAAATTGTCCTACAAACTTCAGTTTAAACTTTTTTAAACAATATTCTGTTTCAGAACCTGACAAACCGACTCCACAATAAGAGATTTAGGTCAAATAAAAAGGCTATTACTAAAACAAACGTCTATTTTAAGGACCTTAAGGAAATCTATTACCTGGAAGACATACGAATATTGAAAAAATGTTGTAGTAAATGTAATGAACTAAGAGGAGATTATGCTGAGAATTAAAATGCTTTACTGTTGAAAAAGATGATTTACTTAAAAAGTTACATAAAGAGGTTTTCGAACAGAAGTGTAACAACAACAAAAATTTATTTTTTAAATAATTTTAATTAATTGAATTTTTGGCTGACCATACAGCTGTTTCGAGTATTGCCAAATACCCTTCATCAGTGGTCTTGGAAATAATTCTTATATTTAATTATTAGTAAATAATTATTTTTGAGACTGCAACTACCAGGAATCGAACTCGGGTCCTGTCAAATATGAAGCTCAGAATCAGCGCACCTTAACCAACTGATCCAAAGCCGTACTTGACTTTTTATGTTCGCATATTTTGCTGGAGTTAAAAAGTTACGAAATTATCAAACTACCCTCGTATATATGAGTACATAAAGAATTGATTTAAATTCAATTTTATTGTTTATTTATACAGTATTTCTAATCACTAGTCAAATTGACATATATTTCTCTTCACACATATACCTATTATCATTTAGAGCATAAGTGACATACTTTTATATTAAAAACTATTTACATTGACATATATATATATGTTATATATAAATATATATATACTTTTCCGAGGACTTTGTAGTGTGTATGCATATTACTACTGCGTATAAAAGTAAAAATAAAAATATAATACAATATATAAAAACAAAGAAATATGTACATTCGAACTTATATATTTCACAGATAAATATCTTGTCTATTTTGATGTATGTATATTCAATGCCATTTAAAATCGAATATAAAATATGGTGCTTTATCTGATTTTCTCTTATCGTTTTCCTGACAAAAATAATGTCCTTTTTATTATTATTTTTGTTTATTCCTTTAACAAGTTGGAAAAAGGTGTGTTCTCTTCAGAGACAATAATAAATATTTTTGTTTTTTTTTTTTTTTTCATTTTCTACGTTTAACATTTAACATTTTTATATATCTTTTTGTTTTTATTTTTTCACAAATTTTTTTTTTTAAGCTCTCTCTTTGAAAAATTGAATCATAAAGATTTTTTGCGTTGGCATTTATTTTTCAAGGAAATGCGCAATTTTTATGTTCAGTGCCTAAAGGGCGTAAGAAATTTATAAAGAACATCATAAAAAGCGCATTAAGGAAGTGTGAATTTTAAGATAAAAAGAGTAGGGCAATGCAGTATGACGGTCACATTGGGTAAGGTATTTTCAAGAACGTACCTTCCCAATTAAGTGGCCAGATGTGGAACGGTTGATTTAGTATATTTTTTAGTAACCGTACAGACTGATACCTGACATTAAAAGGTTTTCTTTTTCCTTTGTTACAAACCACTGGTGATGAATTCAGTTAAGAGTACCACAAAAAAAATGTAAAATATGGTTTATTTTTTACTATATAAGTAAGTTGGGACTTATAGTGATAGTTTCTTTAAAATTTGAATATTTTATAACTACAAACATTTCCATTATTATTTAAATTGAACGAGTAAAGAAAAAAATCCTTTATTCTCTGACAATTCGTTTGTCCGTAGATTCCATTAATACATATTTGCACATTTGTAGCTAAAAAGTTTTACTTAGAATTATTTATTCTATCCATGCCAATACAGTAACTCCTTTACCAATTTTAGGAGCTTGCTGACCTGCTCCTAATACCCTTTTATGTGCCAGCAAAATTGAGTTGACATTTTCTGTGTGATACAATGAATGATACAAAGTTTCATGTCAGAGAAATACAAAAAAATTGTTTTCTTGCAATGGAGTTGAGTTTTGTTTACAGTGGAACTAAAAGCTAAAAATTTGTGTAAATTTGTTTTACGTAAAAAAAAAATTTTACAGGTTTTTTTAAAGTAGATTGTAAGATAAATGACTTTAATAAGTCAAACCCTTTTAAATAATTTCATAAATATAATACATGATATTTATATAGAATCTATTTCTTATTTCAAGTTAGACAATATTATTTATTAATGAAGTTTTATGTGAATATTTTTCTATGTACACCAATATTTTTGCGGAATAATATAACAAAATGAACTTCCAGGGCAGTCTCTACGAAGGATCAACCTCAAGGTCAAGTTAAACTAACCATCACTTATCAAAAATAAAAACAGATCCAAGTGCTATATATAATCCTTACTACAACATAGCTGAGGCACTAATGCTGAATATTCTTTATCATTATCGTCTAAAACAGATGGGTTCTCTGAGAAAAATAGATTGCGGCACTATTTAAAAGAGAATGAATGAGTCCTAACAATGTGACTGTGTGGTTTTAAACTGTGCCAGAAAGAGATTACTTCGATGGCAGTTTTTATCTGCATATAATATTAGGATGTCCTGAAAAGCTTACATTTTGGTTTTCATTCAAAGTGTGAAATACATATTCTGTTTAGTAAAAGTTAGCAGTTAGCAGCACAACAATCAGAAGTACGACACGTGTTCAGAAAAGGAAGGCAATCTGTCATAAGAGAAGATTTCATGTTGTTGAGATGCTAGCTTAGACGAAACTGATGCTTAAGGCAACAAATTTGTAATATCAGATTGAAAGGTTTATAGAAAATTAGGTAACCTCGATCCTTCTCTTCATGATTCCTTAAAATGCTTACTAGCGATGTTTTTCAATGAACAATAAAAATTATAATTGTAGACCAGTTTATTCCAAAATAAGGCTCTGGTTCTCAGAATTATATAACTTAACTGGCTGTCGACATCTCATCTATAGCTCTATTTCGAGCTGTTCGAATATGATTTTGGCTCTTTTATATTGCAACACAGAAGTAGTAATTACCAATATTGTTAGTTACTGTATATAGAACTAAATCACTTGTGTGTTGCAAAACGCACTATATCCACTGTATCGCGTCCGTTGTTTTATTTGTTTTTTTTTTGTGTAAGCTGTCATGTGCCTAGCATTGGTAAATTTTTGCTTCTTTGTACTTGTATTTGAAGTGCTTGTCCAACCGGCTGACTACCTGAGTTATTGTAAACGCAGTCATGCAGGTGACAATTTTGTAATGTCTTCTTCTATTACTCGTATTATGGCAGTAACAAAAGTATGGTAACAGATAAATAATATGTACGAGTATTTGAAAATAAGAACAATAAAATAATATTTATTTCTGAGCCAAAAAGGAGTTAAGGATTTCGTATTGTTACTTGTAAGTGCGCATTCAAGCACTTCGTCCGACGACTACTTCAAGTGGTTTTAAGCATTCGCAATTTGTTGAACAAAGTGTGTGTTTGGTGGTGACATCGTTGACAATAAATAAAATGTGACCCTAGGTAAATATTGAACAATTAATGTGTACTTACCACCGACATGTTGTGAATGAAATTCTTGAATTCTTACCGGTGTGAAGCTAATTGCCTACTCAAAGCACCGTTTTTATGGTAATTTTTTATGATGGCGCTTATTTGACGTGTTTTAATGTTGTTTTGCGGTAGGGAATTTTCAGACTTGCATGTATTTTGGTTATTATCCTTGAATTTTATTTCTTTTTTAGTATTATGTAAGTCATTTATTTATAATACAATACTTCCTTTCAGGTTTTTAATCACCTATTTAGCATTTTAATGTTTTAATCTATAGGGTGTAATATTGGAGGAATATGTTAGATTACACATAATATAGAAATCAATATAAATATATTCTATATAATAGTCGGAATGTTGTCTTTCAGAGTTGTAAAAAAAACAGCATTAAGTTTGGTTGAAACAAATTGGCATCACTTTTAAAATATGTCAAATGCTTTTTTCTTTGACATATGTTTTTTGTTGTGTTGTGTACAATATGCAATATAAATAAACATAATTACTTATTCTAAATAAAAGAAAACAAAATGTATATTAAAAGGTAATGGTAAGCATTTCTATCTTATATATTTAAACTCTCCGAAGACTCTTCAAAGTGCCATGGTACATTCGCACGAATGACATGCTAAGAGACCTTAGAATAGTTCCGGTCAAAAAATACATAAGGGAAAGAGCCCTGAAGCTATATGTGAATACCGATAGGCTGCCCTACTTAGCACTATCTAATCTTAGAGTTTTCACTAACCGCACAAGGCGGTACGCAGATCTTAGATCAGTCATTGATCACGAAGCTTATGAGAAGCTTATTAGTCAGTGAGATGGGTGGAACTCTGCAGAAACCCTCCAGCTATCAAAGAGTAAAAGTGCCCAGATGTACTAACTCGGAAAACGCTCAACATAACATAAAAAATTAATTAATCTAAATAAAAGAAAACAAAATGAATAATAGAAGAGTAATGGTAAATATTTATGGTATAGTTTTGATACAAGGGTCACTATTTATATTTTCAGCCTAATAATGAAAAAATACTAACTCAACAAATTGCTTTACTGTTTTTTGCAGTATTCTCCTTTATGATTAATACACTGTAACATGCGTATACGACTATCCATGATTCGTCGTCTGTTACAATGTTATACTTGTATACGTCTTTTGAAGCACCGACATTGCACTTCGAGAGATTTGTCAAATGATGGTGGATCCAAGGAGAAGAAACCTTTCTCATGGCTAAATGATTTTATGTATTCTACATATATTCTATATATATATCTCAGTCTTACAGTATGTCCCATGACGATCTTGCATTACTTGCACAAGAACAGATTTTGGACGACCTTCACGAATTTTGTCATTGAGCGAACATTGGCCACGATTAAAATTATTGTACCAGCGTTTTGTAGTGGCAATAGATGGAGCTTCATCGCCAAATAAGGAAGTATGTTGATCGTAGCACTCTTGTTTTGTCTGATGTCCACGTCAAAAGTCATAATAAATCATCATACGAAAATGTTCTTGCGTTAATTCCATTCTTTTGCGATTATTTAATTTACAAGTCACTGTAAATAACAGAAATAACGTTCTTTTGACAAAAAGTCTAAGGTAATGTCAAACTTTCTTATAGAAACATCAGATGAGAGCTGACAACAAACATTGTTGCCAAGTCTCAAAATAAAAATAGTGACCCTCGTTTATTGCAATTTGTTATTATTTTTGCTCAGATGATTTTAACAAATAACTGGAATTTCGCAACATATTTCCAGTGAAAATTCACAATAGAGTGATTTATGAATTTTAACTGACCTAACTCTGAAGATTTTAAGAGCATTGTTGTTGCTTCACATGTTTTCTTTGGTAAGTTGTGATTATTTTTTTTGTTACTCTGAAAGAAAAAATTACGGCTAATAAAGAAATGAAGATAACATTTTAGTGAACGTAATTTTTTAGATAAATTAATTTGAAGTAAAAGCAGCTGAGATGGCATATCGTGACGTCAGTTGATACTAACAAATTTTAGGGTTTCTCAAAAACTTAAGTAATTTACAGTCACACGTCGTGGTGATTTGAAAATTACATTAATTTATATATTTTTACCTTAATTGCCGCAAACAATTTCTGTGGTTAAATTTTGCACGTTCTATCGGTTTCCTTTTTTTATTTTATACATTATTTTTATGTTGCGGTCAGTAATTTAAAAAAAAATTAACTGAAAGCAATTAAAACTTGTAACTAGCAGAACGAAATTTTCTAGCTGCACTATTTTTGCAGCGAACATTTATTATTATGCTCATTTTCTTCTTTTGTTTGTGGTTAGTATGATTTCAGGATACACTTTAATGGAAAAATAATAGCTTCCTTCAGAAGACTGTAAAAAGGCAGCTGAAAGCTATGTTAAGCAGAACTCTCTTCCTTCATCTACACTCTGTTGCCGCTGTTAGCCATAAAATTTATAAATTAAATTTCAAAGTAAAATTATTTTTCAACAAACTTAATTGAACCAAGAAAAGTAATAACAAAGAAAAACTCATGAACAATTTTTATAAGAAAATTCATTTATCCTACTTTTCCAGGATGCCAGTTTTATTGCAATTACTATGTTATATTTGCCGTTCATATATATGTAATGAAAATGTAATAAAAATAGAAAAATCATCATTTTAACTAAAATTTAATTTAAATAGGAAATAAATAATTATTTTATTTATTATAATATCAGCAAAATATTTTTTTTATTATATGAAATGTTATATGAAGATATAGATATCCTAATTCCATATCATTCAAAGTTCATTCATTTATGTTGAAACTAGTTGAGTCAGTGCACTTGAGTACTTTTACCCCTATTACTTATGGTGGGACATTGGGACAGCACACCGTCCAACAAGTGGCCCCACTTGTGAATGATTAGCCGAAGTAGACCACGAAACTACTTGGGTTCTTTTTCGTCTTTCTATTCTCGGATGTCGTTATCGCGTTAAAGCTAGAATGGCTTCCGTTCGCATAACTACAATGGAAGCAGCTCATTCAGTTTGAGGTTACCTGCCAAGTCATCACGAACCCAATGGTGTCCCAAGACAGTTTTCCTCCTACTTGTCATTGGTGGACATTGGCACAATATATGCACTGCTGACTCCTTTTCTTCTAGACATAGTCTGCAAGTGTCTTTCTCACCAAGAGTTATCTTTTTGAAGTTGCCATGTCCAGTAATTAGTGAGATCAGGCAGCTTAGGGTGCTCCGCGGATAGCTAAGCACTTTTATCGCTTCCCTGACCCACGGTTTCGGCAACATGAGTTTGGTCTGTCTACAAGTGCTCAACTCTCTCTATCTATAGAGATGATTATCTCTATTATCATAACTGCGAGGTTTCGTTAAAACCCCTCTCTACGTCTTGACTGGATTATTGTTTATCACAGATCTGCTTTGACCACAGATCTGCTTACCATCCCGAGGAGCCTGTAACCATTCTGAGATTCGATAACGCGGTGTTGGCAACTCTGTCAGAGCTCTATCCTTTATGTATCTTTTAATCGGATGAATCTTAAGGTCCCTAAGGATGTCATTCATCCTAATGTAGCATGGTACCTTCAAAAGTCTTTTCAGAGCCTGGTTTTGTGCAATTTCTAGCTGGCGAATAGTAGTGTTTCAGGCTTTGCTAAACGTTACACATCCATATAGAAGTGACGGACGAATTATTTGGTTATATGTTATATCCAAATAATATAAAGATATAATAATAATGTAATATGAAGATATTACACGAAGAATACATGAGTTAGTATGTGGATGGGTAATAGTTGAGTGAGAGTGGATTGAGGATTTAAATTAAAATCAGTCTGAGTCAAGACGGAAAAACTTGGCCACTTCAAATTGGGTAAATATTATTGTGGTGGAATCCCAACTTTCATTTGAATTTAAAAAAGGACGCACAAAATCCTTTGGATTCTTTCTAATATACCTTCTATAGATGTTGTATTGTAAGCGAATGAGGCATCCATTTTGCTTAGTTATTACAAGAGTAACGAAGTTTTGGTTGCACTAATAACAAATAGATGGCGTTTCGATAACTTATTGAACAACCTAGTATTAGAGTAGTTTGTACTTGATTGAAACAAATACGTTAAAAGTTTTTTGAATTATTTTTGTACTATTCTAATTAAACACATATAGAGCTTTACTACGCATGAAAAATCTTCTCTTTTTTTAATAGTGCAGATTTCAATTTCTAGTATATGCAAAAAGTTGGGAAAGTAAACCAAACCACTTAAAATTCAAAAGCAATTCAAAGTTAAAAACTTTACGCAAACAAATTTGTTTTTCGGTTATTTAATTTAATTTGAGTTAAGTTGCAGAAGGATGCACTTTGAGGCATAATCAAGCAGAACCTTGCTGTAGAATAGAAGAAAATGGGTGAACCAACGACTGACTGACTCAATGACTTGAGCAGAATTAATAAAATTTTGATAAAACTTTTGAAACTTTTATTAAATCAAAAAATCAATCAAGAATTTAAAACGATTAAAACGCTGTCGAAGATGCAATTTCTCCAAGTGCTAAGCTACAGATTTTGAGAATTTAAGAGAGTTTTCATAGAATTAAACTTTTTGAAATGTTTTAATTGCTGAAAATGAGTTATGCGAACCTCTTGATTATAAATTTTGATATGCTAAATTTAGACAGTGCAATGAACCATTTGCAAATGATTTCTGTTCACAGTGTAAATTGTATAAAATATTTTAAAAATGAAAAGAAGATGTTTAAAAGTTGAATAATTGGTGATATTTTATGGTTCCTAACAAAAGAAGAATGTTACAGTAATGAGAAAGCAGCATGAATTTATTAAGAACACTCGACAATACTCAACATGTGGACAGACAAACAGAGATTTTGTTACATTTGTGTATCTTCTTGCTGACTGGTTCGACTGTCTGATTTGTTCTTGTACTCCTAACTATGCGATGTTGAAAGTTTGCAGACAAATTCATTTTATTTTGATATTAAAAATAAATTTTTGGAAACAATAGCATAACTAGACTTTCAGACTATCATATAAAAACAATAACAACGCAGACAACTCCAGTGGCAACCACTTCTTCCACTTCCACTTCTCATTCGAGTAGCATCAATGGTTTGGCTCTGATTCATTCTGAATTCTTCGAAACGATATGAATGAATTGCTTTTTCAGCTATTTTAACTCGGTTTATGTATATTGCAGATTTGTTGAATAAATTTACTTTGCCTTATTGCTATGGTAAGTAAAGTAATCAAAAATAGTGCGGTAGTAATTATTATTCGTATTTGCAAAAGAATTTATTTATTAGTAAAAATAAATAATAAATTCAGAAGTATATTAGAATAATTACAATGACTACAGGCGCTGTGGTCTACAAATATGATTTCTATAATTAATTATAAACATAGCATATCGGTGGTATACATGAGAAACGTAACAAAATAACGCAACATAATAAGCTCATAATCAGCTATTTTACGGCTTATTTGTTTATTGAGTAGATGATTTGTTTATAAAAAAGTGCTGTTAAGTAGCATAAAAACGTAAGAAAACTAAGAACGAATCATCAAAAAAATTGGAAAATAACAAAGTGTTACTTTGCATTGATAAGTAGCACATAAAGTTTTGTGAACTAGTAATGAGTCATTATAAAAATTACAAAATAAGGTGTTACTGAATGGTCTGCAAAAAAAAAAATGATTGATAAGTAGCATACAAGAGGAAATAAATTAATAATGATTTATTATAAGACTCAAAGTCAGGTTCTCTGAAGACTCTTCAAAGTGCCATGGTACATCCACACAAATGACATGCTAAGTGACCTGAAAATAGACCCGGTCAAAAAGTACATAAGGGACGGAGCACTGAAGATATTCGAAAAAACCGACAAGCTGTCCTACGTAGCACTATCTAATCTCAGAGTAATCACTAACCAGACGGGCGGTATGCAAATCATAGATCAGTCATTGAATAATTATGAAGCTTATGAGGAATACACAAATTAATCTGTGACATTGGTGGGACTCTGCAGAAACCTTCCAGCTATCACAGAGTAAAAGTGCCCAGATGCACTAACTCGAAAAAGTCTCAACATGAACATTATAAGAAAGTGATATTGAATAGTCTGTAGAAAAAGTGTTGGCAATCTGTAATCTTAAAGAGGAAAACTTATAAGGATTCGTCGTAAAACTTAGGGCATAAAAAGTGTTATGAATATATGTTGTCGCTCACACATAGATAACTCACCAACTCAGATATTTTCTTTTAATATTCTGCATACGGAAAAACTTCCTATTGAGTTGTTTCATATATATTTCCCGAATTTTTGTATTTTTTAACATTATAGATTGATACTCCTAAAAAGTATCAATGCTTATTCTGATTATCTTACTTTCTCACTCCTAAGATAAATTTAAAACCCAAATATTATTTCTTTTTCATAAAAAAATAAATATAATAAATATCATCTCTTGATTAATGGAATGTGATGTTTGACTTTTATAGATCAATAGTTGAAATCTATATATGTGAAATGATATTCTTTACAAATTAGATAATTCCTTAAAAATTTATTATATTGAATGATACTGAAGTATACAATTAAAGTATCATTAATTCCGTTTCCTAGAATATTGGCCAATTTTATGCAACTCAATGACTCTTTATTGAATTAAAAGAAAAATATTTCTATGACCCTTTCTTTTTAATGAAAAAAATTAATTTAAATAATAAAATTTTTAATTTAACTTTTTATTTATTTTTCGCAAGCTAACAAACTTCACCGCACCTAATTTCACATTTTCCACTGAAAACATTTCTACAAGTTTAGACCGACCAAAAATTAGTTTTGCCTTTGTGATTGTAGCTCCTCCACTCTACTCAAATCCACGCCACTTGCTCTGTTATTGTTACATTGTCGGGTACTCCATCATATTTTCATCTGTATGTAGGCATATAAATATGTATATATATTATAATAATATATAGAAGTATATGACGGCATAGCCATGAACCAGTACTAAATTGTTATGTTCATTTTAAATCGTTGCTCTTAGGGTTTGCCTGAGATTGTTCGACTTGGTTGTGATTGAAGCAAATTGCTTTACATTAATAAGGTGTGTGACATAGAAATTTTTAAATAATTAGTAACTATTTTTTATAAGATAATAGGTAATTAAAATTATTATAGGACTGCCACATATGATTTTTTAAGATATCCTTAAGGATATCTAAAAAATGTATAGTGAATGAATGAATAATGGTGACTATAAATAGTTACGAATAAATAATTATTATTTTTATTTGCTATTATTTTTTTTAATTAATCTGTTTTCTGTTACTTAATGTTGTTTAAAAAATATGTTTTTTTTACAAAACTTATAGTAATATCAAAGAAAATTGGATACGAAAAAAGAAAAAAATATAAAAGCTCATTTCTAAACTTTTGAATTAAAAAGTAATTTAGCCTAAAAGTTTATTTGTATTCTTGATTTAATATATAACAAGTATTTGATATTTATAAATTTTACATAAATTACTTCGGGCAGAAAGCCTCTACTTCAACCATACCTAACTTATATACTCATATTACTAACTGGAAAGGTAGTATGAACCGGTTAGGTTTGATGCGATCTACTATATTTAATTGAATACAAAAACATAATTGCGTTTTCTGAAACTTAAATTAATGAAAAAATATTAAATATTTTTTTATGTAGATGTCCTATCCTTATATACGGTTTTTTCTTAATGATCAAGAAATGTTTCGTCTCAAACCTGTTAAATGACTTTCGGTGACGAGACTTTGTATGCTTAGACACGTTGGTCAAAACAGTGTTGCTCAGTATTCAATGCAGAATTTATGCCTTTTGGGAGGATATATGAATATTTTTCCATATCCATAAAAAATAATAACTTTTTAGTACAACCAAAAAGTAACAAAATAGTATGAAAAAACAATCAAGTTGATATCAATTTGGACAACTCACAGTAATACAGTATTGTACAGTATAAAATTATGCTATACTAAGTAGTTTTAAAGAATAATACTATGTTCAGACACACCTTAATTTCACTAAAAACATAATTTCATCTTCGTTTCAGCGAAATTAAGTTGTTTTTTTCCACATAAAATTCAGTTTTAAGGTTGGAACGAAATTAAGGAAAATTGCCTTAATTTCGTTGAAACGAAGAGTAAAATTACAGAACATTTCAAATGCAACTATGCGTAAGAAAAATTTTAAGCAAAAGATAATGTTGAGATAACGAATAAGTAACATTTTTTTTATATAATTGTCAATGATTAATTGTCATTTAATAAAACAGGAAAAATATTTTGAAAGTAGTGCAAATTTTTAAATTTGAATATAGAGAAAAAAAACTGTAACTGTTAATTAATTTAAAATAGAGTGAAAAATAATAATTCACATACCTGAAAGCTAATAAAACTACTAAATCCCATACTTTATAGTTATAATACTCAACTTTTAAAATTTCCTAGATACATATGGTCTTTGGAACATGTAATTTTTAACATTCGAATTGTAAACAAAAAACATATGATTTCAACTAAATTAAGAAAATCATGCTTTTTGTTTACAACTCGAATGTTAAAAATTAAATGCTCCAAACACCATTTGTGTCTGAGAAATTTTAAAAGTTGAGTATTATAACTATAAAGGATGGGATTCAGTCGTTTTATTAGCTTTAGTAGATTTCAGGTATGTGAATTATCATTTTTTACTCTATTTTAAATTATTAATTTCAATTAACTTAATTTCATTTTTACGAAATTAAGGAAATTTGGCTGTCTGAACATAGTATAAATAAAACTTTTATATAAAATTAAATAAAACTATTACTATAATAATTTGTTATCGGGCTAATTGGTCAAATTTGAATATAAATAAAATGACACTAATTTATTATTTATATTTAAAAATCGTTTATACTATATATAAACTATATATAAACGATTTTTAAATATAAATAATAAATTAGTGTCATTTTATTTATATTCAAATTTGACCAATTAGCCCGATAACAAATTATTATAAAAATAATTTTTGGTCACAAATAAAAGTATTTAATATTTATAAAACAATTACATTATAAAACTGTTATATCTATAATATTAGACATATATGTTTTCTTATATATATTCAAATATATTAATTCTTTTAATTATCTCAATTCTATCTTTTTTGTTTAATTTATTTTTGTATTGAAGTCTGAAATATCGATATTTAAACTATTTATTTGATGTAATGTCAGACATTTTTAAAATTTAAGTATAACTATTTTTCCATTTATCAAGCAAATTACAATGATATATCGTGTGAACAGGTATTTCATAGCTGTCACTTTACAAATTTTTGACAGCTGCTATTAAAAACAAAACTCTCGTGTGTATAGCGTGTATTACTGATATTATCATTACTAAAAATATCTATAACTGGTACCTTAGCAACCTTAACATAGAAATTCATTTTTTTATTATTATTTTTCACATTTCATTTCTGTTTTCACATTTGCTTGCACTCAACGTGCATGAGGAGTACCAGACACAGCCGGCTGTGTCTCACCGCTCACCGCTTACCGCTAAACATACAAGCCTGTGAGAAGCTCACTTCATAAACTTCACTATTTTTATATTAATTTTTATTTTTATTTTTACTTTTTTTTTCTTTAATTTCACTGTAGTAAGTTTTTTACTATAAGTACACACACAGTGGAATAGAAATTCAAAAAAAAAAAAAAAATAAAATAAAATAAAAATCAATAAAAAAATGTTGGAAAAAAAAAACACGAACATAGTGAAGGTAGTACCTACTATATTACTACTCGGAGTGCACCTAAAGCTTTAAGTACACATTACCAGCAGCTCGTAAATATCGTAGACCTTTTCTTTCATTTCTTCGAATGTTTACGTTACTTCCACATTGTCAAAAGTCATAAAGTAAAAGGAAAATACTTTAACTACGTACTTATGAGATTGAAAATATGAAAGCCGGCTAATGACTTTTACAGAAATAGAAATTTCTCTCTCCTATAGGTGTACGTATGCCTTCAAATAGAAATAAATTGTCAAGATACTTAGTTGAGCGAATATTGCCTCGGTGTTGATATAACTTATTTAAGTCGGTAATGGCGGGCTTTGCTATGAAAATACTCTATTATGAATAATTTCAATTTATTACCTTTATTACCTTAGTAATGTTTTAATAAGCGAATATGTCGGGGTACTAACTTCTATGAAGAATTTATTTATTTTTCTTTAAGATCTCTGAAGTACTTTTTTTTGGTGGGATTTTATGAGTATTCATTTTTATGCTTTCAACGCCATAAAAGTAAATAATAATAGCAATTTTTCAACATTAAATTCATATACAAGAGTAGATATATGAGCCCACGATTTATTTAGTAAGTAAACAAATCGTAAAATAAATTATATTTTTTAATAACAAAAATAACAGTCTGAAGTATGCATTTGATTTGCAATTGAGCTGTACTTGGTAAAGACTAGGTCAGGTTTTTAGAGAAAATCGTAATTTCTTGTTTTTTATGGATTCAGTCTACAATATTCCAGCAAATTGCGTCTTGCCATTTGTACATATAGGGAAAATTATGCAATGTTATTGATTGACAATGATTTATTAATAACAAAAACAGTTAACAGATTGGAAAACTTTGACTTGACTGGAGCACCAATACCCTTTATTATTACTATTATTTACATGCTCAAAAATATAAATTCAAGAAGTTAATATAAATACTAAAGATTTTCAATTATTTCTATCACGCGCTATAGCTCTTAGTTCACTCAAAGATTTGCCCGACTCTCTGTTAATTGTCCTTCTCCATATAGTTTTTGCTCGACCACTCTTTCTTCTTCCTTGCGAATTCGATACTAGAGCGTCATGATCGATTGAGCTGAAAAGTTTGCATAGAGTGTGGCACAACCAGCCATACTTTCTTTTTTACGATTTGTTATCATTATCTTTCACCCACATAATAACGAATAGCATATTCAAGGACTGCTCCTTGAAGACAGAGAGCAGTTACCCTGCTTAGAGTTAGCTGTTCTTCAATAATCCTAGGGACCTGACTTAAGCTAATATCAAAAAAGTTTTCAAAGTTTTTGCAGAAACGGAATCCAACTAGGAATAAGTTTTTATAAGAATAACTGGATGATTAGTTAATAGCGAGAATGTGAGATCAAAATTTGTGATGAGTATTTCTATTTACGAGAATATTACGATGACAACTTAGACATGTATTTAAAAAAATAGTTATGTTTATATTTATTATTAAGGTCTTAAGGTGCAATTAGTCACCTGTGTATTTGATAGAAACGAAATAAAAAAAGTGGCGAACTTTGTTCGTAACAAATACACAGGTGTGGTTGGTTGTGCGTTTCGCTTTGGCTTAAGATCCCTTAAATTCTTACAGTACATACTAACTAGCTAGCCTTTAAGTCAATGTTAGGTTGAATGTGCTTATGGATAGGCTAATTTAGTTGCTTGTACGCCACATACAACTCTATTGGACCCTAACGATACTATGTGAATCAAGCAGAAGTCTTATAGGAAATGTCAAATAGATATTATAGATAGAAGAGACAGATATAGCAGATAAACATAGAAGAGAATAATATAAAAAAATATTATATGGAAAAATGTCGCAAAGTATTGTGACTAAAGTAAGTCTTCTGTGTTATAGTTACAGTTAGTTATATGTGATTGTTTTATCGAACAAAAGACAATCAGTTCTTGAAATAAACCCAAACAGAATGTCGCACGCTAAGGGTATAGCGTATTCGTATATATATCGAACCAAAAACACTCGGTTTAGTTATAGTCAATCAAACTAAAGACAAGTCCTTCAAATGAACCACAAAACAATGTCCTACTTTAAGGGATTCGTATATTTATTCAGATCAATAACACTCGGTCTAGTTATATGTTTAACCAAAGAGAAGACAATCAGTCTTTTGAATAAAACCCAACAAAATGTTCCTCGTTAAGGGATTCGTTCGTTTTTCGGGACTAATATCATTCGGTCTAGTTACTACTTTCTACTACTAGAACAAAACCGAATTTTCATAAAAAAAAGTGTTCTTCCAGGCATAAGACGAAAATTTATTACCTAATCTGTAATTTGAAAATTCCTTGAGATGGTTTGTTGTACCAGTATTCCTTTAAAATTTTAAATGCCTGGTAACTTACGATTTTAATCAACAATAATACTTGAAAAATTGAAGCTACTGAACAAATTCAAGTATTGGTTTTATTAGTTATTAGCACGTTTGTAAACTAGTCCTATGCTGAACCGATTTTAGAATAGACTCTCCAACTTTTTAGTTAATTTTATAACGAACCGTATTATTGCACTGAATCGCTAAATCATAGCCGAAATAAGCCGGGTTCAACGCGACGTAACTATTACGAACTACATTAGAAATTTATATGGTTCACAGCCATATAACATTATATTTGTTATATTTTATTGTATTATAAAATGGATTAGAAGTTATTTTGGTTTTGTGGAAAATTGTATTTATTAAGTTTTTCTCACGGAATAAACTAAGCACTAAAATATTAAAATAAATTAAATTGCTAAAATAAAATAAAATTTAATGCTTGTTTAATGTATAATAAGTTTGAAAATTATAATTAATATTATAATAATTGTCCCGAATATAGAAAGTTTTATGTGGTAACTCTTGTAAGCGTGGGTCCCATTGGTTTATTTACCAGACTTCTATAGCCACCCCTAGTAACATTGTTCTAGGGTTTAAATATATGAACCCATGTATTACCGGATTTTTAATATTATGATAATTGTCCTGAATATAGATAGTTTTATAGAAAGTTTTATTACTCTTGTACCCTTACAAGCAGTTCTAGTAACATTGTTCTAGGGTTTAAATAAATAAACCCATGTATTATCGGATTTTTGTTTATCTCCAGGATAATATCGTATCATAATACGATATCAAAATAGGTATATCAAAAGCTGTAACCGGCACAACATAAGAAACCTAATTGGAACCAACATAAAAACTATAGGATCGTAAATTCTAATTAGAGTATCTTCCGTAGCGGCTTAGGCCACTATTCTTTTCATGGGAGTGGATCTACACCACTGTCGGTCAATGTCCTTAAAACTAAACTAAACTAAATTTTTAATAATAAAAATGTTCACTTACATTCAAAGACTTCGCCTAACAAAATTCCACGAATTTATTGCTGATGAGCAATGCCTATTTAAGTAAATAAGGCATATTTGTTGTTGTTGTTGTCATTGTTATTGGTGTTGTTGGTTGGCATCATCATATGATATCCACGCGTATTTAATTTTGGTGGTTGTGCATCACCCCACAAAATTTTGAGACACCCTTAAATGCAGAAAGAATTTGCAAAAAATTGTTGTCAAAAGGAGCGAAGGAGAACACTTCTTTTACACACGAGATTGCATTTATTTTATTTTGTAAATCAATTTCTATTTAGAATTTTATTTAAAACACTTTTGAAATGCATTTGCATGCAAGTATTTCGAGCACGAAAACATAAATAAATCACATGTAAATCAAAACTCGGCACGAGACGCTCTTCCACATCGCCTCTGTTTTGTTTTTAGCCACATAAAAACATTAATTTTTAAAGCGCATCCTTGCCTGGCATGTTGCCATCCTGCTTTGACAAGGATACTTTTGAATGTTGCTAAATGCCTGCCGTAGGGATTCTAAGTACGCAACGTAAAAAGAAATTCAAGGGAAAAAAGAATTGATACAACAAAAAAGGCAAAACCACAATAGAAGAATAAAGGAACGTCTGCACTTGAAATTTTTAATTGGCGTAAACACGAAAATAATTTAGAAATTTCTTAATTATATTGCACCGGCCGCATTGAATTTTTTGTTTGACTAATTAATTAAATTTTTTGTTTACATTAATTATTATTATATTCATTAATAAATATAATCAACCCACACAAGCACAACGAACGCGTCCGCACACATACGATCTTAAACAAATTTCACACTGAACTGCATTAACAAGCAGCGAACGCAAGAAAAATGGAATTGTCAAAAATTCAATTCCATTTGTTTCACCAACCATTCACAATAGACTTTCAGATAAGTTTTTATTGGAAAAAAGGTTGACTTCAGTCAATAAGAAATTTTCGACCAATTTTAAACAATATTTTATAATCTCATAATAGAAAATGTGTTTATATTAAGTATATGTAAATAACTAGTATTTTAAAATAAACTAAACTATATATATCATTGATGAGTGGTATATTTTTGATTAACTTATTTATAGTATAGAAACAATTATTTAATATATGAGACAAGTTTAAAAAATGTATTTATTGTTTATTGTAAATCAATAATATATTTGCTTAAAATCTACAAATTTTATTAATACATTTTATTTAATAATAGCATTACAATTATTTGATAAGAATACACGTTAATACTATACCACGTTCCCACTGCAGATTTGGTTGATTACATTGGCATAACTTGAAATAAAGTTTAAGTTAAAAGAGTTTTTATGTATTAGAAAGTTCAGTCAATTTTTTGCAGATGGCATTCAGTTTTGTATTGTTAGCAGAAATTAAATTATTCATGATGGAAAACGTGGAAATTGCAAACAATATTATATATATTTATTTATAAAAAACAAACCTTTTAAAAAATTTTTCCTTCTTATTTGTTTGTTTTTCTATTTACATTTTATTTTATGCGTCAAATATGTTTTATAAACTGCTTATTAAAGGCAATGGGAACATTACTATTACACGTTGATTTGTTAATTAACAACTTTTGTTTCATTTCACAACTTTTGTTATAGCATTTCCAATTAGATTATATTAGAGTTACATAAGAGTTCTTTTTTTCTCAGTGAAAATTTGGTTTTAACACTGTATTATCACAATTATAATAAAATATAATAATGAAGTGTAATGAAATATAATAATATAATTATATATAATGAAAATTTGTAATTACTTCATTAACAAATATATGCAGTATTTATTTATTATTTATTATTTCTTTTATAATATATTATAATACAGATACATAAATTTGACATTGAAAAACTTTATAGTGTGTAGACCATTTTTACAAAATTTAATTATATTACCGTAATCGTTTGTATTATACGTATTTTTAAATAAATATTTAAAAAATTAATTTTTTTGTAGTGTAAATTCTTTGTTGATTATATTGCCAAATGATGTCTATATCCTTACAGCCATCTTTGGCTCCGTCACTAGTGCAGAAAAACAGATTTTTTAACTTAACAAATTCTTAATTTAATAATTATAACATATTTTATAAATTTTTTTTGGAAAAAATATTTAATCATACTATATTAGTATAAAAAAGTTTAAATAATATTAAATAACTTCTAAGTTATATTGTATATTAGTATTGTATATTATTATTCAATAATTATATTGAATCATATTTTATTATGATATATATATATATAGTTTTTTTTATTTCATAGTATCGCACTTTATTATCGAAAAGGTTATCATAAAAAAATAATTTCTCCCGTTTTTCGTTTTCTTAAAAATTGTGAATTGGCACGGTTTTGAACCTTGCTAAACTCACTATATGGATGCAGTCACAATAAATTGTACTAACGCAGAATTTTAAATGGTTGTGTTATATGATGACACTTAGTTATATAGAAATTCTACATTTAATACGGTCATGAATTAGTGAAGTGAAGAATCAGAAACGGTCTTTGTATAGATAAATTTACAATAGCGTAATATTACGATCTTTATATAATATATAAGCAAAGACAATACTTGATCTTAATTAAAGGACTTTTGAGAAAATTATTAAGGCGTTTGCAATTAAATCGATAAATCTGCAATAATAGGTGCGGATTTCATAATCGTTATTGAAGTCTCTAAATTAATGTAAGAATAAATTAAATAAGTAAAAATGATGACTTAAGCATGACTTAAGTGCAACTACAGTGAAATCAGCCTTATGTGTAATTTTTCATACAAAATTCATGCAAAATTCTTATAAAAAGTTATTGATATAAAAAGCTTTTGACGTTTCTAACTGTAAGTATAAATAGATGTGTAGTAAAACTTTAGAAAAATCATAAAATGGAGCAATTTTATAATAGGTCATATGATAAATATAAATGGAATATCACAAAGCTCAAAGAGGATTTCGATATGTTGCTTATAAAATATCAATAAATAAAAAGAGAATCCGGCGAGTTTATTTTGTATCTTGATTTTGTGTCTATTATAAATAATTTAAATCTTTTAATGAATTTCATTCCTTTTTTTTTCAATTTTTGACAAGTTCTTTTTTAATTTTATGGAATAGTCAATTTTACTGACACAATAAGTTAAAATTGAATTCTTATTATGGATTATAGATCATGATGGTGTTCAAAACTAAACGTTTTCCAACTGCTTCATAGTTTTATCATTTTCTTGAAACTTGCTATATCAAATTACCCAATTGATAATAATCGGTTGACATATTAATTCAATATCAATATTAAGAGAAATATGACATCAAAATAATTATTGCAGTTTAAAATTTTATTATTTATTATTTCGAAAAAGTTTCTGATGGTTTTGGCACTTGCTTGATTATGATTTAATGCATTTAATTAAAGGAATGTATATATACTAACTTTAGAAAAACTTTTCGGTTTTAAAGGATATAGTTCCTAGCCAAATATTTATATATTCTCCAAATTTTCACCATTAATAGTACATATATTTCAAGGAATTTAGGATCATGCACGTAATGGTGCATCACCTTTTTTGTCTGACATCTTAAAAATGGATATAAACTCTAAGAACTTGTAAATAAATTTACCCTGGAATGTGCGAAATGTAGTTCTTCTGGAGAATAATGAATATGATATTAAATTTTGAGTTCCGATTCACACAGCTTTAGTATTATTTCTACATTTAATGTGTAATCGCACTTTGCTTTTATAAGAGGTTTTTGCGAAAAGCAGAAGCCACTAAAAATTTTGGTGTACTTTGACCTGATCAGATATATATACCTGATTTTTTTATTGAAACTCCTTACTCCCTTTCTAACAGTTTCATTTGAACAATAAAATATTTTTTTGATACTTAGCAAAAGAAAAATATACTTCTTGAAAACATTTGGGGATATTCAAAATCTGTTTAGACCTATCCATGTTACATAGTTTCATGTTACGAGTATTATGTCTGACAGGAATATGGATGATTTTCCTATCATTTCCATAAATTCATATTAATTCATAAAATTCTTTCAATCCCATACCATTAGTTCTTCATATTTGTTTAATGCAAGCAGCAATTCATTCAGAAGTGTAATTATCAATAATTGTAGTTTAATTCTTATCAGAAGTAATTCGTCATTAAGTGGAACACCTGCAGTTAATACTTATGGCGTGTATTGTTGAAGACTTAAGATCAAAATAAACAAAGAAAAGAGACACCTGCAGAAAATTTGAAAGAAAAAATTTAAAAGATAAAATTGAACGGTATATTCGGACTGCTATAAGTAATATGAAAAGATTTGTACTTTTATGGATCTGTTATATCCATTAAAGTATAGTATATCAAAGCTATAGCTTTGATATATTATATTTTAAAGTAATTGTATTTAGTTTTAGCATGCTTAAAGCTAATTATAATGGAAAATGTAAAAACATATCTTCATACCACTCTATTGAAAGTCTAAAGATATAGTCATAAGCTCAACTATATTTCATAGATGAAATCAGGTGAAACTCACATTAAAATCTCTCGAAATTTTCGTCTTTGTGAGCTGTAGATTCTTCAACTTGTATATTTTAATCTTAATTAGAAAAGTTTTGAGCCTTAAAAAGTTAGAATAAAAACTGAAAAGAAGATACCTAATAATGTGGGGTCATAACATTGTCGAAAGGATCTTTATTATTTGCTTCAGGAAAATTATCGAAGGATTTATGTTTATCAAAAATAGACAGGAAAATCAAGAAAGAAAATCATAAAGAGTGTTATGTTTATCGGAAAGAGATAAGGTCTTGATTATTTCCAGCAGACAAAAGCGGGCCTTCTATAGATTTTAAAAGTAATTACAAAATTTTGACCATTCCGTATGAAAAAACAACTTTCTACAAATTGCTCATTTTATCTGCTTTATTATAATATGAATAGTGAGGAATTGTATATAATAATAACTAACTTTGAGCGATCTATATAAGGTTTTCTAGAAAAATCTAATTCCATATGCGCTGTCTAGACTGACTGAAAAA
>NC_051847.1:206120515-206133935 GCF_002237135.1 Teleopsis dalmanni
TTCAACAACTTCTGCAGTGTAAATTATGAGGAATGCGCAGTTTCTCTGCATGGATTCATATACACCAATGACCAGAAAGAACTACTGTAAGCCTTGCAGTATCCACATGGTCTCTCTTGATGACTTCCGAGAATCTATTTTTATTATATCATATCATGTCTAACAAATTTAGTTAATTTTTTTCTAGATCGAGTTGTTGTTGCTAGTTAATCATTTCACAAATGTCGTATTCAGTAAGCTTTTACGTACGATTTAATAATTTCTGAAGCAATCTGAATGTCAATGTTATATTTTTTTTATAAAATTTTAGGTTTTCTTATAAGTATGTTTCACTTAAACTGCTGATTGGCAATTATATTACCATAAATGTGCGAGTGCGAATGCAGATTTAATCCAGATTGCACGATCACGATTAACTTTTGGAGTGTGAAAAGCTATAAACTATCGTCACTTATCCGTGTGTAAATTCTTATAGAAATTTAACCTTTCAACCGGCGATTGTCACCAAAACAAAGTGAAGATGTCTCGCATATAATTCTAAAAGAAGCTTCTATTATGTTCATATATACATACTGCATGATATAAAACGCGTTAGCAGTTTTTCTACTTGTACTATAAATCGCTTTATGCAATAGCGTGTAACAGATATAGAGTTAAAAATCCATATACAAACCTAAGTGCTCGATACTATATACATTATGCTTATATTATACAATTATAATATTTAAAATATTATAATAATTTCGATATTGCTGTGTGAAAGCATAACCAAAAGTTACAATCAAATAGTTACCAACAGTTCAGAATTTAGCCTTCAGAGAGATTCTGAAACCACTGTGATATGTCATGAATGACGATATATATAGAGATTTAGATAGAGAAGGATGGATTCGGTCAAAAGTTTAGCATAAAGCAAAAACCAAACGAACACTATCATCCGAGCCACTTAAAACGCCCACTAAGACAATGGAGTAAAGCCGTTGTATGACATCAACTCAAAGACATGTGCGGTCACTACAACAAAGCGAATGTAGAGCACTTACATCCACAACAAATGTTTATTAAATGTATGTTTGAAGAATATATAAAATACTATTTACTATATAAAAAAAATACTCATTCAAATAAATCACTTAGTTAAATAAGTTTCCCACAATTGTTTTGACTTTAAATTGCAAACTAACGAAGCTAAATTAGTTACTAGTACAACTATAGAACTTAATTTATTAGTAACTAAGATTTATTAGCATAATATAAATTCAGTTATTTATTACTGTAAAATCTCCTACCTGAATAATATATAACGACATACAATATATTAATTGAAATTTTAATATGTATAAAACATTCTTTTTTAGTTTTTCGTTTGAGTTTTTTATTTAAAGCCTAATTACTACTAATTAACTGCTTTTATCATTTTATTGATAGTAATGCTCATAACTTAATTTCTCACATAAGTAACTAAAGAAGTATAAAAATCCACCTTTCCTCTCCTTTCATAATATCTATAAATATTCATTCATTTTAAAAAGAAAACACAAAAAATAATATATAAAAATTAAATATTTAAATCAAATTAATTAAAAGCTTAAAAGAGCCCATATAAATACCCAAGATAATAATTAATTAATTATCTGATGTTGTAATATCTGTAAATTGTATTTAAGTTTCCCAATTTAGTACAAATTATGCAAAACTATCACAAGCTATAAAGATAAAGAACCGAAAGAGATACAACCGCACAAATATTTGGAAAAATTATTTCTTCGCGTAGGTATTCTACCGCACCATCACAATTTCCTATGGTTCCCCTCATTTGTCAAATATTTCATTCGGCAGCAAGAAACCGCATTGCACATGGATGGATGCGGTAAATGCGCCGTACCGGGCCTTGGCTTCATTGGCGTTTGGGCAATTGAGTGGCACACAAAGTCAATAGCACATTACTGCTGCATCCATACAGCCCGAATTCACCATTCAACCACAGACCGAAATAAAATTTTCTTTCTGATATATTTTTTTTAGTGAAATTCATTTTATTTATATGCCTATTTTGCATTGAGGAAGAGAGCACAGATATTTTAATTTTTTTTTTCTATTTCACACTAAAACTCTTTTCAGTGTGTTTGTGTAAATAATTTGAAGATACAAGTGAGTTTGTGCAGTCGGCATTTTTGACTTTCAGACAAAAAGAAAAATTAGTTAGGTTAATCGGATTTCATGCAATCTTCATTTGACTGAATACACAAAAAGTCTCTAGATTCTAAGTAACGTTTCACTTGATTAGATCTTTTAGTTAACAAGTAAATTAGTAATATTCAGACAAATATATAAAACAAAAACATCAGTAAACTTTTAGTCGATTAACTCTGTCAGTTGGGAAGTAAAATAGCAAACTCTATATGGCAGACCCCAGGATATCGATACAATGTTAAGTTTATTTATACGAGATAAGAAGAAAGAAGTATGATGGGATTGAACACACCGCGTATGTTGCATTTACTTGGAACGCCCAGGGGACTAGATGCAGACGCAGACTAGGAATGACCTGGAGAAGGACAGTTCAGCAGGAGACGGGCGAATCGTTTAATGAGTGAGTTGAGAGCAACTGCACAAAATAGAAACCAGTGAAAAACTTTTGTAGACACTTTAAGCTCTTAATAGAGTATGGAAATAAAAATAATAATACATGCTCTCCGACGTCACATACACTAGGTTCTAATACCATTTAATCACGTTAGGCTTGCAAAGACAAAAAAAATTATTATCATTATTATCATTACAATTATTATCAGGGCACATTATTCAGATATTTGATATCATAATGGCTTATAAATATATAATATTTTCTGTATATATATGGACTTTCTTTTAGTCTACTTATCTAGAACTACTAGCATAATTTAAAAAGTTTCTTTACATTGAGAAAACAGAAATCTGTTCATTGGGATCTTGACATTAATAATGAAATAATATTTTTGGAATTATAAGCTCAGTGTTATAAAATGACATGATTGTAAATTTAAACTATAAAAGAAAACAATATTCTTTAGAACCTTATTTTTTTATTTACTAAATTGACTCTTCAACCCGTATTTATTTTTTGATCTGACTCCTCCACAGACGTGTCTGGTTCATGTGTGCCTTTTCCCGTCTGATGTAACAAGTAGTTCTTTAATGTGGTCACTCCTCCGGAAAAATTGTCTGTCTTCCTCTATGTTTACTTTCTTCAACTGTCGTTGAAACATCTTTCTCGCTAAGGCATTGTTTGGCTGTTGGATCGCTGAACAATATTAATATCGTGATAAAGCTCGTATAAGCGGTGGTTCGTTCGAGTGCAGGAGTCATAATGAATTCGTGGAGAACCAAAGAGATATAAAAAGAACATTCCTCAAACATACCCAGTACTGCTTGATTATTCTGTAATAGTGACGATCTTGCTGTGTGAAACAGATGTAATGGTAAAATGAGCGATCCCTAAAGCTATAGGTTATTGAGCCGATAGTAGCACTTATTGTCAATAGTATTTATCTTCCTTATCTTCAGACTAACATCTGTGTTCTTAATTATGATAGTATAAAGATAGGTGAAATTCTATATAGCTTAGAAAGCTTAGTAGTCCACAACCAGCTTGGCATTCGAGTGACAAACACTTCTGCCAATAGTCGACATAAAGAACTTACTGATTGATATAAGATATTATTCGCATTATGAATGATATTTCCCATTTATAATACAAGAAAATATATATAATATACAATACATGAGAAGGTAGGTATATCACAAGTTGATGCAACTACGTTTAAAGTGTAGCATCTCTAAAAGGCCAAAAATAAATATTCAAAGATACTTCAAAATTGTTTGCACTTCGACATGAAAAAAGTAAATCTGAAACTGAGGCGGTCAGTGCCTTTTTGACTTTTTGGATGAAACGATTATTAAGACTTTTTTATTTTTGGTCGCATTGCATACTCAAGAGAAAAAAATATATATTTGGAGCATCTTTGCTTTATTTTAAAGTTTCAGCTGTCGCCAATTATGCAAATTTCTGTTGTGAAAGAAAATATAAAAAATATTGAAGTACGAGTATGCAAAACAGCTCTTGTGAATTTTGTTAAGGAAAAAATTATTCTTTTTTTTTACAAAACTTTAAGAGTAATCATTGCACTAAGAGGTCTTTGAGAGCAAAGAATAATTTTGTTTTTATACGTAATTTTAATAAGGTAAAAGCAAACCTTATGCATTTGTAAAGCTTGTCTAAAGTTTTTTTTTTTCGTTTTTAATTTTTCGTTTATATAATGAAATCGATATTAATTATGCTCAAAACTTAAAAAAGAAAATAGATGCTATTTGATTATAACTTTGTTATAAGTACCATACATATATACACACTATATAGGTGCTCGCACTGCAAGTTCTTTGATTTATACAAATACTTAGCGCTTTCATAAATATAAAGAGAGTACTACTTAATGTTATCGAACGCCTTAACTAATGTCACAATCAAAAAGAGGGTGCAGTTAAGACTCCTCCTGCAGGTAAGATTTGCTCTTTGAGATTTTCTCGTTTCAATACTTTTGGCTCTTGAAATGTGTTGATTTATTCTTAATCAGAAATCTCTATTTTCTAGGCATATAGTTTTGTTTAACTGTGTAGCAAAATATTGGTTAATAACTTTTACTATTCAGTTCAATATGCCAGATATTCATGTATTCATCCAACCCACATCCAAAACTGTTACTTACTCTTTCAATTGTGTATATTTTAACGGAGTGTTTGATTATGTTCAATCGCAATCTAAACCACAACACACTAAAGTTCAAGGCACAGAGAAAGCAGTGGATTTCTTCTCGCATTTCGGGGAAAAAAAGTGTTCTTCCACCAAGACACAAGCATGGGTGTAAATATCACTATGACAAAAATTCCTAAATTGTCCTACAAACTTCAGTTAAAACTTTCTTAAACAATATTCTGTTTCAGAACCTGACAAACCGACTCCACAATAAGAGATTTAGATCAAATAAAAAGGCTATTACTAAAACAAACGTCTATTTTAAGGACCTTGGGGAAATCTATTAGCTGGAAGACATACGAAAATTGAAAAAATGTTGTAGTAAATGTAATGAACTAAGAGGAGATTATATTGAGAATTGAAATGCTTTACTGTCGAAAAAGATGATTTACCTAAAAAGTTACGAAATTATCAAACTACCCTCGTATATATGACTACACAAAGAATTGATTTAAATTCAATTTTATTGTTTATTTATACAATATTTCTAATCACCAGTCAAATTGACATATATTTCTCTTCACACATATACCTATTATCATTTAGAGCATAAGTGACATACTTTCATATTAAAAACTATTTACATTGACATATATATATGTTATATATAAATATATATATACTATTCCGAGGACTTTGTAGTGTGTATGCATATTACTACTGCGTATAAAAGTAAAAATAAAAATATAATGCAATATATAAATACAAAGAAATATGTACATTCGAACTTATATATTTCATAGATAAATATCTTGTCTATTTTGATGTATGTATATTCAATGGCATTTAAAATCGAATATAAAATATGGTCCTTTTATCTGATTTTCTCTTATCTTTTTCCTGACAAAAATAATGTCCTTTTTATTATTATTTTTGTTTATTCCTTTAACAAGTTGGAAAAAGGTGTGTTCTCTTCAGAGACAATAATAAATATTTTTGTATTTTTTTTTTTCATTTTCTACGTTTAACATTTAACATTTTTATATATCTTTTTGTTATTATTTTTTTCACAAACTTTTTTTTTTTAAGCTCTCTCTTTGAAAAATTGAATCATAAAGATTTTTTGCGTTGGCATTTATTTTTCAAGGAAATGCGCAATTTTTATGTTCAGTGCCTAAAGGGCGTAAGAAATTTATAAAGAACATCATAAAAAGCGCATTAAGGAAGTGTGAATTTTAAGATAAAAAGAGTAGGGCAATGCAGTATGACGGTCACATTGGGTAAGGTATTTTCAAGAACGTACCTTCCCAATTAAGTGGCCAGATGTGGAACGGTTGATTTAGTATATTTTTTAGTAACCGTACATACTGATACCTGACATTAAAAGGTTTTCTTTTTCCTTTGTTACAAACCACTGGTGATTAATTCAGTTAAGAGCAACATAAAAAAAAATGTGAAATATGGTTTATTTTTTACTATATAAGTAAGTTGGGACTTATAGTGATAGTTGCTTTAAAAGTTGAATATTTTATAACTATAAACATTTCCATTATTATTTAAATTGAACGAGTAAAGAAAAAATCCTTTTTTCTCTGACAATTCGTTTGTCCGTAGATTCCATTAATACATATTTGCACATTTGTACCTAAAAAGTTTTACTTAGAATTATTTATTCTATCCATGCCAATACAGTAACTCCTTTACCAATTTTAGGAGCTTGCTGACCTGCTCCTAATACCCTTTTATGTGCCAGCAAAATTGAGTTGACATTTTCTGTGTGATACAATGAATGATACAAAGTTTCATGTCAGAGAAATACGAAAAAATTGTTTCCTTGCAATGGAGTTGAGTTTTGTTTACAGTGGAACTAAAAGCTATAAATTTGTGTAAATTTGTTTTATGTAAAAAAAAACCTTTTATAGGTTTTTTAAAGTAGATTGTAAGATAAATGACTTTAATAAGTCAAACCCTTTTAAATAATTTCATAAATATAATACATGTTATTTATATAGAATCTATTGTTTATTTCAAGTTAGACAATAATATCTATTAATGAAGTTTTATGTGAATATTTTTCTATGTACACCAATATTTTTGCGGAATAATATAACAAAATGAACTTCCAGGGCATTCTCTACGAAGGATCAAACTCAAGGTCAAGTTAAACTAAACATCATTTATCAAAAATAAAAACAGATCCAAGTGTTATATATAATCCTTACTACAACATAGCTGAGGCACTAATGCTGAATATTCTTTATCATTATCGTCTAAAAAAGATGGATTCTCTGAGAAAATAGAATGCGGCACTATTTAAAAGAGAATGAGCCCTCTCAATGTAACTGTGTGGTTTTAAACTGTGCCAGAAGGAGATTACTTCGATGGCAGTTTTTATCTGCGTATTATACGTATTAGGATGTCCTGAAAAGCTTACATTTTGGTTTTCATTCAAAGTGTGAAATACATATTCTGTTTAGTAAAAGTTAGGAGTTAGCAGCACAACAATCAGAAGTACGACACGTTTTCAGAAAAGGAAGGCAATCTATCATAAGAGAAGGTTTCATGTTGTTGAGATGCTAGTTTAGACGAAACTGATGCTTAAGGCAGCAAATTTGTAATATCAGATTGAAAGGTTTATAGAAAATTAGGTAACTTCGATTCTTCCCTTCACTTCCCTTCTTACTAGCGATGTTTTCGAGTGATCAATAAAAATTATAATTGTAGACCAGTTTATTCCATAATAAGGATTTGGTTCTCAGAATTATATAACTTAACTGGCTGTCGACATCTCATCTATAGCTCTATTTCGAGCTGTTCGAATATGATTTTGGCTCTTTTATATTGCAACACAGAAGTAGTAATTACCAATATTGTTAGTTACTGTATATAGAACTAAATCACTTGTGTGTTGCAAAACGTACTACACTCCACTGTATCGCGTCCGTTGTTTTATTTTTTTTTTTTTGTGTAAGCTGTCATGTGCCTAGCATTGGTAAATTTTTGCTTCTTTGTACTTGTATTTGAAGTGCTTGTCCAACCGGCTGACTACCTGAGTTATTGTAAACGCAGTCATGCAGGTGACAATTTTGTAATGTCTTCTTCTATTACTCGTATTATGGCAGTAACAAAAGTATGGTAACAGATAAATAATATGTACGAGTATTTGAAAATAAGAACAATAAAATAATATTTATTTCTGAGCCAAAAAGGAGTTAAGGATTTCGTATTGTTACTTGTAAGTGCGCATTCAAGCACTTCGTCCGACGACTACTTCAAGTGGTTTTAAGCATTCGCAATTTGTTGAACAAAGTGTGTGTTTGGTGGTGACATCGTTGACAATAAATAAAATGTGACCCTAGGTAAATATTGAACAATTAATGTGTACTTACCACCGACATGTTGTGAATGAAATTCTTGAATTCTTACCGGTGTGAAGCTAATTGCCTACTCAAAGCACCGTTTTTATGGTAATTTTTTATGATGGCGCTTATTTGACGTGTTTTAATGTTGTTTTGCGGTAGGGAATTTTTAGACTTGCATGTATTTTGGTTATTATCCTTGAATTTTATTTCTTTTTTGGTATTATGTAAGGCATTTATTTATAATACAATACTTCCTTTCAGGTTTTTAATCACCTATTTAGCATTTTAATGTTTTAATCTATAGGGTGTAATATTGGAGAAATATGTTAGATTACACATAATATAGAAATCAATATATTCTATATAATAGTCGGAATGTTTTCTTTCAAAGTTGTAAAAAAAACAGTATTAAGTTTGGTTGAAACAAATTGGCATCACATTTAAAATATGTCAACTGCTTTTTTCTTTGACATATGTTTTTTGTTGTGTTGTGTACAATATGAAATATAAATATTGTAAACTTAAAAAATCAATTAATCTAAATAAAAGAAAACAAAATGTATATTTCCATCTTATATATTTAAACTCTTCGAAGACTTTTCAAAGTGCAATGGTACATTCGCACGAATGACATGCTAAGAGACCTTAGAATAGATCCGGTCAAAAAATACATAAGGGAAAGAGCCCTGAAGCTATATGCGAAAACCGACAGGCTGCCCTACTTAGCACTATCTAATCTTAGAGTTTTCACTAACCGAAAAGGCGGTACGCAGATCTTAGATCAGTCATTGATCACGAAGCTTATGAGGAATACAGAAATTAGTCAGTGAGATGGGTGGGACTGTGCAGAAACTCCCCAGCTATCAAAGAGTAAAAGTGCCTAGATGCACTAACTCGGAAAAGGCTCAACATAACATAAAAAATTAATTAATCTAAATAAAAGAAAACAAATTGAATAATAGAAGAGTAATGGTAAATATTTATGGTATAGTTTTGATACAAGGATCACTATTTATATTTTGAGCCTAATAATGAAAAAATACTAACTTATCGTTGAAAATTGCTTTACTGTTTCTAGCAGTATTCTCCTTTATGATTAATACACTGTATCATGCTTATACGACTATCCATGATTCGTCATCTTTTGATTTGTACAAGAACAAGAACAGATTTTGAACGACCTTTACGAATTTTGTCAGTGAGCGAACATTAGCCACGATTAAAATTATTGCACCAGCGTTTTATAGTGGCAATAGATGGAGCTTCATCGCCAAATGAGGAAGTAAGTTGATGGTAGCACTCTTATTTTGTCTGGTGTCCACGTCGAAAGTCATAATAAATCATTGTACGAAAATGTTCTTGCGTTAATTCCACTTTTTCGCGATTATTCAATTTACAAGACACTGTAAATAACAGAAATAACGTTCTTTTGACAAAAAGTCTAAGGTAGGTAATGTCAAACTTTCGTATAGAAACATCAGATGATACCTGACAACAAACAGTGGTGCCAAGTCTCAAAATAAAAATAGTGACCCTCGTATATTGCAATTTGTTATTATTTCTGCTCAGATGATTTTAACAAATAACTGGAATTTCGCAACATATTTCCAGTGAAAATTCACAATAGAGTGATTTATGAATTTTACCTGACCTAACTCTGAAGATTTTAAGAGCATTGCTGTTGCTTCACATGTTTTCTTTGGTAAGTTGTGAGTATTTTTTTGTTACTCTGAAAGAAAAAATTACGGCTAATAAAGAAATGAAGATAACATTTTAGTGAACGTAATTTTTTAGATAAATTAATTTGAAGTAAAAGCAGCAGAGATGCCATATCGTGACGTCAGTTGATACTAACAAATTTTAGGGTTTCTCAAAAACTTAAGTAATTTACAGTCACACGTCGTGGTGATTTGAAAATTACATTAATTTATATAATTTTACCTTAATTGTCGCAAACAATTTCTGTGGTTAAATTTTGCACGTTCTATCGGTTTCCTTTTTTTATTTTATACATTATTTTTATGTTGCGGTCAGTAATTTAAAAAAAAATTAACTGAAAGCAATTAAAACTTGTAACTAGCAGAACGAAATTTTCTAGCTGCACTATTTTTGCAGCGAACATTTATTATTATGCTCATTTTCTTCCTTTGTTTGTGGTTAGTATGATTTCAGGATACACTTTAATGGAAAAATAATAGCTTCCTCCAGAAGACTGTAAAAAGGCAGCTGAAAGCTATGTTAAGCAGAACTCTCTTCCTTCATCTACACTCTGTTGCCGCTGTTAGCCATAAAATTTATAAATTAAATTTCAAAGTAAAATTATTTTTCAACAAACTTAATTGAACCAAGAAAAGTAATAACAAAGAAAAACTCATGAAAAATTTTTATAAGAAAATTCATTTATCCTACTTTTCCAGGATGCCAGTTTTATTGCAATTACTATGTTATATTTGCCGTTCATATATATGTAATGAAAATGTAATAAAAATAGAAAAATCATCATTTTAACTAAAATTTAATTTAAATAGGAAATAAATAATTATTTTATTTATTATAATATCAGCAAAATATTTTTTTTATTATATAGAACGAAAATATAAACGGAGAATTTTCTTGAAGATATAGATATCCTAATTCCTTATTATTCAAGGTTCATTCATTTATGTTGAAACTAGTTAAGTCAGTGCACTTGAGTACTTTTACCCCTATTACTTATGGTGGGACATTGGGACAGCACACCGTCCAACAAGTGGCCCCACTTGTGAAGGATTAGCCGAAGTATACCACGAAACTACTTGGGTTCTTTTTCGTCCTTCTATTCTCGGATGTCGTTATCGCGTTAAAGCTAGAATGGCTTCCGTTCGCATAACTACAATGGAAGCAGCTCATTCAGTTTGAGGTTACCTGCCAAGTCATTACCAACCTAATGGTGTCCCAAGACAGTCTTCCTCCTACTTGCCATTGCTGGACATTGGCACAATATATGCACTGCTGACTCCTTTTCTTCTAGACATAGTCTGCAAGTGTCTTTCTCACCAAGAGTTATCTTTTTGAGGTGATACTTGAAGTTGCCATGTCCAGTAATTAGTGAGGTCAGGCAGCTTAGGGTACTCCGCGGATAGCTAAGCATTTTTATCGCTTCCCTGACCGACGGTTTCGGCAACATGAGTTTGGTCTGTCTACAAGTGCTCAACTCTCTGTATATACATTGTGACCGAAAAGTTTCCGGAAAATTTTAAAAAATTCTTAATCTTCATCAATATTTATTTTATCTCCTTCAAAATATGCTCCATTAGAAGCGATACACAAATGCCAACGTTTCTTCCAATCATGCAAAACATTTTTATAGGCGCTTTCCGGTATGGCTTTGAGTTCCCTCTGCGAATTCTGTTTTACGTCTTCTATGGATTCAAAACGCGTTCCTCTGAGTGGTAATTTGAGGTTGGGAAACAGGAAAAAGTCACACGGTGCAAGATCAGGTGAATACGGTGGCTGTTCGATGGTATTTATTGAATGTTTGGCCTTAAAATCGTTGATAATGTTGAACAAATTGAGGTGAATCGGAACAAGCCGGGCGTTGACACGTCGCATACACAAATTGTCCACCAAAATCAAACGAGCCATCTCACGACCGATGCCTAGCTCTCGTGCTATCTCTCTAACACTCACATGAGGATTTTTGAACACGATTTCCTTTGCCTTTTCAATGTTTTCGTCGGTGGTAGAGGTCGAAGGTCGTCCAGAACGCGGCATGTCTTCGACGGTCGTACGACAGTCCTGAAAGGCTTTGTACCACTCATAAACTTGAGTTTTCGATAAAACTGATTCCCCATAAGCCTTTTGTAGCATTCGCAACGATTCTGCACACGAAATTTCGTTCGAAAAACAAAATTTGATGCAAACTCTTTGTTCAATATTTTTTTCCATTGTTTTTTTCGCAACGCACTACTGAGGTGAACTGGTTTCAACAGCTGCCGTAAACGAACTGTCTGAACAGATCGCGCTCATTTTTGGCATAGAAATTAAGGACAGTGCTGCCAAACTCATAAACTAAAATATCGAAAAATATACAGCGCGCGAATTTTAAATGAGAATTTCCGAAAGCTTTTCGGTCACAATGTATAGAGATGATTATCTCTATTAACTACGAGGTTTCTTCAAAACCCCTCTCTACGTCTTGACTGGATTATTGTTTATCACAGATTTGCTATGACCACAGATCTGCTTACCTTCCCGAGGAGCCTGTAACCATTCTGAGATTCGATAATGCGGTGTTGGCAAGTCTGTCCGTTTTCGTAAATAATTTCAGAGCTCTATCCTTTATGTATCTTTTAATCGGATCAATCTTAAGGTCCCTAAGGATGTCATTCATCCTAATGTAGCATGGTACCTTGAAAAGTCTTTTCAGAGCCTGCGTTTTGTGCAATTTTTAGCTGGCGAATAGTAGTGTTTCAGGCTTTGCTAAACACTACACATCCATATAGAAGTGACGTACGAATCATTTGGTTATATATTCAAATAATATAAAGATATAATAATAATGTAATATAAAGATATTACACGAAGAATACATGAGTTAGTATGTGGACGGGTAATAGTTGAGTGAGAGTGGATTGGGGATTTAAATTAAAATCAGTCTGGGTCAAGATGGAAAAACTTGGTCACTTCAAATTGGGTGAATATTATTGTGGTGGAATCCCAACTTTCATTTGAATTTAAAAAAGGACGCACAAAATCCTTTGGATTCTTTCTAATATACCTTCTATAGATGTTGTATTGTTAGCGAATGAGGTATCCATTTTGCTTAGTTATTACAAGAGTAACGAAGTTTTAGTTGTACTATTAACAAATAGATGGCGTTTCGATAACTTATTGAACAACCTAGTATTAGAGTACCATAGTTTGTACTTGATTGAAACAAATACGTTAAAAGTTTTTTGAATTATTTTTGTACTATTCTAATTAAACACATATAGAGCTTTACTACGCATGAAAAATCTCTCTTTTTTAATTGTGCAGATTTCAATTTCTAGTATATGCAAAAAGTTGGGAAAGTAAACCAAACCACTTAAAATTCAAAAGCAATTCAAAGTTAAAAACTTTACGCAAACAAATTTGTTTTTTGGTTATTTAATTTAATTTGAGTTAAGTTGCAGAAGGATGCACTTTGAGGCATAATCAAGCAGAACCTTGCTGTAGAATAGAAGAAAATGGGTGAACCAACGACTGACTGACTCAATGACTTGAGCAGAATTAATAAAATTTTGATAAAACTTTTGAAACTTTTATTAAATCAAAAAATCAATCAAGAATTTAAAACGATTAA
>NC_051847.1:206134035-206136974 GCF_002237135.1 Teleopsis dalmanni
CAATAAAATTTAAATAATAATTTAAATCATATTAAAATTCAATATTCCATTTTTAATGCCAAAGTCATTTAACAACTATTTGAAATTAATTTGAAATTAATTAAATTATAAAATATGATCTTTGCTAAAACTAGATAAGCTGTAATAAAATTAAGTAAATGTAATACAGTAACCCCCCCTATAACGTGGGACTCTCATAACGCGTTTTCATATTACGCAATATCAATCCTCCGTATAACACGGGCATATCCCCATATAACGCTATTATTTGTACAGTTCATAACTAACTTCGCCTTTGCACGTGTGTATACGGGGTATACGGGAATACCCCTATAACGAGGAACCAATCTACCGCGTTATAGTAACAGTTACTGTGTTATATACGTTGAAATCGCAAGTTTCAATATATAGAATACCAAGCACGAAAATGACAATATTATTGAAATCACAAATTAAGAAAATACTAAACTCAAAGGTGTTAATATTTTCGGTCAAGTGAGTTTCAATAGAGCAACCACAAACTCCCAATTAAAAAATGAATTCAAAATATAATATTATTCAAAGAAAATTCTGTACTGTAAACTAATTTTCTTCAAAACAAAAATTATAGTATATAAAAATCTTTCTAATAGTCATATTTGACGGTATAACAAGACTGATGGTCATCCCATGTGTAGAGAGCAATAAATTAATATCCTTTGTCAATTGTGCTACGAACATGCACTTACAGAAAATTAATACCTAAATTCTCACAGACAGTTAGGCAGCTATCAAAGCTATTTAGTGTTAACAATACTTTAAGTTCCCGGTTCTGCGAAGCAGTATTATGAACTAGTAATATGAACCACCGTCTAAATTTAAAACGGATTTCTTAGCTAATTAAGGATTCGTTCCTCCATCCACTTCAACTATCACCGTTGACAGTAATAACTTTTTGCAACAAACAAATAGAAACTCAGTTTAATATTTTTTTTTTAATTTCCCGGAATAATAATAAACAATACTCAATTAGCACAGGCTGTAGAAATAAAATACTTGGGCATACATCTGGACAGTAAAATAACCTGGAAGCCACAGATATTCAAAAAGCGTAAAGTCTGAAATTGCGAAACTTATTTTGGTTCCTAAGCCGATATTCCAAGCTGTCACTCGAAAATTGGCTGTTTATATACAAAACTGTACTAAAACCTTTATGGAGTTTGGAGACCAGTTATGGGATACTGCTACAGACTCAAATCTGGCAATTATCCAGCATTTTCAATCTAAAACACTACGAATGATCACAAATGCACTTTGGTATGTAACGAATGAACAGATACATAAACAACTACGTCTTCCGATAATCAAGGAAGAAATATCTCTTAGTATAAACTCATTACATAGATATGCATCTAAACCCGCTGGTTACACACTGAATGTCCCCCTCCAACACTTTTACAAAGGTGAGAAGAAAAACAACGAGAGACGTTTTAGATATGTGGGTATATGTATGGCACACATTTCTATAAGCGCCTTTCATTTATCAGATCGTAATAATTATTGTCATTCATACCTGACAGATTGTAATAAAATAAATTGATTAAAACAAAAAATAAATTGTCTGAAATATGTTGACACTATATATTCCAAATCTAAAATCTCTGACTTAATGCACTCAAACAAGTTTCAAAAATTTTAAAATAATAACAGATCTCTGAAAAGCTTATACTGAAACCACTGAATAAAGTTGCAAGTATCTAAAATAATAACAGCTCTCATACTGTACTAGCATACTGTACTGTACAAAGACATGCAGTAAGTTTGGACGTCACATGTCATACCATGTCAAAACTACTGTACGTCAAAACGGAACATAGGATCTAAGTGAATTGGTCAATTAGATTGACTGCTACTTTAACCTAACCTAAACTACCTTTTAATATAGTAGGTAAGTTCGTGCACATGCTGAAGGGTGTAATGGATAGTACAATTAAGCATTTTTCCAAAACTGAACATTAATTTTATTTGGATACCTATTAGTCACAACTATTATTATTTTTCTTTTACAATTAAATTATAAAAAAATTCCATATACTTCATATTATAAAATTTATAAATACAACTTAAATTTAAGTAAAAAAATTTGACTTTAAAAAAATCTTCATGCATATTCAGATACAAAAGATTGTATTCTTATCCAAGCATATCTAGGTTCTAGATACACGTAGAAATGTTCATTAAAAAAAGAAAAAAATAAAAATAAAAATCTGTTCAGTAGAGACTTACTTTCATTGAGCGCAAAAAAAGTACAGTAGCTTCTACTAAAATTGTGGGTGTTAGTAGTACGAACACTTAAGTACTTTTAAGTTACAAAGGATATTGAATTTTACATGCAATACTTTTAAGATTGTAAACTTTTATTGCTGTTATACATATGTCAGTGTAATATAATACAAAGTGCTAAATAATACCATAAAGAATTTTTAATCAAGGACGCCTTTGCAGCAATTTGCAAAAGTTTTAAACACAAATTTCACTTGCTGTCACGTAACATATTAAAAAGATACTTTCAATAATTGAAGTGAACAATATTACAGTAAGGCATTTAATAAATATTAAATTTCCTATTTACATAATCCTCATTCAATTGAAATCAATCATATTAGGCATCTATAATATTTACAAAGGCAATATTAACATTTCCAAACAAATAAGAATGCAAAAGGCATTTGTAAGTTTCATATTTGTTCATCAATCATGTTGTACTTCAAAGTGTCAACTGCTGGCAATGAATGTGAAATAGAAAAAATGTATGAAATTCTCTCAAACAAATGCTAACATAACCCATATTGTGACTTCATATGTGGCAATATTTGCGAACGAACAATTGTGAGAAATGATGTTCTCGTGAGCAATAACAGAAAACTTTAGATAGTACAAAATTTCATGGATGTCAAAAA
>NC_051847.1:206137074-206151995 GCF_002237135.1 Teleopsis dalmanni
AATTATATATTCTATGCATTATAATGTCTGTAATTATTCTCAGCTAAAAAGAAAAATAGTTTCATAATCAGTTTTTTTATATTGAATTTGCATTAAAATTGGCAAATGTGCTCAAGAGATTGACAGTTTCATGATAAACTGTGTAGTGTTGAGAGTTCAATTTTATTGTTAATAGAGACTCTTATGCAAATGTGTCATATTATTATGTAGATAAACTTTAGATAATAGTTTAACAATGGACTATTAGTATCTTATTGGGAATATGTAATTTAAAGATAACGGAATATCGAAGATCATATTCAATAATAAATATTCTTTACCTAGGAAGTGTTTTGAAGTCATTCAAGGTGTCCTCTGATCAGATATTTCTACAGTCGAATTAAACAATAAGAGTTTAGGGTAATGCAGGGCTAGCTCAAACGCTGATATAATTGTATAACAATCTATAGGTCTATTTAAAAGGCGATAAAATGTTTTTCGGTTGATTGATAACTTTTCGTGTGTATATATTTTGTAAAAGTACTTTCATGTATGCATAAATATCTAAAAACTATAAATAAAAACATAATATAAATTTTATCAATGTACGACATAACTCATTTCTCAGTGAACACTCTTTCATATACCAATTATAAATTAACTGTCCAGGTCAAATGGATACACGAACAAAGGGACATCACGGACAACTATAGTGCAGACGAGCTTATCAAGGCATTATTCTGCTCTCGCAATCATACAAAAATATCTAAGTATAGCTAAACAAATTAAAGCACTCTGCACTCTCACATTCATTTCTCGCAATTCTCAAAAACATCTACCATATGTATAGCTAAGTAAACTTAGGTAGATGAACCACTTCTATCAGATCTGAAATCAATCTAGTCCAAACTGGAAAATAAACGTACCAGTCAGCTGTTTCAATCACAGCATAACCTACTCTGCACTATAGTATAGGTGCTAATGGATCACTGTGTACTAGGTAGCCATCCCATTACTCTGAGTCTACCCTATAATCACGTTTGTCGGAGTAGTGGCTCGTGGATCATAAGGAAACTGTATTTCACCTCATTTGTTAGTGTCCATTTTTGGTTATGAGAAAAATTCAAAATTTTTTGGGCTCCTTTTCTTACCACTCTGAAAGAGCTGCCATTTTACAAAATTAGGAACTCGGCTAACTTTATAGGCTTGTCAGGTTGCCTCAGTTTCTCTTGAATAGGGAAGTCAAGTATTTCGGTGTTATTCGCACGCTTACCACTGTGTTCGTTTTTTTAGGAATCCAAGGAATCATTTAGTTTGAGTGTTAAAAACGCTAATTTGTGTTATCACAACGGACCATTATTAGAGTTCAAGTGGGCTTTGGGCATAAGACCGCTACTCGAATCCTACTTAACCTTAACCTAGATTTGTATTGTCTTGAGATGGGACAATTTTAAACCAGACTTTCTTTTGTTTATACCGACTTTTTTGGTTTTTTTTATTTGTAATCACAATTTAATAATGAACAACTTAACTAAAGAGTCCGAGGACAACATTATCAAAATCCAGAACTAACTGTATTGTGTATATTGGAATCGAGTAGATTCGACTATCTCATCATAGATTTTAGACTTAGACTACGAAACGCTCCCATCGTCATAACGGTGTATAAAAACTATGTATAGCCTGATGTTCTCCAGGCAACCGAACGGCAAACTTAAAAACTGAACAGAACCTCGTTCAAACTCCACTTAAAAGAGGTTTTACAATAGTTACTTTATTATAAACTATACAAAATTTTAATATACATTATGAAACTTTAATTTGTACAGTACAAATACAAATAGCTTAAAAATAAAGCTGAAATAGTTTCGGGTTACTTTTTGACATCCATGAAATTTTGTGCTATCTAAAGTTTTCTGTTATTGCTCACGAGAACATCATTTCTCACAATTGTTCGTTCGCAAATATTGCCACATATGAAGTCACAATATGGGTTATGTTAGCATTTGTTTGCGAGAATTTCATACATTTTTTCTATTTCACATTCATTGCCAGCAGTTGACACTTTGAAGTACAACATGATTGATGAACAAATATGAAACTTACAAATGCCTTTTGCATTCTTATTTGTTTGGAAATGTTAATATTGCCTTTGTAAATATTATAGATGCCTAATATGATTGATTTCAATTGAATGAGGATTATGTAAATAGGAAATTTAATATTTATTAAATGCCTTACTGTAATATTGTTCACTTCAATTATTGAAAGTATCTTTTTAATATGTTACGTGACAGCAAGTGAAATTTGTGTTTAAAACTTTTGCAAATTGCTGCAAAGGCGTCCTTGATTAAAAATTCTTTATGGTATTATTTAGCACTTTGTACTATATTACACTGACATATGTATAACAGCAATAAAAGTTTACAATCTTAAAAGTATTGCATGTAAAATTCAATATCCTTTGTAACTTAAAAGTACTTAAGTGTTTGTACTACTAACACCCACAATTTTAGTAAAAGCTACTGTACTTTTTTTGCGCTCAATAAAAGTAAGTCTCTACTGAATAGATTTTTATTTTTATTTTTTTCTTTTTTTAATGAACATTTCTACGTGTATCTAGATCCTAGATATGCTTGGATAAGAATACAATCTTTTGTATCTGAATATGCATGAACACTTCTTTAAAGTCAAATTTTTTTACCTAAATTTAAGTTCTATTTGTAAATTTTATAATATGAAGTATATGGAATTTTTTTATAATTTAATTGTAAAGAAAAAATAATAATAGATGCCTAATAGGTATCCAAATAAAATTAATGTTCAGTTTTGGAAAAAATGCTTAATTGTACTATCCATTACACCCTTCAGCATGTGCACGAACTGACTATATTAAAAGGTAGTTCAGGTTAGGTTAATGTAGCAGTCAATCTAATTGACCAATTCACTTAGATCCTATGTTCCGTTTTGACGTACAGTAGTTTTGACATGGTATGACATGTGACGTCCAAACTTACTGCATGTCTTTGTACAGTACAGTATCCTAGTACAATATGAGAGCTGTTTAGATACTTGCAACTTTTTTCAGTGATTTCCGTACAAGATTTTAGATTAAGAATACGTAGAACGTGAGATCTGTTATTATTTTAAAATTTTTTAAACTTGTTTGAGTACATTAAGTCAGAGAATTTAGATTTGGTATATATAGTGTCTACATATTTCGGGCAAATTTTTTTTTGTTTTAATCCATTTATTTTATTACAATCCGTCAGGTATGAATGACAATAATTATTACGATCTGAAAAATGAAAGGCGCTTATGGAAATGTGTGCCATACATATACCCACATATCTAAAACGTCTCTCGATGTTTTTCTTTTCACCTTTGTAAAAGAATTGAAGGAGGACATCGGGTGTGTAACTAGCGGCTTTAGGTGCATATATATGCGATGAGTTTATACTACGAGATATTTCTTCCTTGATTGTCGGAACACGTAGTTGTTTATGTAGCTGTTCATTCGTTACATACCAAAGTGCATTTGTGATCATTCGTAGTGTTTTAGATTGAAAACGTTGGATAATTGCCAGATTTGAGTCTGTTGCAGTATCCCATAACTGGTCTCCAAACTCCATAAAGGTTTTAGTACAGTTTTGTATATAAGCAGCTAATTGTCGAGTGACAATTTGGAATTTCGGATTAGGAACCAAAATAAATTTCGCAATTTGAGACCCAAGGCTTTACGTTTTTTGAATATCTGTGGCTTCCAGGTTATTTTACTATCCAGATATATGCCCAAGTATTTTGTTTCTACAGCCTGTGGTAATTGAGTATTGTTTATTATTATTCCGGGAAGTTAAAAAAAAATATTAAACTGAGTTTCTATTTGTTTGCCACAAAAAGTTACTACTGCCAATTTTCAACGGTGATAGTTGAAGTGGATGAAGGGACGAATCGTCCTCAATTAGCTAAGAAAGCTGTTTTAAATTTAGACGGTGGTTCATATTACTAGTTCATAATACTGCTTCGCAGAACCGGGAACTCAAAGTATTGTTAACACTAAATAGCTTTGATAGCTGCCTAACTGTCTGTGAGAATTTAGGCATTCATTTTCTGTAAGTGCATGTTCATAGCACAATTGATAAAGGATATTAATTTATTGCTCTCTACACATGGGATGACCATCAGTCTTGTTATACTGTCAAATATGACTATTAGAAAGTTTTTTTTATCATTTTTATTTTGAAGAAAGTTAGTTTACAGTGCAGAAATTTCCTTGAATAATATTGTGTTTTAAATTCGTTTTTTAATTGGGAGTTTATGGTTGCTCTATTGAAACTCACTTGACCGAAAATATTAACACCTTTGAGCTTTGTATTTTCTTAATTTGTGATTTCAATAATATTGTCATTTTCGTGCTTGGTATTCTATCTATTGAAACTTGCGATTTTAACGTATATAATAAAGTAAACCCCCCTATAACACGGTAGATTGATTCCGGGTTATAGGGGTATTCCCGTATACCCCGTATACACACGTGCAAAGGTACGCGAAGCTAATTATGATCTGTACAAATAAAACAGTGTTATATATGAGAACCCGTTATGAGAGTCCCGCGTTATAGGGGGGGGGGGGTTTCTGTAATACATTTACTTAATTTTATTACAGCTTATCTAGTTTTAGCAAAGATCATATTTTATAATTTAATTAATTTCAAATAAATTTCAAATAGTTGTTAAATGACTTTGGCATTAAAAATGGAATATTGAATTTTAATATGATTTAAATTATTATTTAAATTTTATTGCCATATTTTGAAACTAAAATAAATATGTTACATGTCAAATACAGATTTTTACTGTTAAAGCTTCTTGTAATTCCCTAATCAAAACTGTAACAATTATTGCCAGTTTAATTTATTTTATTACAAAATATCATTCAACCATAAAATATTATTAGCATAAATGCCATTTTTGGGATTTTCAGCTTCTATCGACAATAATTAGGATTTCGAACGAATTTATCTTTAATTAAAGTACTTCAAAGTTGACAGTTTTTAACTTTTTAATGGTATGCATTTATAATTAGCAGTTTCAAATGGAACTACATTTATATAATAAAAAAAAGCCATATACGCAAATATTATATATGTATATGGTTATGCAAATTTTTGCCAGTATGTGGGTGCATTTCATGTTAGTTTGTGACACGTGCGGCACGAGTGTCAGTAATCACAATTATGCAAATGCACCCAACATAATGGCAAGCGCAGACGTAATTTTCATTCTCTATTTTAGTGCAGCACAGCATAGTGAAGTAATTGCATCATTTCCGGTACAGGTGATATGGATACGTAGTTCTCTGCGCAAGTTGAGGTTTATGATGCGACTAATGCAAGTGCAAATATTCTGCACTTAATTTACTTAAATGAAATGCTCTGCAAAATGTGTGCTCTGCTGATCAGTGACAATCCCGTAGGGGACTTAATTCAGAAGTGTCACACATTTGATGGAAATCAATGTAAAGGTTAGAAGAATTAACACGACATTGATTATCAATTAATTTTTGAAGGTAAGTAATTTTGTAAAATATACAAACTTAAGTATCAAATGTGCAATAACAAATAGTAATTAAATTTAATTAGAACCTAAATATACTGAAATATCATTGCCGTTTAAGGATTTGATAAATAATATTACATGCAGTATAAAAAAAAATACAACGTTAAAGTCTATCGTTATCTAGAATGCATGTATCTGCAATATTTACAAGTATTTAATTGTTCGTTATTTGGAGAGTTCATTCTATCCAGTATTCAAAACACTGAGACTCTATAGTTTTATTTAACTTCTTCGATATACAAATAATAAATGTAATTATAAACATGTATTTAAGATTTTAAAAGTTCGTACTCTTCTCATTATTCGTATTGGACTTTGACGTAAATGATCGGACCTGTACAAAGAAAGCTGTAGATTATACTTTAAAGTAGAAGGCTAATACATTTTAAACACAATTACTTTTATTTCCAATTATAAACATTTTGGTAGTGTGTTTCTCTGTCATATCAACTTCGTTCGTAGTCTAGTACAGTGGTATAGTACTGTAGTATTCTATAGTACTATTGTATTCTCTATAGTACTATAGTATTTTATAGCCGGGCTGTCTAGACCAGATGTGATCACGGGTCAATACAACTGACTGCACAAATTGGAGGACCGCTGACACAAATACATACGTTCATAGTTGTTTTAGAGAAAAATAAAAACACGGTTATGTTAATTAAATTTATTGTTATTAATTCATTAATTTGAATTTTTTTATTTGGTATACCAAAAAAAAAAAATAAAGTAGTTTTACCAGTACACTAAAAGAAAATTTATATTATTGTAGTAGATTAAAAACATGTCGCAGGCTTCATAAACATTAGCTGCGGGCCACATGTAGCCCTTGGGTCGTGCTTTGGAGAGCTCTGTTCTATAGTATAGTATTTTATAGTACTATTTGTATATATTATATTATATTCTAACTATATGATATTTTTCTATAGGCTTTATCTTATTCTAGTATTTATTCATTTCATTTTATTTAATTGGGACTTTCAAATTGTTTTGATTCCACTATGTATATAATTGCACATATCATTTTAAAACAAACCATTAGATTCTAACAAAAGTATGAAGTTAAGTTTATCGTTTTTTAATATTTTATCTGTAGCTCTATAGATTTGTGGGATCGAAGAAATATATAATTATGTAACACAAAAATAAATGTTTTCCTTGCAAGCTTACATATTATAAACGTCTAATAAAATTATTAGAGGCTTGCTTTATTAAAGTTACTATAGTGTGGTATTTCCTCACCACATAAATTGGTTTCCTCATTCATTCTTTAAGAAAATAAAGTTTTGAATCAATTAAAATCTAAATTATATACAATGGATAGTCAAAACATATCCTTTTAACCTATTTTTATTTATTTATTTGTGAGTTAAAATTAAAATTAATTTTAAAGTTAATTAAGAATTAGGAACTGAACTGCTAGGTTTTTCGCCTGTTTTTTTTTCATATGTGAGAACAAATTAAAATCCTTAATAGTCATATAGTCTAGTTTCAGTTGTTTCATTTTCATTTCAAAAGCTTGATTTATTGCTTAAAGTATCGTATCTAACCACATTTAGTTGTTAAAATGTAGGAAATCAAAAGTTTTGAGCTTTATACAGATATATTTTAAGCTTAGAAAAATTAGTATTGAAAAGAAATACATAAATTTAATACTAAAATAAATAATATTCCAATTAAGTAAAAATAAAACAATTTATGTTTTGAGGTTAAACGGTTTGACGCGCCAGTAAATATTACCTCAAATTATGTGTCTTTGGTAAAGTTTCCATATTCATCAACTGCCTAAAAAAAACTTTTTTTTATGGAAACAATGTTTTTATGTAATTTGATACAACCTTTTACTACAAGTCACATACATAAACGTTAAATGCAGAAAACCAATTAAGGTTTGGACTTAATTAACAAAATGGTTTTGTGGCTTTTATATTAAAGTATTTCGTTTGCCACACAAATCTACATAAAATATTAATCATTAAGCAATTTCAGTAGCATTTTGTATCTTTTTGGTATTTTAATTGGATTTTAAATAAATAAAAATGTTATTTACATTATTTCTTTTTAAAATTTATTTTTATTATTTTCTCAAAAATAAACTTTTCATTTTATAGTTTACATAAAATAATACAAATATTAATTTTGAAAATAATGCAAGTAATTTTCTATCACAATTTCCACAATGGATAGAGAAATTATAAGTTTTTAATTGCAGATGCAAATAATACAATATAAACCAGTGGAGTCTGAATTTAATTAATTTTCCCTGTAAACTTACAAGTTGAAGGCATGTCAAGGCATTGCAGAAGAAAAATTAATTAAAATATTTCAAATTGAAAACAAATGCTCCAAGCTTTGGGGCACGACTTAGAGGCGCTTTTAGATACAAAATCTAATACTGAACTTAAATCATTTCGAAGTTTAATGTTGACAAATAAATCTGAGTAGGTTTGCACATGTACTTATTTAGTTAGGAGCACCTTTCGTCGATGTTCTACTAAAATGTCTTGAGGGTAAATATAAGTGCCCAAATAAAAACAAATCTTTGTAATATAAGAATGTTTTACAATAAATGTATCTACTAAAGTTTATAGCACTCATATAAGCATAATTAATTATAATTAATAATTAAGGAGGTACTTAAAGGAATTTAATTTTTTAAGTAATTTTCAAGTGTAATATTTTTTTTTTATATATATATAGTACAATATATATATTTATTTTTGCTTGATAAATACTGTAATGTTAATGCGACGTTTCTGTACTAAACTGTGACAGTTATGACAGCTACTTATAGATATTGCTGTGGTTTACTCCAATTGTTTATGGTTTTATTAAAAAAATAAATTTAAATATCTTTAAATTTTTCAGTTGGAAAATAAATTTTAGCAACTTTTTTTCTTTCAAGTGTCTATTTTGATTAATTAAAAAAAAAATTTTAAATAAGGATTTCAAGATAATACGTCTAAGAAGCTTAAAAATAATTTTAGAGCTGTAGGGAAGAAAACGCACAACGCGTTTCTTAAACTAAATCCATATTAGAATCACGTGTCTTGAATATTAGCTTCAAAAAAACTAATGCCTTAACTATTACATTCGTATATAATAACAATAATTTGATTATTTTTATTTATTTATAATAGCAAAAGATAGTTTAGAAAAGAAAAATAATATAACAATCTAACATAAATTATCATTTAATTTGAAAGACTATTATTATTATTATTGTTAGGGAATGTTGCACTGCGACCGTCGGGTCTATTGTACCCCCTTCTGGGCTTAGAGTAGGTCTTTATGCTCTGTTGCGTCAATAAAAAAGTAGTATAGAACCCACTTTACAGAGTTTTATTGCCTCTTCCGTAAGAATATAAATTCCTAGGAGCCTATTTCGTATGTGCATAAGCGCAGGGCATTCTAACAGCACATGTGTGGCAGACTCCTCATTCTCTTCACAGAATTTACAGTTTGCATCCGGAGGTATACTCAGTTTTATAAGCTGGTATTTTAGTCTACAGTGCTCTGTTAGGATTCCTGTGATGTTTGAAAGACTAACTAGAACATATTTATCTATCCTAATACTAAATCGATTGAATGATATCAAAACAAATATTTCAATTAACTCTGCCTTTTACCGACTATTAGACGTACAAAGAACATATTTGGATTAAGAATGTTTAAATATTTATTAGTTATTTGTTTTATTTTAAACATAATATAAATCATTAGCAAGCTACACTCAGAAAAATAATTTAGTTGATTTAACCAGATATTAACTATATCTCAGGTCCAAGTATTCTTACTTTATGCATCATGTTGGTTCAACCATACCATATATTGGTTTTTTATATCTTCTTTACCACATGAGTTAAATTTTTTCTAACCAAATGATTCGGTCAATGTAACTAGTATGTAGTTAGAACATATTTTTTTTGAGCATATAATTCAAAAAACTGTTTTTAACACTGGCCAAACTCCCTATTGATGAAAGCTCAATATACCCAGCGCAAAAAATTGGATTTTTGTTAGAGTAGCTATCTTAAAAGCATATTCCAAAACAGTAGAATATGCGGTGTAGAGCATTCTGTAAGCCAAAATTTAGTATATATTTTTTTAGTGCTGACTATCATGCTGAAATCACTAAATGAATCTATAATCCAACTACTCTCATCACTGATTACACAAAAAATTACATAAAATTAGATAAAAAATATAATAAACTTAAATTTATTGCTAGTTATACATGTCTAGTACTCTATACTGACATGAGTAGAGGTATGCTAATCCTGGTTTTGATAAGGCGGGTTTTGCAGACTATTTGCAATGATATTTGTTATTATACTAAGAGCTATCTTAAAAGCATATGGGATGTGTAATTTAATAACTTCTCAAATTTTGTTTCAGAGAATTTGAATGTTTTTTCTATTGATTTTAAGTTGAGCCTTTTAAAAAAATCTAGTATCGGGTCTGCATCATTATAGAGTATTTGTTATGTTCTTAGTTTTACATGTTTATAAAATGAACGACTTTGAAATTTTAGGCCGTGTGCGAGTTGAGTAAATTGATGGTATTAATAGAGGGAAATAGTAAATTATGTCGGTATGGCAGCGAATGTTGGTATTTACCAGAATTTCGAGTAGGATAAATTAGATAAAAATTAGATAAATTAGGTGTTATCATTGTGGAAATTTTAGATGTTTAATAAATAAATAAATAAATAAATTTGAATAAGTGCAATAAATAAATTAATAAATATTTACATAAGTGCAGTGGAGAAAAACCCTAGGAAATTTCAATTTACTTTACCTCAATTTACTGGTACTCGCACACGGCCTTAAGGGGCAATTCATATTTCCAAAATATTAAAATATATATATGAGTTGATATATTTGAATATTGTACAGATATAAAAGTAGGTTATAAATATTAGGTGCAGTGTTGTTTAGGTGTCAAAGGCATTGATTAAAATACAATCTATTTGTAATTTTCTTGAGGTGTAGGGTGTGTAAACCGCCCTTGGTATTTTGTATACCACATATTTGTATTAACAAGTGCTTTCATTTTATGTTGCCAAACATAGAGAGCAACTCTTAAATCAAAATCAAGAATGCTGTTTTATAATCACAGCTTAACTTAATTTGGATTTAAGACAATTTAGGTTGCCTCAACCTTGCCTGTTTCACAAATTGAAATTGTAAACAACAACGGGAAGAACAACAACAACTATATACCTTAAATACACAATTCCATTGTTAACTACTTGTTTCAAATTAATGACAGTTTCGTACTTAAGGCAGGCGGAAGGCAGGCAGGCAGGCAGGCAGGATAGACCGACTACTTTATTCAGACCTATATAGCCGCAGTACGATTTTGCAATTGTACGCTAAATGTGATTCATTAAGGTGGTGCATGTTTGCATTTGTATGAGCATTAATGTATTTACAAATCGTAAATCAAATACATAACCATTTCATCTAAACTGGCACAAACATTTGCCAACCTACACAGAACACAGAACAATTCGTTTATTGGAAATTCGCAGAGTTCAACAAATGCCGTACATAAACTAAATATTAATGCGAATTTGATTGTTTTGGCTATACAAATAATCGTAAATAAAATGTTTGCAGGATTAATGAATTCCAGTTTAAATAGTTTCCAATAAAATAGAAATATAAAAAGTTTTACTAGTACAACAAAAATGTTTTCAATTAAATGTATTTTTTCATCCAGTGCACTTTTAATCAAAATAAAAATAATAATTTTTTTTTTAATTTTTTTGCATTTGATATACCATGAGATTTTGATGGATGCTGCAAGTTCATTATCTGCATTTTAATTTTATTAATTAACTTAAAAATATTTCATTACTGCAATTAATCAGAAAAGAATGCTGAGGTTGAGGTACTTTGGCAAACAATGGAGCGCGAGTCATTAGTTAGCGAGGCTATGCGAGCGAGCTGTTCTTTATCAGTTAATGAGTACGAGTGACTAGAAGTAATGGAAGAATCTTTTTAAGAAAGGATGCTAGTTAAGGTAATGTAGTGTTTTGGGAAAATTGACACTGATGGCTGCGAGTACCTTTGGTTAAGTGAACTAATTTTAAACTTACTCCTGTATTTTTGGCATTTTTACGATTTAATTTTTTTATAAGTGGGTGTTTGTGCTTGCAAATTTGTCTCCATCAATTGAATTCTTCTTAGTGAGATTAGTGTTTAAGTAGAGTAATCTATTCTAAGGAAAAGTTGTGTAACTTGGTTTTTTTATATTTTTGGAAAGTGGCTATTAGCAGATTTTCTAATATACCAATGTATTTTTAAGATCTGTTACTTTTTTCTAAAAAAAATGTTGAAGCCCTGTTTTTTTATATATTTCGGGATGGTATTTATAAGTAGATATCTGTAAATGTAAGTGGTTATTAGATCACAATATATTTTGAAGATTCTGTAATCTATTTTGAATCATCAGAATGCAGTGATATATCACATCAGATCACAATATATTTTGAAGATTCTGTAATCTGTTTTGCAGAAAAGTCTAGAAGAGGCTATGCTGGATAATTCCGTTTTTTATATTACTTAGTTTATTAGTAGATCTATATAAATGTTTGTAATTATGATGTACTAAGTTATTTCGAAGATCCGTGCCAGAGTATGGTTTTGGTGTGATATTCATTAAAGCAATATTATATTACAATTTACTAATAATCACATCTATGGAATTAAATTGAATTTGCTGCATATATTTTAAATCAAATCATATATATTATATTAAATAATTTTTATTAGAAACAAATCTGAGGTTAATATCTGTCTTTACATGGAGCTAGACTCGGCCTACCCTGTGGTACCTCTTGTAGTACGTGTCTACTAGCTCTTGAGGAAATGACACCAGAATACCTGATGTGTCTTTGTCCAGAACTAGGTTTAAATTTCTAGGGGTCCTCTTCTTCAATTCACTTGACGATATCTCCAGTATTAGCATTAGCCAGATTCTATCTTCTACCCACTATTACGAGGTTTTTGTGGATTCAAAACGGCTTTTTGGCTAATTGAGGAGGACTCGTTCTCCCTTCACCTCACTAACTACTGTCACAAACTACTAATAATTACATCTATGTTATTATATTGCACTTGCTGATAATATTTTAAATCAAATCAAAAATATTATGTCAAATAAATTCTGTTTATAGCTACAAAAATAAATATTCTGTTTATAGGTATATTATATTTATTTATGTAAATATTTTATCACGATTTCCAATTTGCATCCAGCATCACAGTATATACATTAGATGTTCTAATTCATGCGATAAAAGGAAAAAATGTAATAGCTAAGTAATGAAAGCCCTAATTGAGTTTGAGATATCAAAATAAATTGATTGCAACACTTTTAGTTTGTACGTGTATACTTGTTAAATTTGTAGTGCTAATAAGAAGCTGGTTACCGTTTTAATAACGAAGCACTTACAGCACCCAAAGTGTGGTAAGAAAAACGTCAAAATGTATCAACGGATACAAAGGAAATGTGAATTTCATTGCGAGTAACTAAAAGATAGCTGATATACTGCTGAGTATTTTTTCGTCTCAATTTTGTTCATGCTGAAAGTAATTAAGCAGCAGGTGGTAAATTTCGTAAAAGCTGTTATGAATCTTCGTTTAATCCGTACTACTCTAATTGAAAACTCACTTCAATTTTATTTACTCTAATGATTTGTAGATTTATTACACAAGTAGAGTGAAAGCAAGCATGCTTAGTAAATATGTATATACACAAAACTATATCTAACCATTTACATTTAGATATTTCACAAATGTTTGTAAAAACTTGCATTGTGGCATTAATTAAAGTTTATTCCATTCAAAGTCAAAACAAAATATAGAGAAAAGAATATTTTTTTTACTATATACAATAGTTATTAAATTAAATCATTTGAAAAAAACAAAAAAAAAATAATTAATATAGTTAGTCGTCATCAGATGTCAATGATTTTTATAAATTGGCATTCGTTTTTGAAATTTTTTTAATGGAATTGTGACTTTGTAGCAGCAAGCAATTTGCATCCGCTGCATCGGCAGAAATTCCATGGCATCTGTCGATTTTATTTACTGACAATTCTTTGTTGACTGTATTAAATTGAATTGGATTAGTTCACTGAATGCTACAAAAGAGAATAACAAAATTGTAAGTTGATTGAACGTTGCTAATAGACTTATAGGAATCTGGTATAAAATTGAGAAATTATTTTTAAAGCAATTATTGAGGAACTTACATTGAACGTCACAAGCCATTACTTTTTTAAAATTGCAGCACTTATAAAAATAGCCAATTTAAGATCTACGGAATTTTAAGATTTTTTGTCATCAATTTTCTTTACAAAAATAAACGAGGAATTTTATTTAGAAAAAATCAACTAAATTTACATAAATTAAATTATTAATAAATAAAATATTACCAGAAATATATAACGTAGTATTTCTTAATCTTGAGATTTTAAAATATTTTAATGTCTCCCTTAGGTAACAAACAAAACTTCTGATCAAAAAAGAACGAGAGGTCTATTCTTGAATTCCCGCGCTTATCCAATCGGTAAATTGTTTATTTTCACGCTGGCAACACTATTATACACATTCTGTCAAAGTTTAACGCATACCGTACGATTAGTTTTTGTTTGGCGTCTATACAAAAAGTCAAAAAAAAAAATTATCGATTGGATAAGCGCGGGAATTCAAAAATTAAAAACTAAAGTTCTTTTTTTATCACAAGGTATGTATAAGTTTGAAATAAAAAAAAAACATTAAATATCTATCTTAGTATTTCTCAACTTTAAAAATTTATAATGTTCCTCCGCCTTAGGTATATACACAAGAAAACTTCTCAAAGTGAAAAATAGATAGATCAGTTCCATAATTCACATTTTCGAATGACGAAAGATGAACTGTATTCCTTTTGTTCGTAATAAACGATCATTTTCTTTTGCTCATGCACTACACTATACTCGTTTGTAACGTTTATAAAAGACAAGACATTCCGATCACCCAAAATGAACACATGAAGAATATTAGTGGGCGTATGCTCCACATTGCCTCGGTAATCGATCTCATGCAAATTTTTATCATTTTAGTTGATTTTTTTTTATATTTAAATGTAGCTTTATATATAATTTATAAGAATATATATTAATTATATATCATATACATTAATATTAAGTTCCGACATTATTACTATAATATATTTCTTTTGACCTACAATATACTACAGAATTATTTAAAATATTTAATATATCTTGTTAAGGTGGTTTTAGAATTTATTTGTCAGTTTATTTATTAT
>NC_051847.1:206152095-206167702 GCF_002237135.1 Teleopsis dalmanni
AATATTGTTTCTTAAAATCGGTTAACCGCTCATATAAGTATATGTCTTTAAAAGCTAAACTTTATAAACTGCCAATAACAGAAATAAAGGTATGTTTAGAATATATATTTCAAATAACAATAATTCAAAAATTAAAATTTGTATATGATTTTATTTCTTGATTTAGGTCCGATATGCTCTCTTAAAAAGGGCAAATGGTTATAAGCCATTTTTATACAACATAACATTCGATGCTTGCGAATTTTTACGATCTCCTAATAATCCAGTAACAAAAGTAGCGTTCACATTGGTTAAGAAACATACAAACCTGAATCATACCTGTCCTTTTGATGTAGGTATTTTACTATTGAAGTTTTAAAAAAATATTTTATAATGTTTTATATCTTAGCATGATTTGATTGTGGAGAAACTTGATTCAAACTATGTGGCAAATATACTATCACGTTTACCTTTTCCGAGTGGAGATTATGCAGTCTATTCAACATGGTTTGCTTATGATATTCCACGGGCTGATGTCAACATATACTTAAAGGCTACAGATTAAACATTAATTTTTGATTGAGAATTATTATTGCTCTCCTGTATTTAAATTTATTTGAAATTAATTTTATTAAATTTTATTTTGCAAATACTTCTAAGTTCTTCCGACTACTTTATTATCAACTATAAGTATTACTCCTTTATTACAGAATTCTGGTGTTCTATTTTTAACAGTTATATTATATGTTATATTTTAAATATAACAGTTTACTTTTTTAAGTTCAACTTCATTATATATTATATATCGACTATTACTTAAAGATATATAATATTTAAATAATTACTAATTTGATTTAATTTAGTTTATTAAATGAATTTATTATTATAGAACATTAATTTATATTTATTATAGAACATTAATTAATGTATAGATTATATATATGTATGTGTTTTTCATCGTCTATGTACTTATTCTATGTACTTACTTAATATAAATGTAAACGAAAACTATAAGTGAAACAATTCAAATGAAACTTTATATAAATAGCATTAGAACAAAACAGTATATCAGTAGTTGTTACTGAAATGTTCTTTGTCAGTCCATAGAGATTTTAATCGATACACGTTTAAATTAGTAAAAATTTTGTTAAAAATTTTGTTATATTTGCCTCGATAAACGTCTAACACAAGAGACCTTTCACTAATCTACTTTATGGGGGGTAGAGAACCATATTATTTTTGATTACATTCTACATAAGTATTTGATCGGTTGTAATTAATGGAGGAAATAAAATCATAATAATTATTGTTGACTGCGATATAATAACTGTAATGATTCAACGAGAAATTTAAAACATATTAAATGATTTGGTCAATAAACACGAAATAACTTTTAAAATATGAGTTTTAGTAAAATAGCAAATTTAGTTACCATATTAAGCTTTCATCGTATACATTTTAAAAGAATTTATGTAAATATTTGTGATGGCATCAAAAATTGTATATAAAATTCTAATACGTATTTCATTGTTCATATTTTCAGTACAGGTAAAATTCCTAATTATATATTTTTAAAATATCCTTATTGTTTATTATATTAAAGGCTGTTTCCAAACTTGAATTTACAAATATTGTATGTAAATCATTTGATAAAGAATTTTCCGAATTCGAATATTGTTTCTTAAAGTCAGTTAATCGCTCATATAAGTATATGTCTTTGAAAGTTAAACTTCACAAACTACCAATAACAGAAGTAAAGGTATGTTTCGTATATATATATTTCAAATAACAATAATTCAAAAATTAAAATTTGTATATGATTTTATTTCTTCATTTAGGTCCGATATGCTCTCTTAAAAAGGCTAAATGGTTATAAGCCATTTTTATACAACATTACAGTAAATGCTTGCGAATTTTTACGATCGCCTAATAATCCAGTAACAAAAATAGCGGTCGCTATGGTTAAGAAACATTCAAATATGAATCATACCTGTCCTTTTGATGTAGGTATTTTACTATTAAAGTTTTTAAAAAATATTTTATAATATTTTATATCTCAGCATGATTTGATTGTGGAGAAACTTGATTCAAACTATGTGGTAAGTTTACTATCACGTTTACCTATTCCGACTGGAGATTATGCAGTCTATTCAACATGGTTTGCTTACGATATTCCACGGGCTGATGTGAACATATACGTAAAAATTGCTGATTAACTTAAAATTTAACTTAAATATAAAATAAACATTAATTTTTGATTGAGAATTATTATTGCTGCCCTGTATTTATTTTTATTTCATATTGATTTTATTAAATTTTATTTTGCAAATATTTCTAAATTTTTCTGAATAGTTTGTTTTCAACTAGAGGTTTTACTCCCTTATTACAAAATTGTGGTGTTCAATTTTTGAAATAAGACAGTTTACTCTTTGAGGTCAACTTCATTATATATTTTATATCAACTATTACTCTAAGATATATAATATTTAAACAATTGCATCTTTTTACCAATTTGATATAATTTAAGTAAATGAATTCAAATTTAATTACAGATTTTATAACTAAAATTTAAGACATTAATTAATGTATATATTAAATATATGTATGTGTTTATGACATATCACCAACGTTTTTCATCCGTTATGTACTTAATTAATGTAAATGTCCACAAAACAGTTAGTGAAACAATTCAAATGAAACTTTAAATAAACAACATTAGTACAGAATATCAGTAGTTGTTTCTGAAATTTTGTCTGTCAGTAGTCCATAGAGATTTTAATCGATACACGTTTAAATTAGTAAAAATTTTGTTAAAAAATATATATGCCTTAATAAACGTCTGACACAATAGACATTTCACTGCGCTACTCTATGGAGGGTAGAGAACCATATTATTTTTTGTTAAACATAAATATTTGATCGGTTGTAATTAATTAAGGAAATAAAGTCAAAATAATTATTGTTAACTGCGACAGTTATCGACATAATAACTTTAATCATTCAACGAGAAATTAAAAAAATATTAAACGATTTGGTTAATAAACACGAAATTACTTTCAGAATATACATTTTAGTTAAATAGCAAATTCAGTGACAATATCAAGCTTTCATCGTGTAAATTTCAGAAGAAAACTTTTTCAATATTTAAAATTTGTACTCAAACATAAACGACAATGATGGGTTCAAAATTTTTGTTTATAATTTTAATACGCATCTCGTTGTTCATATTCTCAGCACAGGTAAAATTTTTAATTATATATTTTTAAAATATCTAAATTTTTGATGATATTAAAGGCTACTTCCAAATATGAATTTACTAATATTGTGTGTAAATCACTTGATAAGGAATTTTCCGATTTCGAATATTGTTTCTTAAAGTCGGTTAACCGCTCATATAAATATACGTCCTTAAAAGTTAAACTGTATAAACTGCCAATAACAGAAGTTAAGGTATGTTCTGTGTATATATTTTTCAATTATAATAACTCAAATATTGAAATATGTATATCATTTTAATTCTTGATTTAGATCAGATACGCTCTTTTAAAACGGGCAAATGGTTATAAGCCATTTCTATACAACATAACATTCGATGCCTGCGAATTTTTACGATCGCCTAATAATCCAGTAACAAAAATAGCGTTCACATTGATTAAGAAACATACAAACATGAATCATACCTGTCCTTTTGATGTAGGTATTTTACTATTGAATTTTTAAAAAATATTTTATAATGTTTTATATTTTAGCATGATTTGATTGTGGAGAAACTTGATTCAAGTTATGTGGCAGATAAATTATCAGTTTTACCTATTCCGAGTGGAGATTATGCAGTCTATTCAACATGGTTTGCTTATGATATTCCACGGGCTGATGTGAACATATATGTAAAAATTACTGATTAACTTAAATATAAAATAAACATTAATTTTTGATTGAGAATTATTATTGCTGTCCTGTAAATTGATTTTATTAAATTTTATTTTACAAATATTTCTAAATTTTTCTGACTATTTTCTTGTCAACTTTAAATATTACTCCTTTATTATCTGATGATTTGATCTAGATATTGAGTGTACTAAGTCGTACTAGTACAGTTGATCTAATATTAGCCGTATTATGAAAATATGTGTGGATTAGCATTGTCAAAATGAAATAAAGTAGCTTAACTCTTTATTTGATCGAGTTATTTTTTTCGACATATAGATTCAATTGTATTAATTGCTGATACTGGAAGGGCAACGACGCTAGTTTTTTCGTTCAGTTTATGAATCACTCATATTTTAAGATTTTGTTTTAAAATCACCTGACAACACATTCTGTAAAAGAATTATCTAGACATATTTATATATAGTTTCTTAGTGATGTTATAATTGCTAATATTCTTTAATCGACCTTTATTTGACTAATAAAGTTTGAATCAATTTAATAGGTTTTTTTGACACGACAAGAACGTAAAGCAGCTGTCAAATCTAAATTTTCTGAATAAAATCGAGTCATTTATTTTGTTAAAAATCTACATTTAAGTTTTTTTTTATTTATAATTTCTACTTAAATATATTATATCTAATGCAATAATACTTTTACGTTAATTTTATTCTATTTTTAAAACGATCATTTTTTTTTATTAAATTGAAAAGTAATATTTTGGTTTAAGAGTATTTTTAGTTTGCATTTATAAAAGTTAAATTACACAGGTCAACAAAAAAAAATTTTTTTTTTATCCTAGATATGTTATTGAGTGATCCTAGAGGTATTTTGCGTGCTGATTCCAAATCTGGACTTAGATTTTTTCTATCACGTCTAGTTTTCTTTAGACAACCAGATTAACGGGTGATTTAAGGGGTGTAGGAAGTGAAGTTTTAAAGACATATTGCAGCCCATTTTTTGGTATGAATCAATTAGATTAGCCACCAGATCGCGATAATTTTCAGCCAACATATTTCCTAAAAAATGCTCAACTACATTTTTGAATGAGTTCCACGCGGTAATTTCTGTTTAACTCAATTGCAATTCCGAGTCCTTCAGCAGTTCTCTAATCTGTGGCCCAATAAAAATACCTTCCTTAATCTTTGCCTCACTTATTTTAGGAAATTTTTTAGGAAATTTAACAAAATTTTTAAAAAGTCCTAATTTAATGTGCAGAGGTGGCAAAAGAATATTTTTAGGATCGACCAAAGGCTGGAAGAGGACATTTTTGATTCCAGGAACGAGTGCTTTACGTTGTGGCCAATCTTTTTTCAAGTAATGCAATTTTCTGTCTCTGCTATCCCACTCGCAGATGAAGCAACAATATTTCGTGTAACCAAGTTGTAAGCCTAGTGAAATTGCAATAACTTTTAGGTCACCACAAATTTTCCACTTATATCTTTCGTAGTGAATTTTTTTTAAGAGAAACTGCATATTCTCGTAAGTTTCTTTCATATCAGTTCCATGGGCTAACGGTATTGAGGGAATTTCATTTCCATTATGTAAGAGAACAACCTTTAAACTGACCTTAGAAGAATCAATGAACAAACGCCAATCATCATCGTTGTATTCAAAATTAAGAATATCCATAACAGATAGAACATCATTGCAAAAAATAAGGTTGTTTTCTTGAGAAAAGAATAATTTAAATTCGTCATGGCGAGATCGATACATAGAAATTTTATTTTTTGGATCCAACAATTTCCAACCCTTTAATCGTGATCCTAAGATTTCACTCTTCTTTTTGCACAACTTTAAATCGCGCACTAGATCGTTTAAATCGTCTTGCGTTATAAGATGAGGTCCATCAGATTTATTAATTCGTAATATTATTATTTATATCACGAAAATAATGTATACTATATATATCATATATAAATGAAATACCCAACGCTTAACCCAATCTTTCATACACTTTTCAAAGGCCCGTGAAGGTATGGCTTTTAGTTCCTTCGGCGAATTTTCTTTTACCGATTCAATCGACTCTTACCACGAAGGAGCAATTTGAGTTTCGGGAACAGAAAAAACTCACACGGATCCAGATCTGGCGAATATGGTGCCTGAGCGATGAGAGTGGTGCCGTGTTTGGTCAAAAAATCGCGTATAACAAGAATTTTTCCATAGTAAAAATCGCTAAATGCACTTGAGGTAGTCTCACATTAACAGCTGCTGTAAACAAACTAATTGTCAGATGGCGCTGAAATTTGTATCATATGTCAAGAAAAGGTGTACAAACATAACAAAAAAAAAATTTTTGAAAAAGGTCTATTACTTAAAAAGTAGTTAACAAACAACAAAATCCGGATACTTTTTGAGCAGTAGGTAAATTACGACTTTATAGCAAAAATATACATTCAACTGTTTTGAAGAATCTAGACGTGATAGAAAGAATCTAAATACAGATTCGGAATCAGCACGAAAAACACGTCTAGGATCTCTTAACAACGTCTCTAGGATAAAATCTTTGTTGACCAGTGTTATTGTACCTATTGTTGAGTTACTAATTCAAAATTGTTAATATAATACACATCAATTAACTATTATCTTTATGTAATATTTAATTATGTAAAAGCCCTCATATTTGACATATCATATTTGTTCGAAGTATGACTTTAATTTATATCATAAGTTAAGTATGATAAGTACGTCTAGAACTGTAAACGAACCACCAGAAGAACCAAGTTATAACAAAAAAGCAAAGTACATAAGATATAAGTACTGCATAATATTTTTCATGCTTTAATTAGTACTTTTAACAATTAAATTCATTAAGTTTTTTGCTTAGTAATTATGAAGTTCGGAAATCCAAGGAAGAGTATTTCACGCTGCTAAATTATTTAAAACCATTAACACGACAACAAAAAACCGACATTTAAAACAATTCTGAAGTAATTTTGGTTAAAAATTTAATTTTGTTCCCAGAAAAATGGCAGAGAGAAGGAAGCACAAACAGACGCAGTCCTCACTTGAAACAATTGTTGAGCTTCAGTACGAGCTTCTCAAAAGTTTTCTTATCCATGTTGGACACCGAAAGTCAGCAACAAAAACAATAAACAATTTTGGCAACACAGAAAGTTTAAATATTTTTATATATATTTTTATCGTCCTGACATAAGTGTCTTAACGTCATGCAGCCAAAATATTTTCACCCTTTTAAGACAAGAAAAGAATAATCTTGGACTAATTAACGCTACGGGTTAAGAAAGCAACAGAACTGGTCAGATAATTTGGGGTCAAAAAATAAAATAAAAAAAAATTGAGGAAAAGAAAAATTAAACCTTCTTTTCACTTAATCAACCTTTTTTAATTTTTCTGGGTTCTCCAAGATTTTTTTATTTTATTTATTTTTATTTTTAATTCTTCCCTTTTTGTTAAACATTTTGCTAGCAATTTGTCATAATTTTGTACTTGACAATTCACAATTTAAAAGTTATTCACTTCAAACCACCCTACCATTTTGCACCCTTGCTCCTTTCTAATGATTATATTCCCTTTTTCTACTACTATTTTTTATGCGTTGTTCAGCATGAAATGGAGTTCATAATTTCCACAAGTTAACAATCAATAAATCAGTGCTTGTCTCTGCCATTTGCCATTTTATTTTGCACATTTCAAACTAAAAAGTTGGGAAAAAATATAGTAAGAAATTTTATATTTGCACTGAGTATGTGCTGCAGTCAATTGGATGAACTATGTACACTGCATTTGATGTATTTTTAATTAATTTTATTACTACTGCAGTGTTTAGTCAGTTTATTACTCTAAAATATTTTGTACATATGTTAGAAGATGATTATAAAAAAGAATTCATCATCTACTTTGGCTACTGACACCCCAACAGAAGGATGATGTGACATTCTAAATAAAAATGATCTTATACTGCTTAAAGGTTTTAGCAGAAAAATGAGATTTGAAACAATCCCCACTGAATTTAAATGCTAAGTTCTGTCTAAGTTCTGTAAAGAGCACCCAATTAGCACGATCCGTACGTACAAGAACTATGACACCCGGGGAGTGGGTACAAGTACCACTGTAGAATGATCTAAAAACATGGTTTAAGAAATCTTTAAAAAAAAATCATATCCTGTCTTAGCAATAGACCTTTAAGTATTGCTTAAATTCGCAAAAGTGTTCACTGCAGAAAACTGCTTTGACACGTAACTCTATCTGATATCGCCAGAGATCAATAGATGTACGCATGACTTATACACAAGCAGCTAAACTAACCCTAACCTCTCTCTACACGAAACAAAATCAGTAAATAGTCTTATACAATATCAACAATATTAGTAAATATTATAATTATTGAAATTATAAGTTGACACGCATCAAGATTGGATATCACATCCAATGATTACTACAGGAGCTGCGTTAATGTAGAAGAAGAGGACACCATCTAACACCTTCTTTGTACCAGTGGAACGCATAATAAAAAAGATTGTGTAATATATAGGGATATATCTTATAGTTATTTTATTATATCATCACAATGTGGTTTAACAAGGTTTAATTTATATACGTATAATACTGGAATTATATGGTATTACAAAAGTTAATTGTCTTACTTGTGACGTGACAACTCAGAAAGTCTAACACCTTCTTTGTACCAGTGGAACGCATAATAAAAAAGATTGTGTAATATATAGGGATATATCTTATAGTTATTTTATTATATCATCACAATGTGGTTTAACAAGGTTTAATTTATATACGTATAATACTGGAATTATATGGTATTACAAAAGTTAATTGTCTTACTTGTGACGTGACAACTCAGAAAGTTGGCGGCCACATTCACCTAACGTATTAACGTTATCTTCATATGAGCAATTGCTTTCGCAGTCTTAAAATCTCCTTTAAACTACGTCAAATATACCATATCAGGCATTCGAAGTAATGCTAACCCTTGAGTTTTTAATTATACATTAACACAATTGGCCTATAAACCTAAGTTGTTCCCTTGGGATGGGCGGTATAACCTAACTATCATATCAGGCAAATTGATCGCAACGGTCTTTAAGCGAACCTGTACTATTGTGTATCTCAACTTTTCCACTCGAAACTGTTCGTAGTTCATCATGATACCCTCAACAATGCTAGAATGTGACAAGTACACTAATTATTCTTTCGATTATAAGTACAAATGATATCTTTGTTGCACCGTTTGAGCTTTCAGTTGAAATTAAGAAGATTCTATAAGAAGATTATAAGGAAATTATAAGATTCTCTAACAGACAAGTACAAAGTAATACAAACATCATTATAGATACATTACAAAATGTAAGTTAAACTATGTGCATTGCATATATCTTTAATTCTTTGAAGTCTTCTTTTAATATGTAAATATTATCTCAACTCATATAAATTTTGTTCAGTGTATCTAGTATATTACGAAAAGAGTCACATTAAAACAGCATTATTCGTACTTATATCCCCCAAAGCTTTTAAAAATATTAATTATTTATCATATAATTAAAGTTAAATTAAAAGAAAACATTTGCATATTACAAACTGCAATCACAAGCACATGCAAGTATCACAAATAAACAAAAATCATTCTCAAAAAGACAGACTTTGAAACTTGAAATGAGAAGCAAAAGTTTGCCATGTTACTAATTTATTAAATAAAAAAGCAATGAGTAGGCACAAATTGAGATAGAAGATTTCATCTGCAACTTTGTAGCTCAAAATCAAAAACGCAAGCACTTAGAAAGAAGCGCTCGAATTGCAAATCTTTCGTTTTGCAAACTTTTGGAAATCAGAAATGTCATTTGCAAAATGCAAGATTTTAGATGCGAGTTGCTTTTTCGTTAATAATGTGCCACTAAATTAAATAAAACTTTTATGAATGCACTTACAGTCAAAAGTTGTGAAACAAGTGGAACATGCACATGAAGATACTATACATCAAACATGAGAAAACTTAAATGGAATTACTTGGATATCCAACAGACGAGACCTCCGATATGTAAGAGGAGGGACAATTCTTATGGAGCAACCAAATAAGACAAAAATATGACTTAAAAAGATTTGCAAATTATAAATTAAAATATAAATGAAGATTTTTTAATGATGTTAGACTATGCAAACAAACTTTTCATTCGTTAAGGCAATATTTCTATAATAATTGTAGTATTTAAAATAATAATAATACGACGACTAATGTCATAATTAGACAAGAAAGTAGTCGCAAAATATGATCTGATAAAATAGCTGGACGATCCATACTACATTTAGGCAGCAGTTACTAAATCTGAATCGATATGAATAAAATATACGTTCCCTTATATGAATATAAGTACATTACTTATTTAATTTTATTTAAATATCTTTATTAAAAACGAAGAAAACTTATATCCAATTGTATATGTGGCAACTATAGGATATAGTGGTCCGATTTTGGCCAATCTGACAAATAATCAAGCTTCCGAAAAGCTATGTTTAAACACTTATTTGAATAGTTTTAAAATGAATTCACTAGCTTGAACTGAAAGTTACAGCCGGACAACCGGAGAAAAATAGTTCGCCTCTCTCAGCAATGATGCCTCGAGCACTCCTTATATTGCTTAAAATATCAACTACAAAATCTACATAGAGATTTAGCTCTATCTAGTGCTGCTAATGATGCATAAATCTATGTATGGCTTGCAGCCAACTAGATTTACATAACCCAACCTATTGTATTTTATTTAAAATAAAATTCTTTAAACCATAACTTAGGTTGATATGTGAAGTGGAAGAAGAATCAAATCATCCTCAATTAGCAATTCCTAATAGGAATTCATAATAATGGTTAGATAGTTGGGTATGTTAGAGTCCGCCGGACACCTCGATAAATTCAATATGGCCAATACCAATGTTGGAAATATCGTCGGCTGTACTAAAGACGGGTACGCTCAAACAGTTAAACCTGTATCTGAATAATATTGTACATAAACACAACTTTTCCTTAAAACCCAGTACATATATGCTACAAGAGATTTAATACGATAGTTCAAGCCTGACTCCATGCCATCCTATTGTCTGATGTCCCGTTAGCACTGATATTATCTTTTATACTTCGGATTTACTTCTATAAACTATGATAGAGGTTCTACATTTGGAGTTTAAAGGCGATATTGTTGTTGCCTCAGCAGTTAGCAGATAATGTTAGCAGAATTTCTGCCGACTAACATGCAACTTTCTTCTGTGTCCCACATGAGCACGAATTGAAATTGAAGGTTCCATAAAAGAAGATAAATTTAGTATAAGAATAATATATTTTAAATTGACATCAACTCTACTTATTAATTATTTTATATTTATTATAAGTAAAATTATTATACTTATTAATAGTATAGGAATAATAATTTAAATTGACATTAACTCTACTAATTACGCTAATTTCATTATTGTGCAATTGTTTCGGTGAAAGAATTCCAGATGATTTTTTTTCAATTTATAATTTAAAATTTCCTGATAATATAAATAAATTTAATTTCTTTTTTATTAAATTAATTTTTAACTAAATATTTGCAAATTTTAAATTATTTTTTTATGCACTTTTGATCACATCTTTTATCTTAAACACTTTAGTGAAGTTTGCTTAGCATAAAAATGCCATTTAATTGTAAATAAAAATATATTATGAGATAATAAAATGAAATGGCCATTCTACCAAATAATAATGAACATCCACGACAATAAGCAGCATGAATTCCCTATGGAAATACCAAAAATTACCATAGTTCTACGCATTCTTATGCATTATTTCCTTAACACATTCCCTTATCCTTTTAAAATGCATATAAAAATGTGTGAAATCCAAAGTGCATAGCAAAATCGCGTTTGACTGCACATTTTCATGTAAAGAAAAATTTGTAAAAATATGTTTATAAAAAACTATACGTAATAGCAGATACTTAAAAGTACGCTACAGTGTCATATAATATTTTGATTAATTTTATAAAATATGCATTTGAGTCTCTAAAAAATGATGAATAATTATGAACGAGTCATAATTACTATCTTTGACACTGTAGTATATTCACTATATGCTGGCATTACGATGTATAGAGATGACATAGATATTCTACAAAGCAAGTACTTAGACTTTGATATACCTTAACTTCATAGAGTTTTTACTGTTAAGTTTATGCTTTTTTAAAGCGAAAATTATACTTAAAGTGAGTAGCACTTTATATGTATAAGTACTTCGGTAACTGCACCCACAATTGCAATACGCCAAATATGCAAATGATATAGAAATATGTATCTGTGTCTGTGTTGCATATATTGTAAACCGCAGATATGCATTCATATAGAATAAAAAATCACACACAAACACCACATATAAGCAAAATAATTATCCTTATACTTACTTTGGTTAACTGCGCTACTCTTGTATGTCTTCAAGGATGTGAAACGGATAAACATAAGTGTGCGTGTAGCATATCATAAGTGTTGACTGAGCAAGCAAGTAAAAGCTTACACTTTTTAGTGAGGAATACACATTGCAGGTTGTTTTCCTTTATATTTTCTAAAATCCACCAAAAAGTTAACAGAATGTTTTCTTTACTGCATTTGGTACTGCACCGAAAAAAATCGCAGCTAAATTATTCTTATTAAACTTATGCTGCACAAGGACAATGCATTGCATATTTTTAAGTGCAATGAGATGCACCCAACCAGCCAAAATATTAACTTGTTTTTTAAATTTTAAGAAAAGGGTGAATTTATTTTAAAACTATCTAAAAATGAATTAAAATAATTTATTAATAAATGTATATATTATTCAAAAATCACAAAATTTTATAAAATAATATTTACAATAAAATATTTCTCCTCTTATTTTGATATCACTATTTATGTGAAAGATACTATTCGAGAACAAGCTCTACCTCTCTTAATATTTTTATAGACTTTTTGCCGGATGGGTATTTCTATATTATTCCTTTAACTTCTACCTGCCAAGTTAAATATATAAGTTTATACTAGTACATATAGCTATGTCGTATTAAAGTATCTGCACATGCTTCAGGTGTGATTTTGAGATATTGAGCAACGTGCACATATGGCGTTGCAATTTATCTTTAACATGTTGTTGCACTTTCTTTTGAAAAAGAAAAAACATTTTACTTGATATGCATCTTCAGCTATACGAATACTGTATAAAATGTTGGTATATGTTTATATTTTGCTTGTAAGTTATTAAAATTCATGTCTTCCTCGATAATAGAAATGCGCTTCTTGACTTAAAAAAACATCTAAGTAATTTTAGTTGGAAAAGTTACAGACGACAAGGATATTCATATTAGCGCGCAACTCTTATACAAGAACTTTTCCCATCTTCTACAAGAAATTGGTATATAAAACAAATCGTTATTGTTGTTATTGCATTTTATTCACATATGTTGCGATACTAGTTTGCATTATTATTTGTTGTAATTAATAAATGTAAAAAATTTGTGTATTAGTGAAATTTATTTACTCAATAAGTATTGTTTAAAATTCGCAAATTCAAAAATTCTTATTATATAAATAATAAATATTATTGATTTTAAGGACCATTTAGGATAGTCAGAGTGATATCTGAAAGCTGCTGGATTCAGATCGGCTTGCAATGACTATATTCACCAACAAACAAATATATCTAGCGATAGCTGAAAGAGCCTGGGGAGATGAAAAATTTTGTCAAATTTTCTTAGACTTTCTATAGACAACAAGCGTACCTACTCTATACAATGGTAGTGCCAGATCACTGTATGTTAAATACATAGCGCAGAAGTAATTTGCAGAACTCATTGACTGCTATGGTATCAGCTCTAACAGGAGACTGCCTGTTAGGAAAACAAGCAATTAGATAAAATAGTGCAGAAATCAGCTGCTGAACCCAATTCAGTGCTACTGTATCGGTACTGACAGAATACAGCATAGTAGGAAGACATGCAATGAGACTTGGGCAACCCCATAATAACGTCTCCGCTGCAGAAGAGCTGAAGGAAATTGTATTTTACTTAAGAAGATTTAAAATTAAATATTCTTGACCTCATAAAACTGTCTTTCTTTAAAATTGAGAACTTAGTCAAATTTATAGACATGTATGGTTGTTTATCTCTTACTTAAATGAGGATGTCGCGCTTGTTGTCTTTGACTTTTTCTGTGCGTCAACTACTTTGATCACTATTCCAGTTTCTGTGATCCCTTTGATCACTTTCAATTCACTTTCAAATGTTTTATCTGTGGTATGGCAGTGGACCATTGCTTGTGCTCAAATAAGCTTTGGTGTGCAAAGCTACTACTCCAACCAAACCGAAACTAACCTATATATGATTATAATTATTTAACCAAATATTTAAACAATTGCAACAAACTTAAATATCGAAGTTATTATCTCTGAGAATAAAATTTTATATTGGCTGATATAGTTTTAATAAGCATCCCTTAAAGCGAATGCAATACACAAATTAGTATCTCTTTTAAAAGAGCGCACGAAGTATGTTATATTTCATTGGTTGTAAAACTTTAATGTGAAAACAGATCGACTGATAAGTTATTTTTCATAATGAATAAGTCCTTGACTTTATTCATAATGTAGTTTACTTCAATAGTAATGAATTTCTTCCAGTGCTTCTCGAACAGTTCACTACCTCTCTTGTAGAATGATATATTTTCTTAAAATATACCTCAGTTTTAGTGAAAAGTTTTTCTTTGGAATTAAATATTTTTTTACCGGAATATTGTTTTGCCCCTACGAACACGTAGTAATCACTGTGGCCAAATCTGATGAATGCGATTGGTACCGACTCTGGAACTGGTGAATCGAAATATCTTCCATTGTTATATACCATTGCCACTAAATTTTTTATAGTAGTGGCGCTATCAGTGTGTCTTCCCACACTAACTTATCAATCGATATGTACTTAATAATATTTTACACACATTAACTTCATTATTATCCCATATAAATTAATCAACTCCCAAGTTAATAAAACTATCCAAGACTTCATACTACAACATTAAGAAGCAATTATGTAAAATCCAACTTTTAACAAAATTTCGGTTCTGTCGCAGTCATAAATTTTCGTTAATTAAAACAATATTTTTCAATTACTTTTCTTTAATTTTGCAAAACTTAAAAACTTGGGTAGGTAAGCGGTTATTTGGGTTTTAAAATGAAGAAAAAAATGTATTTAGAACGCGCAAAAAAGTAAAATAGAAATCAACGTATCTTTAACTGCATAAAGTTTAATAAAGAAACCACAGAAGTGTGAAAAATATAAGGATGAAAGAGTCCTTCATAGCTCGTTGGTTTGAGTTGTCAGGAAGTTGATGCAACGCATACAACTGCAATTCCCAATCGTTGAAATTATGATTTATTATACTGCAGTGAAAGCGTGAGCTCATTGCCACAAAATTTATTATAAAAAAATTTTCTTCTCCAAATGCATAGAGGAAGTAAAAAAATAATACTAACGATAACAGAAAAAAATTAAAAAAATAAAAGGTTAGAAAATATATATGAGTGTGGAGACTTAAGTGTAAAAATGCTAACATTTCCACTAGGATTTTATTTAAATATATTTAATAGGTTGACAAATTAACGAAGCGGATCATATATATCATTTAATATTCGTTTATGATTTATTAAATTTAAAACACAAGCGTACTTTGATAGAAT
>NC_051847.1:206167802-206184138 GCF_002237135.1 Teleopsis dalmanni
TACTTGCTTTGTGCCACAAATTTTTATGTTTCTTTAAAAATTTCCTACTAAAAAACGCAATTCGATTCCAACGATTATCTTGCGATCTATGTTATATTTAAATGGTGAACAAATTATAATAAAATTGCTGATTCTTACATCCAATCGTTGTAGGTTTCAACCTGGTCGTAAACGATAAATACCACACTTATGAAGTGTAAATACTTCAACTGCTTGTTGGTTTCATCTTATTCTCCAATATTTCTAACCAACCGAGCCTCGGGCATTTCGAGTACCGCATTTATGACTTATATGAACTCATTGCTTCTTAATCGCAGCATCAATTGAAAAACTTGAGCCATTACAAGTTGCTAGAAGTGGCATACATTTTTGCTGTCATTAGGTGCAGCCAAGTTAGTGGTATGTGTCACATATATCCTGCTGCCACAAACGCAAAAAGTGCAAAAAAAAATTTAGTGAATGCGAAAACTTTTCAGCGGAAAAAGTGAGTCTTGGCGAAGTTTGAATGGCAAAAAGTCGACGTAAAGTATAACGTGAACGGTCGCCGATACGGATGCCGACTTCAACTTAGTGCAATGAGTACTATTCATTTGTGCGATACCATGTGATATGCCACCGTACTTGGCCAAGATCATTGAACCATTAAGTGGGCAATTAAATTCAATTAACTCCCGTCATAAATGTAGCAGCGGGGCGAAGACACAGACGGACAGAGCACGGAGAAAGACAACTGCTAAAATATAAAATCGGAAATAATTGTAATGTCAGCAATCCACAACACATCGTTTATCTCAAAGTTGCAAAGAGCAGTACTGCCCTGCGAATGGAATTCGCATTTGTACCTACAGACTTTTTTACTGCAAAAGTTCTTCCGTTTTTCACTAAACAGCAGAAAATCTAAAAACTTTTGAAACTCATTTTAGCATTTGAAAATTGCGGTCAGTTTCAAGAAACTCTGCGATTTATTTATCTCTCCATTTTGATTTCTTAACCTTTTGGAAAGATATTACCGTTCTTCCTTGAATTTAGTAACACAATTGACAATTGATTTAATAGAAATTAAAATTACAATTTTTGAATTATAATCGCACTAATTATATTTTGATTATAATGTGATTTTGATTACATTCTGATAAATCAACAATTTATTTCAACAAGTGTCAAACTGTAAAGAGTACTAGATCTCCACGATGGATTCAGAGATTTTTCTTTCTATCAGACTATTTGTTTAAATATGCAGTTCTATTTCAAACTAAATTAATAAATAATGATAACAAATTTATCTTTATGAAATTTCTACTTGCAAGGTTTTAAAACAAAAGTTGTAAACAAAATAGTTAAAGGTCAAGTTGCTTGTAGCAGATGCGTAATACCGTCCCTAAGTTCATAGGGACGTAGGTTTAAATTGTTTCTTTTCTCTACCAATGAGAAGAAAAAAAATAAAAAAGGATTAGAATGAAATTGTACAGTTGGAAGAAGTATAATTTCAATATGCCTTTAACATACTCCTAACGTATTGCACATAATCCACAACTCAGTTGCATTCTGGTTGAACGTAAAATAACTGTCAAGCAACACGCAGCAGGCTGACTAGGAAATGTCATCAGGCGGTTCGCCAAACCGAGCACCAAATCGGCAATATAATTGCAGTGAAACGCAAGTAGCACAGCTAAAATAGTCTAGTATGAATGTATTTGAAGGACAATTATTTTCATGGATTTACTTACACTAAAAGGACCTTCAATTTTTCGATATTGTTCTCGGCAATAGCTGAAAGTGACTGCTTCTACAGCATAAAACAATCTTTTATCGTGTATAAATATTGTAATCCAGTGCACCTTTACAGCTCCGAAAAAGCATTTATAAAGAAAGCCCATTGCACAAAGATAGACAGACATTTATACACTACCGTAAAGATAAAAGTGCATACCTCCATACACGTGTCAGTGCTTCTTAGCAGGTCCAAATGGAATTTATTACTCTACAATCCAGAAAATATTACCTATAAAAATGTGAAAAACACCATGTGGTCTACAGCGTCTCAAATAAGTGTATCTTAACCATAAATAATTCAAAACATATAACATATCTGTCAAGGAGTTCTAACTTTCATTTGGTTATAAAATTTTTACGAAAATAACATCATTTGAGTGGCATTTGGCATAATGACAACCACACAATTTTCTGAACAAACTTTAGAGTTCATGTGCAATTCTACTCGAGGAGCTATACTCAAATGACTTTTGACTCCACATATCACCAGAACAACAAAAACAAACGCAGTTGCAAAACTCAACCACGTGATAGTATGAAATAAAGTGCTATATGACAATACAGAATATTAACACTTGTTAAAATACAACGTCAGACAATCAAAACAACAAAATTCATAATGAGCCCAATTTCTAATATCTCACATATAATTTTATAATTATAACAACGCCTTAATATAGCTTACCATCAAGCAAAAATTAAGAAATGCATTTATTGATTCAAGTGTTAGTGGACGATCATTTTGCTAAACAATAGAATAACATCCGTAGATAAACAGTATTGTGGAACACAGCCATCGTATGCTGATGGGAGTATAAAACTATCACCACAGCTTTATTATACTAAAATTCTGCCGCTAGTTCTACTAGGGCTTTGCTCGATCTGTAAAGTATATCTCAAGGCTAGTGATCCTGATGTACGAGACGATGCTGCAGTTTCCAGTTGAGTGTTTTACTCTCATGCAAAGTGAATTTTCTAACAATTTAAAGAAGACGGTGGAGGACAACAAACCAAAGGCAACTTCTACTAATGCTAAATAGCTCAATAGCATTATTCAAACGCACCTCGTGCACACCCATTTACCTGAGTGATCACCTTGTACAGTCACCGGTAACGAAGCCGTATAATGGACTATATCTGGTGGTAAGCCAAAACATCTCTTTTAGTTTTGATATTAAGGATGGCCACAAGGTGATAATAGAAAGCAGTACAAGGGTAAAAGCTGAATACTTTGATGAGCCTAAAGGTTGATGATTCAAGAACTAGTTTTGATTAGTTCAAGTCTGTTATAGAAAACTTATTTACTTTGAAGTGTAGTCATATAATCCAAAATTTGCAGAAGTTCATCAGTTCTGCCACAGACCAATACCGAGTTAGGGACACTACCAAGCAGTGACGATTGCTCTAAGGTGCGGAGGTGTGCGGTGAACACCCTAACATAATTTGCAAAATGTCAAATAACATAGGTATAGGAATTTATTAAGTATCTTCACATCAAGAATTATTATTAATTATTACATTTCCATATACATATATATTTTTTAAAGTTTTAGCAAAAACAATTAAATATAATTGTCTATGAAAACTCAATCAATTTGCTTCTGTTAGCTGCTATCATAGAGTATATATACTCTTTGCTGCTATACTTGTTAGGTGTGCCTATATATTTGCAGCTCAAATCACAGAACATTTCTATTTTATTTCGTCTCTCCCCTTTGTGTGCAAAGAAGTTGGCAGCACATTCATACGTTGCATATGAACAAAATAATGTGCGTGTGCTCCCGTTCGTAATATCAGAGATAGAGATTTATATAGTGGGAATTGTATGAGAGTAAATTTTTGCTGTATTCGAATATCAACTGCATGCATACGAATCCAACATGATGATTTGCCAAAGTGGTTGCGTGAGCGGCTGAAGTTTGCAGCTCATCTCAGCATACATTTCTATCACATTTCGTCTCTCCCCTTTTAACAGTAGCACCCACGAATTTCTGTTCTTACTGTGCGGAGTACTTGTGCGCACATTTGTACGTTGCAAGTGGGTTTGATTTTGTTTGATCACTGGATAAACATGTATGGTTCTGAGTTAAAACTCTTTTGTTTGAAAAAAGTTGGTTTGATGTTACAAGTATATGAAAAGTTTTGTTTCTTCCATATTGATATAATATTAAATTTATATATAAATTATTAATTTAATTTGTTTAATATGTTCTTATGTTAATGAATTGTTAATATAATATTGCGACTATATTATTGCCTTATATAATATAGTTATTATTAATAAAAGATCTCATATATTTTAATATAATTGGTACACGTAAAAACAACATTAAAGAAGGGCCGCACACCCTTCCAGATAGGGCACGCGTCGTCACTGCTACCAAGATACGGCCATGAACATTCTACACACAAAGAAACGTCGGTTTCCGCTGTATAATTATCAATCATTTTCACATCTTAGTACAGTAAGCAACATTTATTTCGATCGAAACTTGGCAACAATACAATAACTAAATAATAAATAACTTATATATAGCAGTAGTTATAGTTTTAAATAAATGTTGTTTCTTTTTAACATTAGTTCATTTTTCAAAAATAATGTTAGATAAAATTTTAATTATAATGTGAACAATCGAAAGCTTTCGGTTGCTTTTAAATTTGAAAAAGCTCTTTTGAATGCAAAAATTTACTTATACTTGTGTGAATACTAAGCTTTTAACCTCAATGTGAAAATAACATAGCTATAATTTTATGCTTTTATTTTCGTAATTTTTTTTTTGTTCAAACTCTTTGGGTAATTTTATTTACATGCGTTTTAATGCTTGATCAAACCATGCTCTACATAGAACAAATATATGCAATCAAACACATATTCAATTTGTTGGCAAAGTTAGAAGTGGATGGTCTTCTTTTTGCGCAAGCAACATAATTTTACAAATGGCAACGCTGAAAGTACTCAAATTTTATTTGGAATTTACTCGTATAGCTGCTGCTTGTAAATTTCATGTGTTCTGCTATAATAAGTTTTAATTTTCAATTAAAAGTGTTCGAAAAGTAAACTGGAAAAAGTAAATGCTTTACGACTAAATAATATTAATTTTCAAGTATTATCAAAAGTGCGACATAGATACTAAGATTGTATGGAAAAGTTGAATATATAATTTAATTTTACTTTATCTTTTACCTCTCCTTAATTCGTTCTTTCGTATTGAACTGTATTGAAAGAAATTATATAGAGTGAATATGTGAAAAATGTGTAAACCCATATTTTGAAAATATTCTTATAGCTCTAAAACAACAAATAAAAGCGGTATAAGTATTTTGTTTATTTTGCCTGTTTCATCAAGCATTCAGTTTCCAACTAGACGACGATAGAAACGCAAGTGCTAATTTGCATTGGCGACGACAATCATTCTTAATGCAAATGGTATTTCAGTGTTAAAGACAAATTGTTATTTACAACCGCGAAGTGTGTGAACTTTATTTGTGCAAGAAACTATGCTCCTCAACCGAAACAAGTAAACAAGGAGTAAAAATTAATTTTTAAATTTTTAGTTTCTTTTTTAAAAGCTTTAAATATACGACTATATATGTGTATATAATTAATTTTTTTATTTTTTAGATAATAAATTTTATTTTTATTCATTTTGTTAAGTCCTGCATTAATTACTATCCTCTTCCTTTTCAGTGCCCTCCGTCTACTCCAGGTTTTTTTTTTAATATATGTAGTTTTAAAATATCTAACTAAGCTTATTAACTCTAAATGAAAGCAAAACCTCGTTTTTAGTTACAAAAGTTTAATTAAATCTATAAATTTATTTTGTCGTAGTTCCGCTATACAAAAAAGTGCATATACAAATGCTCGAATTTTCGCTGCAAAAATGGAAATATAAATTGCTTTATGCTTTATGGTTCCTTAAATAACTTTTTTACTTTTTGTCAATTCCTTTTTCTGTTCTCGTTCTGTCTGCTTTTGTTTCCATTTTTGTTTTTCGTTTGGTTAAACGTTGCGCGTTTGTTTTTCTTATTTGTTTTTGTTGCTTGCTTTGTTACACACATCATTTCCGACTTATTTAAATGCTTTGATTAAAGCAAAATCTATTTCATTTTTGTTATTTTATTGCTGAACTTCAGGTTTTGCTTTTAAATTAACACGTCCGATTAAGACTGTTTTCTTGTCGTCACGAGTTTATTTATTTAATAGATTTTTGATCTACTCCAAAGAACTAGAAGAACTAGAAAATAATAAAATAGCAGATCTCTAAAATTTTATTCTATCAGTACATTTTTTCAAAAAGAGCCACAGTGAACTCGCCTTGTCAATGTAAAACACTTACAGAGATAAGATAAAAACAGCCGTACTATACCTCTTTCGTTCTGTTGTCATGTGTTCTGAACGTGTCGTTAGTATTTCCAAAATCAACAAATCAATTTTAATCAAATGAAGTTTTACTGCACAAAACAAGATACTATGCTCAGAAGTTGTTTGATTGAAACAACTGTCACAGAAAACCTAGCAAGGCAAAATCAATTTTTCAATTTGTACCAGAAATTGAAATTTTGCTGATAAGCTTCAAGTAGTTTTAATTTTTATTGTAGCCCATGATCTCTGGATGCCAAATTGTAATTTTTCGGAATTCAATAGGTTTCAATTTAGTCTCGAACCCCATTTACTATCTTCACATTCTACAAGTCAATATAAACTAATAAAATTTTAGAAGATATACCATCTTCCAATTACTAAATGCGACATAGTTGAAGAATGTAATGTAGGCATTTCTCTGTTCACCTAATAGATTGGGTGGTCCCCAGTAGATTTAAACCTCTTCAAAATAATTATTGTAATAGTACATTACTCACTTTAAAAAATTAAAAACGATTAATTTTAGCATTTTTACTGTACAAACCAGCATCATTTGTTGTAGTATAACACAGACAGTTATCACGGAAGAAATGTACCATGAAAACCCGCGTCTACACCAGATCACAAGTTACACTACTCAAAACAAAAAAAGCGAACAAATCAAACTTCACATAGACTATTGAATTGTTTCAGTTCAAACAACATAATGATAGTAAAACTTGTATCTTGCAACTATATCTTTTCCTTTAAAAGGAAAATTACATCTTATATAATGATAATAAATGCTCTTTAATACTCATGTGATGAAGCGACGTTTCGTAAGAAACGTTCCAAAGTTAACAGGCCTTTTTATGAATCAGAACAACGAAAAACTTTTTTAGAAAAACCAGTTTATAAAAAATAATTTCATTCCTACTCAATGCAACGCTTTGTAGTATTTAAAACTGTGTCTAATAAGTATTTTAGATCGTCGGCAGTAGATACTTTAGAATGAAAGCACAGATAAAAGACACAGTGCCAAACTATGCATATATCTGATCTTATAGATCAGATCATTACAAATATCTTTTTTAAAAAAACTTTTTAATTTTATAATCCAGTTTAGAAAACAATGTAAATAATACCTGGAATATTAAATAGGTTAAACATATAATAGAGATCCAGAAAGGAAATTCCCAAAATTGAAAAACTTAATCATTGTTCTTTCTTTATCTTTTGTTCTGTTCTTTCATTTTGATTATGTCGAAAGACGATGGTACATCTTTAACCTCCATTGACACACGATCTATTGCTTCATTTCCTAGATTGGAAGCAGCATCTGAATCATATTCAATGTCTGATTGCGGACCAGTGAAAGTACTTGGGGAAGGGGGTGCAACTTTTACTCCATTCTCGTTGTGTTTACTTTAATGTAATAGGGTAGTTGATTCGGTTGGTTATAGCTTGATATTAGTTAAATGATGGAACTTCGTAGGTCGGACATTAAACTTTTAATTGTTGGTTTGGAAAACATTTCTTGTACAAGAATTATGGCTGAATTGTAGTCTACTACTATCTACCACTACTACTATACTACTATAAGTTGTTGAAATTCTCTTCTTTTAGACAGGATAGAATTTGCATTCAAGATGATTAGTTTTATGTGTTGTTTAATGTCTTTGTTTATTCGTTTTCTGCACAAGTATGATTTAATTAGTTTTTCTGATTTATGTACTTATTATATAGCTCATGCTTGACATTAAATAAATTGACGCATTCGATCAAAACATAATTACATTTAGATATATTATATAAATATTTAAAACTACAAGAATTTTATGGTGAACTTTTGAATCTATAAAAAATATTCTTTTAAAATACACTTTATAACAAGAGGAAAATATTAAACGTGTAAATTTCAAATTGTCTAACTAGTCTAACTTCTATTCTTTCCATTTCATAGTTCTATGAATTACCTAAAATATTTGATTTTACATTCAGACTACCACGTGTTAATTGATTCAAATCAATAATCGACAAATACGGCTTTGGCGGCATATTAACTGACGGTTCATATATATGTGTAGGAAGCTTAATAGTTTTTTCTGCAATAGACCTACTTCCTTTATAAAATCCTTCATGAGGCTGGTTTAAAGTATCATATCTTTTCGTGTTGATAATTGGTAAAGTAAACTGTTCAGGATCGTGACGACCAATACTACGGTAGCCACTGAAATGACTACACCCAGGACCTTTGGGCCGTAAAGGAGAGAATCCACCTTCGTCAGATGAGCCGCAAGAGTCATAGTTTATTGATATATTCATATAAGAAATGGGTGCATAATACCGCGTTGTTTGCGGCCTAGGCTTAACTTCATAACGTGTTTTCGAACGGGATCGTGATTGATGAGTGCGTGGTCGATTTTTGTGCTTTTGGCGTATGTCTGGAGGCACTGGAACTGCTAAAACGTTAATAAAACGATAATACTGCAGTAGTGTGCGTACCAATGTCCGTCCACAACGGTAGTCTTAACAATGAATAAAATGTTATAAGTAAAATTTTAAATAAAGCTGCATACTTACAGCCATCTTCTGTGTATAAAGCAATGGTTTTTCCATCCCTGAGATAATGGCCACCTACAGAAATTTCCAATGTGTATGAATTAATTGTATCGCTCAAACGTTCGCAACAAAAGCGGCGCACACAACCGATCTTTCGTTCATCCGCATTAAACATCATATTGCTTTGAACATAGTCGGCAGCATTGGCAGCAAAAAGACGTGGAAAGACCAAATGACGTTCATAACGGTAAACATCCTCGTATGTATTACCATATATAAAACTGCCATGCATACTGGTATGTGCATGTATATCGAATACAAAATCGATTTGATAAGACTAAAAAAATTAAATCATTCCTGAATTAAATAATTACAAATATTACTCTTTGACTTACATCGGAGTTATCTAATTCTTTTAACATATTCCTTATAGCAAAAACAGTTGGATGTGAATATTCGGTTGCTATGTGCCAGACACGGTTTAAGTCCTGGCCTATTAAATTACATCGATTATTCCCAAGAAATACCCCATCCGGATTAACCATCGGTAATATTTTGAATACAAAATTTTCCCGTAGTACATTAGCAATTGGGTGGTTGCCTACAAGAAATTCAAGAAATCCTTGGCACACAAATGAAGCAGGAGCTTCTGCGCCATGTAAGCGACATATTACAACTATAACACGTATAAAGGATTTTTCTATTCGGTTTGTTTTCATTTTTCCAGTGACATGATCAATCGTTATGAGGTCTAAGTTACGATTTTGCTAAAGACATAATATAGAATTTATTAGTCGTATCTAAAACGCACTTCTCTAACTTTAAATACCAGAGTTTTAGCCATTACACTACGTTTAAAACGCAATTCCGTTTGCTTCGCATCTAAAACATTTAAATAGGACTGCAGTCGAGAATAACTGTATGGTAAAGCCGCAGCGAACTGGTAGACATCATCTTCCTTATCGAAGGAGAATGCAAAACTTAGCACATATTGATTTTGATGCAAAATTGATCGATAATAAAAAACATTTTTTTTTGGCAATCGTTGCCATTTTGGACGGCTTGATGATTTAACCAAGGGCGTGAGATTAGAATTAAATAAATTCCTTGGCTTACTCATATTTACTACATTAAAAATAACGCGTTGATCGACTTTAACATTATCCACAGTAAAATTAAACCAAAATCGATATCTAGGATTACATGTATCGGGCCGCAAATATAAATCGTATTCAAAATCACCAACGAGATCAGCCTTGCCTAAATTGCCTGTTTCAAATGCAGCATCAAAACAAAGATGACCACGTTTTGCTTTTCCGCTCTGCCCAGGAGGCCGTATAATCACTCGGGATACATTGCCAAGACCACCTTCACCATCACTATCTTCACTTTCTGCAAATATAATATATTTTAATATTCACTTTATGTTAAATTATATGCTATATCTTTAATTAAATAATGACAAAGCATTATACCCTCCTGCATGCGTTCATACATGCTAGTGTGACGCAGAGGATCACAAGCTATTCCAATCATGTGTCTAAACTTGCTCTTTCGAAAAAGATAGTCAACCTTTGCAGTTGACTGCAAGAGTTCATTTAATATTCGTTCTTTTTCAAATACCTTCGTTGACTACTTACTATGAAGATAGAAAATTGAATAGCACCATTACACCTCAAGCCAATCTATTTTTAATTAAATTCTTTCAATTACTAAAGTGTTAGTTTCAAAGCACTCATATCTCAAACCTGCTTACCATTAAATAATCCATCATTTAACCTTCCAACCAAGCCATACTGCTTAAAAGCAAGCCAACGTCACACAATCTGATTGTGAAATATTTCCTAAATCGCGACATTGTCAGGAAGGTACTTGACGTGTTCAAGACTGTGTCAGTTATTCGTACTTTACGTACTTTACCACTTTTACATTTTAGATGCGTGTTGTGAGTTTTCTCGTCAACATTTCATATAAGCTATTGCAATTATAATTTTAGTGTTTTAGGGCTAAGGGTTAAGGGTTAAAGAAAAGAAGAAAAGCAAAAATATGAGTTTGCTTTGGCTAGCCGAACCCAAAATGCCTTTCATACGAAACTGTTGTGAAATAACTACAAAATTTAATTATTAACAAAAAAAAAACAGTTTTCCTTTACCAACTTGTATTTGAAGTTTTTAGATTGGATTCATTTTTTTTTAATTACAATTATTTAAAATTTGGACAAATGTACATATATTGAAAATACAAAGGTATCGTTATAAGAACTCCATATGTTTTTTATATTTTAACCAAACGCTTAATTTTGATTATACATTAGTAATTTATGTTATTTTGAAATAAATTAATCAAAAACATATTTTGAAGAAAATGTTAATGAAGATCATTATCTTATGTGACCGTTATAAGATAAACCAATGCACCGATATCGGACAATTGATCAGATAATTAAATCGTATGTAATTCGTATGTTTTTTGTAACAATTTTATAGAAACATTGCAGATTATTTATGATATTTTGTAATAATATTTGACAAAGTTGATCTGTCATTGGTATATCTAAAAATGATAATCGAAAAGACAGTGATATATCTAAACATACTGTCAAAGTTTTTATGTTTCAGACATCTAACGACAAACTTAATATACTCTTCTTAAACTGTTGTGAAGGGTATTTGCAGTTGGATAAGGATATTTTGCGATTTCACTTAAAGTTCACGTCATAAATTCTAAGCTGCTCGCATGCGACATCACTATTTTCTATTAATCAGTTGCGTGCATTTCCATCAATATCTTTAAACTGCCGACCAAATATGTTTAATTCTAACACTGTAATCACACAAATGTTTGTTTGTCTAATATTTGTTCCGACCTCCATTTTAACAACACCTTTTCATCTTAATTTAATAGAACTTTTAGAATAAAGCAAAAACTATGAACGCCTCAAGCCTGGTATAACACTGGTGTTTTATACTAAGTTTGAACATTTGATTATGTTGCTCAAGGAAATCATTATAACATTTCGATAAAATTTGTTAACATTTATTCTGTTTTGAAGTGCCTAGCGCAACTATGAATATTTAAAATGACTCACCTGAATCACCCATTTCACCTTAAGCTTCAAAACATTTTAAAATGTATCAATAAAAAATCAATCAAAACCGAACTTCACATATAAACTCATGTGTCCCACGTATCAGTGGATGTGGCTCGTTCTAAGTTCTGGCGTCTGACATTAATGGAACTCCAATTTTTTCCAATTTGGCACTTACGTTGGTTGATTTCTTAAACGAAATAAAAAATTAATTTCATAACGCTAGTCACTTGTATGAGCACGAAATTCTCTTTAATTTATTGTTGTATTTTTGCATTTGAGTTTCCATATAATAATTTAAACTTATTTTTCTCACTCAATAAAGAACACACGCCACTACTTACTTTCCATATAATAATTTAAACTTATTTTTCTCACTCAATAAAAAATACACGCCACTACTTAGATCATTATATAGCTGAGCAAGGTTCTTTCTATAAGCCACGTTATAAATTTCAACGGATGAAATCAACTATTTGCTTTATTACAACTACAAAACTCATTACGCACGCCTTTTTGAAGTTTTCCAAAAGTGGGATGTTAAGTATGCCCGATTTCAATTCTTGTAATTGTGATTTCCTGCATTGCAACAGAGCAGAAACTGTTGACATGTAAATTTCATTTAAATACAATACCGTTCCAAATAAAGCTATCTGTTTGATCGATAATTCGATGCGGATATTTTTTCCTTTTCAAATATTCGCAAAACTTGAACAACTTTTTACTTGGCTTGCATAGATTTACAATTCCTGTAGCAGTTTACACTGTGAACTGTGTGTCGCATTAAATGGGTTATGGATATTCATATAAGTTGCTGTTACTATCACGTTTAAAACGCGCAGAAATAAAGTATTTGAAACTTGTCGTGTCCTTCTTTGTCCCATGCAAGCAGTACCGTGGCTGCCCTTTTTGTCATTTAAAAACCGAGTTTTGTTGAAACGTGCCTTACTTTCGAATATAGTTTACTAGGTTATTTCGCATTATTTGGTATTGTTGTGTAATCAATAAATGTATCCGGTAACTATCAATACGGAACATATTGCGCCTGTGAAATGCTAGTGTATATTACTCTAAAAAAAAAATTTATAGAATATCCTTTACTATACTATAATGTTAGAGACAAACTCAACAATGAAAAGAAGGTACCGAAAGGTAGCATCCATGCATACGTAGTTTACTAATATGTTCAAAATATAATACAATTAATAATTAAAACCATTTCTTATTTATATAATTTTAATTCAAATTCCACCAATTTTAATATAATTTATTTTTTTTGCAATTGCTTTATTTATAGTTTGTTGTTTGCTTTGAATTTATTAATAATAGTAATTTAGTCTATTTTCAACATTACATTATATTTTTTTAATCTTAATTGGTTTTCTTCTTTCTATAGATTAGGTAGCGTTCGGCCTCCAAAACGTTGCAGAAGTGATATGGATACTACATCAGCTTCAGACATTGTTATCATACATGGGAATTCGCATCCAGACTTAGCAAATCTGGTGGCAGAGCGAATGGGAATCAAAAACGGAGGTTGTTCTGTTTTTCATAAAACAAATAGAGAGACGATGGTAGAAATTGGAGATTCTGTACGCGGCAAAGATATTTATATTGTTCAAACGGGCACAAAGTAAGCTATATATACCTAGTGATCAAAAAAGAACGAGAATTTTAATTTTTTAAATTCCCGCGCTTATTTTATTTTCTTGCTGGCACAACATTATTATACAAATTCTGTCAAAGTTTAACGCATATCGTAAGATTTGGTTTTTTTTGTCGTCTACACAAAGAAGTCGAAAAATTTTCGTGTGACGATTTTTATAATGGATCAAAAATTAGAACACCGTGCGTGGATCAAATTTTGTGTTGCAAATGGATTCAAGTGTGCCGAAACGTTGAAAATGTTAAAAAAGGCCTTTGGTGATTTGTGTGTGTCGCAACCACGAGTATACGAATGGTTTAAAACGTTCAAAGACGGTCGTACCAGCTTGGACCATGATAAGATCCCTGGCCGACCAACAACATCTGTTACTGAAGAAAACATTGAAACGGCAAAGCAAATCGTGTTAGAAAATCGTTGTGAACCGATTAGAGAGATTGCAGTGTTGTTGGGCATCTCATATGGATCGGCCGAACACATTTTAACTGATGTTTTGGGTTTGAAACGCGTCACTTCTCGGCTGGTGCCAAAAAAGCTGAATTTCATTCAAAAAAGCATCGTTGTGATGTAGCCAAAGAGATGATTTCCAACGCAGATAGCGACCCCGCATTCATCGAACGCATCATAACTGATGATAAAACATGGGTCTATGAATTTGACATGCCTAGCAAACAACAATCGACCGAATGGTGCTAATTTTCCATTATAAAAAATCGCCACACGAAAATTTTTCGACTTCTTTGTATAGACGCCAAAAAAAACTAATTGTACGATATGCGTTAAACTTTGACTGAATGTGTATAATAGTGTTGCCAGCGTGAAAATAAAAAAAATTTACCGATTGGATAAGCGTGGGAAAAAGAACGAAAATGAAAATTCTCGTTCTCTTTTGAGCACAAGGTACATGTATATATAAATTTCATTTCGTAAGAAAAGAATATAATAGCAGTCTTTATAATGCAGAGATGCGAATAATAATATTATGGAACTACTAATAATGGCCTACGCCTGTAAAACCTCATCTGCGCGATCAATTGTTGGTGTGATTCCTTATTTACCGTATTCTAAGCAATGCAAGATGCGAAAACGTGGCTGTATTGTAACCAAGTTGCTGGCAAAGGTAATGTGATTTACGTGATGTTTTCCCGACATTTTAGTCTAGACACGTGTTGTATATTCACAGATGATGTGCACCTCTGGCCTAACCCATATAATTACAATGGACTTGCATCAAAAAGAAATACAAGGCTTTTTTGACATACCAGTTGATAATCTTAGAGCTTCACCATTTCTTCTACAATATATACAAGAAAGTGTATGTACCAAAAATCATACTAAAACATATGAACACAATTAAATTTATTGTTTATAGATACCCGATTATCGAAATTCGGTGATAGTGGCCCGCGATCCAGGCTCTGCAAAAAAAGCAACATCTTATGCTGAGCGATTACGTTTAGGTATTGCTGTCATACATGGTGAGCAAAAGGAAGCAGAAAGTGATGAAGTTGATGGCAGATACTCGCCTCCTCCAGTGAGGTGAGTTATTTGTATTCAAACAATTTTATAGCATCATTTAGTTTGTATGTTATGCTCTCAACATTTGTCAAATGTATCTAAATTCATTTGCTTATCTCATATTTATGTATTATTGACTAACTTTTTGCTTAAACTTAGATCAGGGTTAAAGCACTAACTTTATTGAAAAGTTTTTTGTAATATATGTTAAAATTAAAAAATAAAAATTCATTACTTTATGTCTAATAATTATTCCTATGTAAAATTTATATTCATTTTAAAATAATTGCTCATATAAAAAGTATATTCCCTTTTTATTAAGTAAATAAAAAAGTACATTTCAACTTAAACATTCAAAATTATAATTGTGAAAAATGTCCACGTGCCGCCAATAATTTTGCAAATTATTTTCTATTTTTGTTTAAAATTTTTTAAATGTTATTATTTATTTGCATGAAATTATGTTATTTAAGTTTTGTAGTGTGTATAGATTTTCCGATTGATCCTCCTATTCTAGGAACAAATTAATGAAATTAAAAGTATTTTGTCTAATTTGTTCTATCATAGTGGAGGGTATCAGTATTCGACATTATGATTTCTTAGAAAGAATAATAATAGTGCTCGTACACAACATTTATGATATATTTATTAAATTATAATAATTCTCATAATACTCAAATCCATGGTATTTACTCAAAGCAAATACAATTTTTTGAAAATTCAATATATATATATATATATATATATATATATATTGTGTTGTGCATAACAAAAGCAACCAAAATGAGCATATCAAATAAATTAATTTTTTATCTACTTTTTACTTTTCATTCAAAAACTTAAATACAGAGTTTTATTTGTAATCCTATTAGCTATTATAAAAAAACAACAAAATCTACAACTCTTCATAACAGGTTAAATAATTCAAAAAAAAATAATGAAACAAAACAATAGTAACGTTATATTTACGTTTCTGCTATATTAAATTTTTGTATTATTTTTTTAAATTTTGTATAAAGCCCTTTGCTTTTTATTACTTGGGAACATCTACGGCCCATAGGTGATATTAAATTGTTAATAAAACAATTTTGAATTTTATACCATTCATCTTTTATCACCTTAAACATTTGGGAACTTTTCGATCCCCAAAGCGACGTTTGAGAATACCAAAATGTTCTCAATTGAATTCAAATCAGACAATTGAGCCGGCTAATCTAAAATTGGAATTCCATTTTTCAGAATCCATTCTTTTATCAGCTTAAAGGTGTGTTTTGGGTCGCTATCGTACTGATATACCCATCGGAGTGACATTTTCTCATCCGCCATGGGGGACTATATGGCATTCTAAAATTTTTTTGTACACATGTTGGTCCGTTATTTGATGAATTTT
>NC_051847.1:206184238-206189943 GCF_002237135.1 Teleopsis dalmanni
GCAAATACTGCAGAGCTGCATAAGCGCATTTGCATTTGCATATGTATTGGTGATGGCATTGTTAGTGCTTATGTTTTTAGTTTGTTAAACAAAATTTTTATACAAAAGTGTTAACAAGCTTATTATGACAGTTACAACCCAAACAGACAAGATACGTTGTACGTGAACATTACTTATGCACTCGATTTGCTCGTTCCTTGTGCAGCATACGACACTGTAGAGCAATGCATGAATGCTCCACGTTAACAGATGTTGACTGCAAGTTCAAAAAACAAAAACATAATACAAAAACTATAAGATCAAATATCCTATGATTATCTTTTGATACTGACATTAGGAGATAATACATAAACATTTACTTTAAGATAACAGCACTCATTAAATTTCACTGTAGCGCAAAAATTTTATTGACACAAATTAGAAATAATGGTTTGGGAAAAAAGTATTAAGCGTGTTTTTCTTAACTTTAATCTGAAGTATCTTAAACAGAAACTTTAAAGAGATTGTCCTCTTATAGCAATTCTTCTTGACATATTGAGAGAAAACCTAATTATATATACATTTTGTCTTTACTTAATAAAGATACAATATGAAATCAACATTACAAATTTATTGTATTAGCTACAGAGACTTTCGGTTTCTTGTGCGACTGTTAATTTGATATATATGAAATATCCTTAATTCTTCTTAACATAACAATATCCACCAAACGTTATTTTTCACAAAAATTTCAACGACAGGAATTCAAAATAATGGTTTGGGAAAAAAGTATTGAGCGTTTTTGTCTTCACTTGTCCCTGTAGTGTTCCAACTCTGAAACGGTAAGCTTTTATAGAAAGTAAGATTAGCTAATTATGCACATCTATTTTTATTTATTAAGATACAACATAAAATTAAATAAAAAAATTTATTCAATATAAGTATAGTTGTAACAAAGGCCTTTGACTTATTTGATCTATGGAACCAATGTTTCTATGTATAAATAAATAAATAAATTGACTTCTATTTGGTTTAACCATAATATGTATTAATATGTATAATATGTATTTAATATAAGTTCCCGTAGATTGAATAAGGAGTATGGGGCTACATTACGCATTGTTTTTATTGGGTTCCGTTTTGCTTAATGCGATTATTTTATTGCTATATCTCAGTTCTTCTTTATATGCGCCCACCGTTTCAATTTGATGTTTTTAAATATATGCTGGGTGGTGTGTTCTTTTAATGTCTTCCGTGTGGATGCAAGACTCAAACTAACATGATGAAAGTTTCACTGTGTAAAGTTAGAATAGAAGTAGGAAGACTCTTGGCTGTACTGACAGGTTACTAATCTGTAGATATTTACTCAAAACAGTCAAGTATTTCTTTTAATCAGAAATACAGGAGCTAAAATAATAAAAGGCAGAAAACACAACTGAACAATTCGAATAGAAAAACTAAGACTAGAAAGGTTATTCATAGTGGAAAATTTAGAATTGATGAGTTCAATGGGTATATCATATATAGCCCAAATTAATCAACGACGGTGACTGGTACTAAAACTTAGAATCTAAAACCATTTTCGAGCGTAGTATGTCACCTATCGGATGTGTGCTAGTTGGATAGAAGTATATCGTCTAGAGTCAACCAACTATCTGTATTAGTATTTTTAGCTTTATTTTTACTTCATTTTAAATTTGTTGTATTACATAGAAATTAATAACAATTATATTATATATACAAAGCTTGCAGCAACGACTTTTTAGCCGTCTGCCGAAGGTAGTAACATAACAAACCATCAACATTTTTATATGCTTATTTAAAATATTAATTTGATAGTGCTCATGCTATAAAGCAACAGTAATTTTGTAGAAAGATATCGTATTTTGGATCATTCTGGACTATTTTGGATCAATTTGGATTATTTTGGACTTGTTTGGATTATTTTAAACTACTTTGGACTATTTTGAATTAGTTTGGATCATTTTAAACTACTTTGGACTATTTTGGCCCATTATGAATCCTTTTTTTGTATAGTTTTGTTAAGACAAGCAATGTTTAATGAAAATAATTGAGTTTTTGGATAGAAATTTTAGGAAATAGAAAACCGTTGTGAGCCAATGCCTTTCCGTTCATTATATGATGTTAAATATTTTTCTCTTCCTGCTTTGATTAAGAAACAACTGTTGAAAATATTAGGCACTAAAGCGGAGATGGCCAATATTTTTTTTTCGTCATTTGGTCAAAAGCTTTAAAAGTAATATTTAAAATTAGTTCCTAATGCATATTCAGTATTTTTAATATATTTAAATTGAAGTTTAATCTATTCAATATTTAAATCATTATAAATCTCGAGTAAATTTTTTGAAATAATTAAACACTGAATAAAATTAATTTAAGAAAAATCCAAATTGACAGCTAACGACACTTGAATCTGCTCTATAATGCAGCAGTTGTCAAATGAAGTATAAAATCACTGAAGAAAAACATAAAAGACTAAAGGAAAAATAGAAAAGAATTGGAAAAAAAGCAAAGAAAGCTGGCAATAAAGAATATCATTGCCCAAAGCTGACAAAAAGCATAAAAAACCATTGACGACAAAGCAAACATTATCAGAGATAAATTAGAAAAAAAAATTTATAAAAAAACTAAATCTATAAGAAAGAAGTGACATGACCCAACGCCACGTTTGGTATCAAAGATATATCTTATTTTCTTAGTCAATTTGGAATGCACTCGGTCCGTCGGTCGGTTGGTGCATCATTTGCATATATGACTGAAATGAACTGTTTTGTGAAATTGTCTAAGTGGAAAAAGCTGAGACAATCAACAGAAATTGTGAAAAAAATAAAAAAAAAATAAAAAAAAATTAAAAAAAAAATAAAAAAGTAATATAAGAAAAGCAATAATAGAAACGTGCTTTGTGTGTGACATTTGCTTTGAAGCAAGTGTCAAATAAAATTGCAGCTACAACAGAAGCGGAGCATGCAGCAAGCAGTAAGCAGTAAGCAGCGTATAGCGTACCGCATATGTTGTGCTTGAGTGTGTGAGTGTATGTATGCGTGCATGCACTGGAGCACTGCAGGTAAACTTGCAGTTCCAGCTTCTTTGACATTTTGTCTTTATTTTCGTGAGCAGGGAAGAGTTGCATTGGCCCTTTTTATCTGAAGCGCTTTGCTTTACATTTCTTTGAATTGGTTCGGCGCTAGTACGGGTAGTCGGTAGTGTAGAAGCTTTTATCAGACAACGTATCAACGTATGCCATGCAAATTAGATACCAAAATGGATATATTTATTTGAAATTTGGTGAGTCAAATGTTTTCAGCTGTTCTATTTTTTATTTTTGTTAGTTTCTGTGTTTTGTTGCTCTAAGGTGCTTAATATGAATATTTCTATTTGATAGTTCAGTTCAGCAGTTGAGATCGGTTCAATTGTGTTTAGATGGCAATGGTTTTCGTTCTCATATGCAAATGTGTGCTCGATTGTTGGATTGTTGGATTGTGTGCACCTATTGTCGAGCACCGAAACTGAAATCAAAAATAAATCTCAATTGTCAATTGAGTATATCTTAGTAGAGGCGTTACACATAAGATGCTGTTGAAGATATCCAAATGCATATCTGCTTGACATGTCTTATCAATGGTGTGCATCTGGTTTTTTGTTTCATATGAAACCGTAAATTCTAATGACTTGTGTTTGTGTCAGAGTCTGGCTTAATATGCAGTCAAGATAAATAAATCAATAAAATTCCATTTTCAATCCTATTATTTTGTAGTTATTTGGCATGTGTGCTTTGGTGATAATTTTGTCACGTCGCTTTTGACTTCACCAAAATCACATTGAATATTTATTTACAATAAATAGAGTGGAAAAATAGTTTTAAGATATATTAAATATGTCAAAAAGTGAATTTAAAATTTTTAGTAAGAAAGTGATGAATTTAAATGTTCTTTTATTTATAATAAGTTAATTCAATCAAGAAGGTGTGAGGTATAATCAGATAAACATAAATAATGTAATACCAAAAAATAAAAAATATACTTCTTTAAGTAAATAATTGCAACTTTTAACAAATAAATATAAGAGAATAGTACATTCTACAAACAGAATAGTATTAAAATTTAACTATTAAAAATAAAAACATAATTAATTAATTCAATTATTCTAAAAGTGGTTTATGATTTCGTTCTAATATGTTATAATATAACACAGCAAGTAAATTTGTTAATAAAAACTTTCATAGCAATTAAAAACAAAAACTCCAGAAAAATGTGCTAACATAAAAGTCAAGTATAGTCAAGTACGGCTTTGGGTGAGTTGGTTAAGGAGCGCTGCCTCTGAGCTTCATATTTGGCAGGGCACGAGTTCAATTATTGGTAGTTGCGGTCTTAAAAAATTATTTACGAATAATTAAAAACAAGAATTGTTATAAGAATATATATTAGATATTAATTGGGCTCGCAATGGCGTGCGTTAGAATTTATATTTTTTTAATGAGACTATGTGTCGATAAATATCCCCATTTAAATTCAAAAGAATTTCGTTGGTACTAATTAAAACTATTCGCTTAGATGCAGTTTTATCGTTGGGTAGACAGCAAATCCCACTTAACAACTCTGCTGTTTTTTGGAACACAGCACTCGGTTGTAAAAGACAAAGTAATAAATATTGTTACTCTAACTGAGTAATTGTAGATTTCAATCACAGCTCGTAATCATAAATCAGAACCACGATACTCACTTAAAGATTTCTCAACCTTTTAATTGAGCTCAACCTCAATTAGTCAGGACAGCTGAAGTTGTGGACCCAGACAACCATGGTACTAGATATATATCTCCAGTCAGATGCTGCAAGTGAAACTCACTCACTAATATTTATACTCAAAACAGAATCAAATGGTGTTGACTAGATTTTGGTCGCTTCTTACGTCAGTCTTGCCTAACCTCGGGAATTTTTTAACTCCTACCTCTAGGGGTATTCTGCAAAGCAAAGTGATTGATATTTAACTTAATAAATACTAGCTTATCAATTTCAATACAAATTGTCGCACAACCTTCAAGTGTTATCGCAGGCTAGTTTAATGCTACCCGGTAATAAACTAACAGCGTATACAGTGAAAGCCATTCTCATGATTTTGTTCGTAAGGTTCGGTACTGGTCATTTAAAACTATTGACGAGAGAATTATTTTATGGTCTTGACATGCAAATATAACCGAACTCCATCCATGCCTCTCTGTTCTTTATCGTGTTTAATTTTCAATATACTAACTTGTTTCTTATCTATTTATGTTCCAGTTTAATGCGATAATTAATAAGTAAGTTTTTAAATGGAAATATCTCGCACTACAAAGTAGCTCGTTTAGAAATATACTAATTTATAAGTTTCATATTATTTGTAATATATTGACAAAATTACACTATTAAAAAAATATTGTAATCAAAATAAAAGGTCCTGAAGTATATAACCTGCATTTATTTAAATAAAAGTCGATGTATTAAGCAAAATCGTAATTACGTCAGTAAATAAATTAAATAAACTTTTATTTTTTTTGACGTATGTGAGATATAAAATCAATTCATTTGAAAATAACTACGAATAAAATTGTTTACTTATTCTATTTTTTATAATTTTTTTGCAAATCTACCTCAGAATAAATATTTTAAATAATTCTACAAATAAAAATTTAAAAAAATAGTTCATTAGCAAAATTGTGAAAATCATAAAA
>NC_051847.1:206190043-206374445 GCF_002237135.1 Teleopsis dalmanni
CTATGTTATTAGGAACCTTTTTTAATACTTCGGCGGTGATGAGGTCAAAACCTGGCGATTTTTTATTTTTCAGCTTTTGAATTTCCTGTTCTAGCTCTATTGGAGTAACAGGACGGATCTGAACCTCAGGTTCTAAAATCAAACGATTGTCTGTTTCGTCATAAGTTTCGTCATCTTGACCGCAGTTAGGCGTAAATGATTCCTCAAGATATTCAGCAAAAACATTTGCCTTGTCTAAGTCACTTCGGGCCCATTTACTGTTGTTAGCTCGTATAGCTGGGATGTGGCTGATGGGTCTTTTTAATTTATTTGTACATTTCCAAAGAGAGTAATCTGACGTTTTTTTATCTGAAAGCTGAGAAAGGTAATTATTAAACGAGCTATTTTTGAAAAGCTTAATTCTCCGTCGTAGCTTTTGTGTTATACGGTTTAGTGCCGCTTTATCTGTTGGAGATCGTGATTGCTGCCATTTTCGACGCAGAAAACGTTTCGTCCGAAGAGTTGATACGATTTCATTAGGAAAGTTGATAGCGTGATTATGTCGTTGAATGGATGGGGTGCAACTCCATGCTGCACGTTGTATTGTCTGCGTGATTTTGAGGGTTTCTAGTTCAATTTCATCGACAGTTTCAAGTACACCGTGAAGATAATTTTCGGCCTCGAGTATGTCTTTAAAATAACTCCAGTCAGTATATTTGTTAGTTAGGTAGGGTGACGGAAGTTTTTTGGTCATTTGTTGTCCCAAAACTAGAATAACCGGAGAATGATCTGAATTGAGGTCGTACATAGTGTTCACTTGGGCATATGTGGGTGCAATTTTACGTGTAATGAAGAAATCAATAAGATCAGGAATCTTGGACGAATCAGTGGGCCAGTATGTTGGCGTTCCACTAGTTAAAAAGTCACAGTGCATACTGTTCGCTGCTTTCAGTAGTTCTCTTCCTTTGGTTGTTGTGAGGCGTGAACCCCAATGTGTGTTTTTTGCATTAAAGTCTCCTCCGATGATGAATTTTTCGCCTAAGTGTTTAAAGAGTATTTCATATTGTGAGGACTTGACAGAGTGTCTTGGTGGACTGTACAATGCAGCAACATTCAAGACTTGGTACTGGAATTCCACATTTACTGCTACCATTTGAAATTCATCAGATGACAGCTTGCAGTATTCATAATGTTTAATATTCGTTTTGATTATGACAGCACTGCCTCCACGGGCACAGTTGTTTGGATGAGTTGCGTGGTACACATCATAACCATTTATATTGAAATATGATTGGTTCGTGAGGTGGGTTTCTGCGATAAGGCATATATCTATGTTCTCAGTTTTGAGGACCGCTTCTAGTTCATTTTTGTGTTGAAACAACCCGTTGGCGTTCCAGAGCATAATCTTGGTAAGTTTAGACATGTTGGATTTTTGTACTCTTTTCAAGGAGTTGAAGGCGGCTCTCAAGTTGCTTATTAAAAGTTTCCTGAGCATTAAGTTTGTCCAGGATTTTTAATAGTAAGCTATTAGTGTCTTGAGTCGATGGTAACTCGGTAGAACCACTTTTCAGAACTTGAGCGAAAGTTTGATTACTTTTTTGCGTATGCATTGCTGTATCCGCAGCATCTACATTACTAGTGAATTGAGGATTTCGTTTTCTTTGTGTATCCCTAATTTTTTGGAGTTGCTTGGCAACTATACATCCTCGGTAGTTAGCTGGGTGAGATTCACCACAATTGCAGCATTTCGGTATTTCTTCAGCAGGTTTGGGACAGTCAATCGTGCTATGCAAGCCTGTGCATTTAACGCAGCGTGGGACTTTTGAACAGAAGTTTTTTGTGTGGTTGAAAGATTGGCAGGATGTACATTGAGGAATAAGTGGAGAACTTTTGACTGGTTCGATCTTGACAGTAGTATTAAGAATTGTTTTGATTTCGTAGATTTTTTTAATATCTTGGGTGGAATCGAATGTGAGCAAAAACATATCTAGTGACTCTTTCGTTTTATACTTAAGCTTAATATTCTTGTATTAAGAAAATGTATGTTATATTCCCCTAAGTGTAGTTATATATAAAGAATTACTTTATAATTACTCTTATTAAAAATAGTTTTTCATTTAAGTTTACTAAATTACTTTTTCATTTGCTTAAACACGCAGAACTCATTTAAAAATAATTTCTTTTCTTTAAGTTTCAAGTATATTTCAACATGGTTTTCTGGAAATGTGTTCCCTTATAATGCAGCCCGAAGAGGTAAAAGTGCTTAAAATATGCACTTCAGCTTATGATTTATTAAGTAAACATTTTTCTAGGAATTTTTATGCATATTTTTAAAAGCCCACACTTCTTAGCGCTCAGTCATCGCAACAGGGAAAGGCACCAACATTGATTTCCGTTTTTTGTGTGAATTTATTTTTTCCTTTCGCCATTTTTTAAACGTGTAAAGAAATTCAAAGAAGGATGCGCTTTGTTGAAGTCTCCCCATCCTTTCAAGCTTTTCAGTGATTTCTCTTGCAATTTGATTTTTTAATTGGTGGTTCATTGTGGGCGTTGGGCACTGGGCGTCAAAAATTGCATGTTCAAACTTAATGTGGGTGTAATATGCGTTATATTGCGCTTTATGCTTTCGAGAGAAATTAAAATATTTTAAAACTTTTAATAGTTTGGAAAATTTTGTTATCCTTTTTACAGCTTTGCTTTTAAATTTGAGTTGTTTTAAATACAGCTGAGTTTCATAAAGAAAAATATGGTTTAAAAAGTAAATACTTTGTTGCACTTTTTATGGATTATGAAAATAACATACCTTGTTATAATACGTAATAATTTAAAACCTAACAATATACTATATCCTCTTATTTTTTTATTAAACTGCTATACTTTTAATGTTTCATGGATAAAAAAAACAATGTATTTTAAAAAATTAAATTTCCTTAAACCAATTTAGTTAATTGATTTATTTTTATAACTTATGTTTTATTATAAACTATATTTAAAAGCTTTGCTTAATTGTTTCGCATATACTAAACAGTACATGAAAGTATGGTTCTTTACCATAGATAAAAAATTTAAATAAATGTTGTTACGAAACTGGGCACAAAGTATTCGGCATTTGTAGTCAATATGGAAATAAAACTTTTTTAATTTAAAAATAATTATAAAATCATTTCTTTTTTCCGCCTCAGATTTTTTAAGCCAAAACCATCATTTATTTATTATAACTTATCGGCTAACTGAAGCTTTGTCACTGTCATGGCTCCATAACTACACACGTGGTTATCGACCAATGCCTACGGTTAATATTAAGGGCAACTGAGACCACCGATAAACGCTCTCCACTAGTTTTCATCGAGCCTGGTGTTAAAGTCAATACGATTTATCATCGGGAAAATTTTACTCTAAAACAAAATGAAATGATAAAACATGAATGTTCCCACAAGACTCAGCCAAGCCAATACAACCAAGTCTCCATACGTCTGCATTTTTTAGCAAGAGGCTACAATAATAATATCTCTTTAAAATAAAGAATACCCGTAAAATCTAAATTATTCATGATTTGTTTGGATCTACTGATTATCCTTAACTATTTATTTGCATTCTTCTATAAGTCTTAAATTTAAATACGTGTTCTAATCAAACTTATAAAGCATAATTAATGAATTCTTTTGAAAATAACTATTAAATAATAATTATACACTTTTTAAAGTAAAGAAACACTACATATATGCTGTGAATTTTTAGGAGCTCCCGAAAATTTTATTGTAATATCAAAAATATATATATCAGTCCCACAATATAACTCTTTCATCGCACTTATCGTAAAAGTTAATAGTCACCTACCATACACGACAGCAAATATCATAATTTCCAGCTATAACTGATCTTTGGCTGCAGCATACTAAACCACCTCAATGGAAGATGAATCCTAAGGAATGAAGCGACGCAGCCGATTTACAACTTTTTTAGCAGTTCTTTTCGCAGATTCGATAAAACTGCTGGAAACAATAGGATTCTCTGTCATATCATTCTCTTCGGAATCCTGTTCTATGGTAGAAGCAGCTGGACTATAACCTTCAGTATTAGATTGTTCATAAAACATTGAAACCTTGCATTTCTCTGCTTCATATGACAAGCTCTTTAAGGTGTCTTTACTTAAGTTATATGCTGAAGAGTCTTCAGTTAATTTTGGACGTAAGCTAGTTAACTGTAGTGTATTATTGGTGAGACTGGCTGTCGCTTCCGTCATATATTTTATACGATCTTCTTCTATTTTTTTGAGGTTTTCTAAATGATTTTTCTGGTATTCGTTTGAATTAAATTTTGAAACTAAATGATATATACTACGATGCATTGTATTAATTTTAAGGGTTGATCCAAATAGTTTTCTTTACTTAATAATATTTGAAAAAATATATATGTACTATAATTTTTTTTTCTGTTGAAAAAGCAAATTTTTGTTTTTTAAATAAACTTTTAAAATATTAACTAGTTAACTTTGATGTGGGTTCTTTCAACAGGTAAAAATTACTTATCACCTACTAAGTAAAGTGTTAGTTGGATTTATCAATCAGGTTTACTTTTTGAATATGAGGGATCTCTAGTAGCCAGTTGTAAAGTATGACATACAATGCAATCAATAAGTCTTTTTATGATAGTCGATGAATGTTACATTTCGTGCTTTTTAAGCTAGGGAAGCTGTAACTTTAACAGTCGACTGTTGCGCTTATGATTATTTTGGAGTGCCTTCTCCGGTTGCTCTCCACTCAGCTGACTACCGTGTTGATTCCAAAATAATGTGATAGATACATGTTTGAATTGCAGTTACCAATCAATGTAAAACATTCTTTTTCTCCGATTAAATAGCTTCAAATAGCTCTTTGAATCATCCACACGTTTTTGCTTTTGATCAACTATGAGCAGATGCGGCAGCCATTTTGATAGCAACTTTAAAAAATTCCTATAAGTTCCTTTGATATGTTAAGAGAACTAGCTATATCACTCAACTTTATCTCACAATTTTTCAAAACAACTTTGTGGGTGTTTTTAACGCATAATTTGGACGATCGAGGCGTAGGACCTCTTCAATGGCTGTACAGCCATATTCAAACTCTGTAAACCAACGATCAAGGCTTGCTGTTGATGGAGTATAATTTGAATAATATTTAAAAAAACTAGCGTTGGATTGAACGGTATTTTTTTCCATTAAAAAGCAATGATAAATTAATACGTGAAATTGTTTTGAATCCATTGTTCCAAAAATAACAAAAGTAGCTTACTAAAAAGTAGTAACTTATAAATTAAACGTCAAATTGTATTAAAATTATGAATATAATTGCTTGAAGGTAGTACTTTCCAAAAACCATGTAGTTTTTCATGGTCGTTAAAAGACGACATATATATGAAAACCCTGAGACTTTTCAACTGATGTAGTTTTATAAATAATTTATATTTAAATAATATGATTAATATGTTTTTTTCTTTCACCGTAGAAGAGATCCAGAAACCTTAAGACCGTTTGAATAAGAGATATGTTGAATAACTATAAATTCTGGTTTAATATAGAATAAGAAAAAGTCACTCACACTTCAAAAAGTTAGTTACTAAGCCAATACGTCTTCTTATATATTTCAAGGTTTTGTGATTAATGATAGCACTATAATATTGCATATATGAAAGAATCAATATATAATTATGTAAATATATATAAATTATTAATTATTTTTAATATGAGATATATATATATATCTGAGCACTTATTTTTTACTATAACTTTTTGGTGAACGATATGATCTTTCATTATGGTACCCTTACTTTTTAAGTCAACTCGTTCTGATTTAATTTCAAAATTCCTAACTATATATAAAAGTAATTAAATATATTCATAGTTAACGGTAAAAAAAAACATTTTATTAAATTTTTAATTCTTTTTTTTTTTGTTCATTTTTTTTGTTCCCTTTAGCTACTTTTAATTAAATATTAATATTTTTACTTTATTATTTTAAATACGAGTTTTTCAATTAACTATTATATAATGTATTTTTTTCAATTTTTGTTGACTTTAAAATTTTAATTGAGCGCATTTCCTTTTCCGTCCTGTTTCCGCCATTTTCACAGTTGCCACTCGCAGATCGTGTAATATTTGCATTTGAGTTGTTTTGCTTCATACTGTACAATATTAGTACTCCACACTTTTGTATATGTATTACCTTATCATACTGTACTTACTACAATGTAAACTTATTTTTACCCAAAAAAAATTAAGTTGAAAGCAACTCCCTAACTTCCTTTCATTAAAGCAGAGGACAGTAGGGCAGAGCAGTAATCACTTTTTATGCAGCGGTTAGAATCGAGAACTACATCAAAACAACCGCAGGACATAACTGCAAACTTGCTCCTTAAGGCAAAATGTCTTCTCCAATGTGTATGCCGGTGTACTATATATACTATTTAGTATTTAAAGTTGCTTTCGAAGTTTGTTTTCCTTTTGTGAAAAATCACTATTCAAATTTAATTAGTCCAAACAAAGTCGGACGAAGCGCACTTGACCTGCTGGGCTTAGAACCAAACTTCTAATGTCGCACTCTTTTGCCTTCTATGGAGGTGTCATGTACATCCGGTATGTCATTCGTATTCGTTTAATTCCATGTACATACATTCTATATAAAGCAAAGGTGAATTTGTTTAATTATTCATACAGAGTAACAGGAAAGCAGAATATTTCGTTAACTAAATCACCCTCTTTGGGTAGTGAAGTTAATGAAGTACACGTTTTTAATATGGAATCAAGTTTTCTGAAATTTTTGAGTACAACGTTAGCCATGAAGATTATAGTTATATATTTGATGATATCAAATTATACAAAATAGTTCCCCAATATTGTTTGACATAAGATGTATCAAATAACACAATGTCTCTTAAAAGAGTTTTCTTCCAAGAAGTAGCATGAAAAGAAATAAAGGACGTCATATAACAGGGCACAGATCAACTAAACCATTTAGTAAGAATACCTCTCGATAGAGCAGTGACATAAAGAAAAAGCATGGATAAATATAGAAGACTTCAAGCTCACAGATTTAGAAAACCATTTTGTAAGTATGTTACGCCTCTCAAAAAAATATTGATGCAAAGAAGACGTATGAAAAAAATAAATGATATCAAATTACAGCGCATACAGTGACTAACAGATCTATTAAAAATGACTACAAATGGAGTTACGTTACAAGAAACAGCATTTAGGAAAAATCGAGAAAGATTCAAAGAAAGATGACTTGACACTATGTAAACTGGCCTAAGATAAATGAATAAAAGAAATATTACTACATAATATTCATGTAGTAAAGGAAAAGTAAAATAACACTTATAAAATAATCTTTAATTATAAAAGTTAGTTTTAGGAAGAAGATTAAACTCTTACCTACTCTTCAGCGATATTACTCACACCAAAAACTATCCAGCTCCTTAAGTAAATCAAACATCTGTAGTTTTAGGAAGGAGTAAGTACTGTTTAAAACACAAAATTTTATACCTAGATCGTAAAAGAATATGACCAGTTGAAAATATATGGACATTTAGATGAAGTCACAAAAGATAGACGATCTTCCAGCTTTCAGAGAATTCACTTTTAAGCCCATGTTTATATTACGTTCATTGGACAGCGAATTTATTTCCAAAATTTCTTTTTTAAAAATTTCAAAGAAAGGTAAATAAAATTATTAATTGGTTGAACATTTTTGAACCAACCCTAACAGAAAATATACCACTTATAGTACATACAGACTGATTCGAGAAACATGAACAATCACACTTGTTAAAGAAACCAACTTACCACAAAACAAGGAAATGAAATATCTAATCATATAAATTAATTAAAAACTGAAGTTGAAGACGTAGATTACATTAAATTTAGAATGTAATGCACTGGTCTTATAAGATAAAGCAGTATAAGCTCATCACGCATATAACGCAGTGAGTTCCTGCCATGCAACTGGAACTCTTGCAACATACATAAAAAAGTCTCAAAAAATGAAAATTTTTTACTTACCGATAAACAGTTAGACGACTTGACAAGAAAGTATTTCTCTAATGATCTGTCTTTTATTGTAAGTTTCTATAACTTCTGCAATCTACAATTCTTCTTCGTAGCTTCTCGAGTGACCTCTGGATTACTTCCTTCATTTATTTGAGTTTCCAACAACTGATCTCTCTATACAGAGCACTTACGAATTAAGTGACCTCCATTTGTTATTAGCTAGCTAAAGAGAATAGAGGTAAATACTTCGCTTGACGATCTCTAGGAGAGTATCGAATGGTACCTCTAAGGACACTACCTGAGAAACACCAGAAGGCCCTTAAATCTCATGTTTTTTAATTTCTTCAATGTTCAATATTCTACTATTAGCAATTTATATATTTATAAATCTGCAATAATTATTTTATTATTATAGTCAAATTAAACCCCTCAGTGAATTTTTACTCCATTAGTCATTTTACTAATTAAGCCCAACAGCAACCTGCGCTTACAAAATATGTCCTGTTAAGTTGAATTTTATTTTATTAAAAATTAAATGGCGATTAACATTTTTTTCTCTACTAAATTTAAAAAAAAATCGCAACAGTTTTAAACTTTTGTCCTTTTAAATTTTTTTGTGGTCCTCGCCTGGCTCATAAATGGTCAACAGATTTTCTATCATTAACGCTGTTATTTCGTTGATGCAGTTGCCAATGAGGCTGCCGTTTATGATGCCACTCTCGTCGAGGCTGAGGCTTTACTTAATTCTGCTCCACTGATGACTTCACTGACCATCAAAAATTAAAATAAAATTAAAAAGGAGCAGAGGCTTGCACTTTTTCCAGTGATTACCTTTTAATGCTGACAACAACATAAACAAAAACGTATGCTGGCAAACAGGCAACACTGGTAACATTGGCAACACTGGCTACGTTGGCTGCATTGGCTATATTATGGCTACATTGGCTACATTGACAACATATGCAACTGACAAGAAATACAAAATATTGAGCTTATGTAAAATATTTATTAAATACAAAATTATTGCAGCGGCACATTTGTCGGTCAGCGGGTGCAACACGACACATGATTCATGCCCCTCATGTCAGTGTCATTGTGTGTGCAACATTTGTGTGTCATTAAATTAATTTGTCAAAATGTATGAAAAAAACAATAAATTATATTTTCGTTTATTTTTTTTTCATTTAATACTTTTTTATTATTTTTTATTTTTTGCTTTTTTTTCTTCTATTTTGGACGTCTGTTTTCAGATTTCAGTTATTTTCCCCTTTCGAATTTTCCCTGGCATCACTCATATTAACTGTTTAATGTCAGCAGTTTTTCAGTGGGTTTCAGTCGCTTGTTATTTTTTCTATTATTTATTATTATTTTTTATGATAAATTAACTCATCTTTTTGTAAAATGCCATGTTGCACTGAAAAGGGACACTACGCCATATGTTTCGTTCATGTAAAAAGTGTTAAATCCGCTTTTGTCCGGTCGTACCGGGTTTGATTTATGATGCATTTCAATCGTCAGTTAAACTTCATGAAGTCATTTATTTTTTGTGAGACTAGCAACTCCATTAATTAATAGAAAAATATTTATTACATGGTTGGAGAATTAATTATTCTGTGTTCTGAAACCAGTATAAAGAAATTTTCAGCAATTCATGAAAAGAATTTCTATGAAAGGCAGGGATGTTAAAACTTAAATAAACAGAGCGACTGGAATAAATTACTAATTGAAATGTAACAAACAAAGACTTATCCAAATCCGAGATACCCTTTACACAGAATTTTGAATCTACATTAATATATCTATACTGAGTTCAAAGAATTGTACTATTGAAATTGTAATAGCTTCTAGAGTGGATATTTGTACATATAACATATGAAATGTGGAATTTTACCATAGTTATCATTTTGTAAGACAACCAGTCAAAGAAATCGGTATGAATCGATATGTTTTTTATAACTAATATTCGCTTTTATATTATTTTTTAATTATAAATTTAAAATAAAAGCATTATTAAATAAAAAGCTTTTAATAGAGAAGCTTCGAACAGCAATGAGCTACAACAACAAAATTATTTTTATACTATTTTAATTAATTGAATTTTTGGCTGACCATACAGTTTCTGTTAAAGAAAAAAGGGTCACTTCTGTCATATTGACGTTAAAATCAAATTTATTATAAAAAGTTTTTCTAAAAAAACGTGCTCCAATATTCAAAATGATATTGAAATCTACTCCGATCTTCTCACACACCCCTCCCCCCTCTATAATTTAAGTACCTAGATTGAGTTCTATAGTTCATACTTCCGATATGAATTTAAAGAGCATAATGCACATCAGTTTTTAAAAAGTCTGTTGCTGTTTGCATATGCCGATAATATTGATATCGTTAGTCTAAATACCAGCGCCGTCTCTGCTGCTTTTTCTAGCTTCACAAGTCGAGCGAAGAATATGGATCTTGTGGTTATTAAGGAATATACATTCATATTAAATACATTATCAACAAAAAAATTTCACCAGCGTCTTGGAAACCACCTCAATTATCAACAAACTGTAAGTTCAAAGTTAGCCCTGGAGACTCAACGAAGAATCACGTTTGCCAACAGATGTTACTTTGGACTAAGCGGGCAATTAAGAAATAAATCTTCTTCCTCGAAAAAAAAAAAGCTCTACAAGTCCTTAAGTATACCTGTCCTATTATACGATACAGGAAATCCACAACTTTGATGAAAGAAGCAGGTGACCAACAATATAAATGCATTCGGTACTACCACCTGGTAACAGCAAACAACTGATCGTGCTGACTTTGGAAAGCTTCTGGACACTTTCGGAAGTAAGTACGTATATCAGTTTTACTTACCAATACAACTACCCGAATCGAAAGATAATATGGCAGTTTTATGAAATATGAATTACTTATATATAATTATAGAGGTCCAAGTTTTAATCGAATCAGCTAGCAAGATTCGAATCATCTACATAATGCTGTTGTATATAACCTTAACGTAGAATCAACCAAGTCTCAGACCACGACCAGGTCCCTAATAGGAATTCAAAGGTTATATTTAAAAGATATCGCTATTAGCTCAACACTACAGGTAATGGTTAGTTTTAAAAGAACATAGTTAAAGCAACTAACAGCTTATCTTATAGGTCACCAGACATTGAACAAAATTGGTCTGTTTAAAGAGATGTGATTTAGTCTCTATATAAAAACAAATCAGACAACTGGTCACAATTTTTGTGACTATCAAACCTTGATCTGAAGCAAAAGGGAAATATTGAGTGGAGAGGTTATCTGTTTTTTACTGTAAAGATATCCAGAAGTCCTCAACGAAAGACATTCTGTTTTTCATGCCAATGACTTCTCAATGTGCTGAAGAGATTTACTTAGTCCAACTGCTCCAACTAAAGCAATACCTATGCAGTACTACAGTATTGGTGCTAACTAAACTACAATGTTATATGTCAGTGTCTATCTTTCATCAGTAGAAAAGTCAAGCTTTTGAGACTCCCGTTTTGAACCCGGTTTTAGACTTCTCAGCTTGATGCACTTTTACTTAAATAGAGCAATCGTGCCTGTTTTCTTCGACGTTGTCTGTGTTTTGTGTGTATTGTCTGAATGGTGTATGAATAATCTTTATGCTTGTTATCACTATGGGCTACCATAAATATGACAAAAATCATATAGTATTGATCTAGAGTTCTTCTCTTGGCCCAACATCAGAGATGTACCGTAAATCTTCTCTAATGCAGGGACGATATTCTACTATGATACTCAAATGCAATATTTTGAATCTATAAGAGATCTCTAACAGATTTCTTGTCTTAAATTCAGTAAAATTAAAACAACAAATTTCCAAATCAGTGTCCAAAGTTAAAGCTTCAGTAAAATACTTCAACGAACAAATTCTACTACGTTTTTAAGGTAGTAAAATATTTCGCAATGAAGTACTTGTAATCCTCATGGAGTATTGAAATTGTAATAAATTTTACATTAAACTGCAGCAACTTAAAAACGCAAGTTTATGTCCTGAGAGCAACAAATTGAGGGAAATAAGTGCACATTGAAGAACAAAGTAGAGGAGCATATTGCTTGCATATTACATAATATAAGTAGCAACAAAAATAGAAGAAGATAGTGGCCATCAGCCAAGGCAATGCCAGCCAATATATTAGTTACAAATTTTAAAATAAGAAAAACCTAACAGACAGACAGCAACAATAGCAATAGCAACAGCAACGGCATCGGCAACATGTTGGTCAGAGTACATCAGCAATTGCAGTCAGAAAGTATAAAAAAGTAAATATTTTTATACTTGAAACTGAAACCACAATCGACCAAAAATCCTTGGCATATACCAAAATCTTCTCTTAAATAACAACAACATCAACAACAACAACAATAGAAGTATCAGCAACAGCAGCAATGCATTGTAATACTAAAGGCAACAATAGCAAAAATAATAGAAATGAAATCTTATATTGATGTGATGTGATGGAGAGTAAAACATGCGGTATTGGTTTAACACAACATGCGTCTTCTGCATGGCCGGGAACGAAAGCAATTGTAAATGCAACAGTAGAAATACTGACACCACTGGATACAGTAGAGAGACACTGGCAGTTGCAGTTGTATTTATTACTGGATCTGTTGCAACAATTGCAGCAGCAGCAACAACAGCAACAACAGCAATTGCTACAGAAACTTGACTCTAAAATCGAAAAGCTTGAAAAGAAAATCGTTGAACATTGCACAAGATTAGTAGGATAAAGAGTAAAAGTGTACTGCAGGGGGCGCATACGTACTTAAAAACAAATTTAAGGATGCTTTACACACAAGGATATAGCAATAATCGTTGCCTAGGGTACCGGAGCTACACTTGATTGCGGTGAAAATTTGAAAATTGAGCCAAAAATGTGTAAAGGGGAAACATTTCTAATTTTATTTGATTTCCTAACTTCTAGCCGGAATAGTAGTAGCAGTAGTAGTAGCTGCAGTGATAATAGTAGTAGAATTAGTAGTAAAATTTTTTTATTAATTAGTGAAATTAAATTCAATATATATTTTGTTGCTATATATATTTTTAAAATATTATATATATATATATATATATTTTTCTTATTTATAAATATGCAGTTTTTATTTGTATTGTGCACTTAAGTTTAAAGTACATTCGCTTGCACTCAATGCAATTTTAATTTCAATTTTTTTTTTTTTTTGAATTTTCAGTTCCATGAATTGCATAGAAAAATGCACACAAATTTACATTTAAATTAAATTTCAAATGCACTTTTCAACACGCAAAAATCCAATCAAATCACAAAATAAAACTTATATAACCTAAATAAATGTCCTTATCAGTGCAGTATTTGGTTTTTGAAATATTTTCCTGCTTTTTTTTTGTGGTTCGAAATTTTTTACTGCATCTTCCAACCGCTCCCCACCGAATATTTTTTGTTATTTTAAATGCAATTTCGCACACTTCAACCGAAAATTGTGAAGAAATGTTTGCAATTTTTGCGCTAATAAAACTTTCTACAAATAATAATTTTTTAAACATACGGAAACTACCATCTGAGATGGGGTAATACGTTTTTAAGAATTGAATTAGTTTTTTTTTTGATAACTTTTGACATAAAATTGGCCATAAATTTATATTAAAACACTGCTAAAAAGAGTTTTGTCATTTTTACAATAAAATAGTCACTCTATTCTGGGTTCCTAAAAGCAGTAACTTTGAAGAGAATACAAGAGTTGTGAGTTATATCATTACCTTAAGATGACTTTTTAAGAGTACCGACTCACTCGAGTCTCTCTCTAGAGTTGGCTATATCAAGAAACTGTATCAAGAAACTGGTAAAAAGAATTTTGTCATTTTTACTATAAAGAGTTAATCTTTTCTGGGTTCCTTGTAAAAAAAACGTGGAATGAATTACAGGAGTTGAGAGTTATATCATTGTCTTAATGCTTGATAAGATGAGTTTTTAGGAGTACCGATTTATTCGAATATTCCCCTAGAGTTTGTTAGAAAAAACATCTACACTCTCACATCATGTGTAATAACTTGGTGGAACTGTATGTATTTATGTTTGTGAGTTCGTCCTTTCATATGATTGTATATGATTTTGTCCTTCTAGATAGTCTAATGATTTTGTCTTTCTAAACACGATCGATCTAATAATTGATGGATATCATATAGCTTGGTTTATTGTAAGTCTGTCCTTTTGTATGTACCTATGTATATGGTTCAGTCTTTGGAAATGAACCATAAAACCATGATCGACTTAGTTTCCGTATGTTTAGTTTCAGATTCTATAAAGTAATTAACAGAGACAGTATCAGTTATATTAGATTCACTGCTCTTTTTTCTGGCTACTGGTATATAAAGCACCCATGCAGAAAAACAAAGAAATTCTTGTGGAAACTCAAATAAAAAAAGAACAACAAACAAAACAAAAAAAGTAAATAAATTTTTCCCGTAATTGGGCAACTTTAGACCTTAAAAAGAATAGATGCTTAAAAAAGTACTTTTTTAACTCGAAAGCCGAACATAACCTCAAAACGGTAAGGTGTTTTTGATTTTAACACCACTGATTTCACTAATTTGATGACTGCCTAGCTATTCCATGTGTGTTCTCTGCATGCTCACTTAAGTAAACAAGGGAAGAGCTATTAGTACTTTCTTCAAATTCTTTCTTGATAGCTCAAGCCTCTGCCTAATAAAAATTACAGTAATTAGATAGACAGTTCTTATATTAAATTCTTCTAAAAGTCATGGCTGATCTTTTCAATTTTCGTGTAAATTTCTATATAACCATTCAGGTCTTTCTCCTGACAGCTCTTTCTGTATAATTCAAACCTCTGCCTTATGATACTACAGTAATCAGAAAAACCGGCAGATGTTCTTATCCAAAATTATTTTAGAACTCTCAATAACTGATTTTTTCAATTTTTTGTATAACTTCTGTATGGACATTCAATTCTTTTTCCTCCTGTCCAACACTTTTCGTTCATTTTTCAATAGAATTGTGTGTCTTAAAGTTCCTGACAAAATTCTGTTTCATATGTTAATATTTAACCGTTTATGTACAATTATTCTAAATGTACAGTATAGCAATAAAGCCCAACTGTAAAGTATACCAAAACGCAAAATAAATAAGAAGAACATCAAAACTATTGATACTATGTATTTAATTTAACATATATCGTTGAAAAAATCATGTCTAACAAGTCTTCCACTTGTAGCAAAAAAACAAAGCGAAACAACAACTAAAACCTGCTTGGTACCAAACCTATTCTTCCTGTAAAGTGAAACCGTATCCAATGAGAACTTTTTTTTATATTATTCTTGTCTTCCATAAAAGTAAACAGATCAGAATGACCGTCATTAAGAGATTCGTGGCTGTAGGCGAGAACTTAGACTCTTACCGTAGCATCCTACTTCTATTCCAAAATAAGGACGAATAATCAAACAGACGTCATCACTTCCTCAGCTGATAACAACTATCAACTTGTATGGGTCAAATTTATGGAGATCACAAAGATGTCCCATGCTCTTTCAAATAGGCGACAACTAACACAGATCTTGTACTAACTTATTTTATTGAGTTGGTGTTGACACTGAACAATTACAAAAACTTTCGTCCCCTTGCTAACAGAGGATATCTCTCACCTTATACAGAACTGATTTGTTGAGAAAGTATCTAGGCTGGATAATTACAAAGATATGTCATACTCTTTTAGACAGGGGACAACTAACACCTAGTACAAACCTATTTAATTAAATTGGTATTAGGGCCTTTCAATCACAAAAACGTTTCATAAACTTCCTGAGAGAGCACAACTCTCATCTTATACAGATCTATTTTTTTGAGATGTTATCGCACTCTGGACTCTCTGATGGGAATACAATGCAAACAACGTTAAAGTAAGAGCAAACTTTTTATAATTTTTTTCTTAGTTAAACTAATTTTTGCTTCTCAAATATATACATTAGATATATTAGAGATTTGATTAAAATAGTATTATTTTAAATAAATTTCTCTTACTCCTACGCATATAATTGCATTGCTTGCAATTGAACTAATGCATCTATAAATGCTTTCAGTGATTTGCTAAACTGCAAAAATTCCTTTTAATTATAATTGCATCGACCATGCATCCTGCAGCTCTCATGCATTGTTTGTATCTGTGATTTGAGAATTTATTTCAAATAATAAATTTTGTGTCATTTTCCAAATATAACAAATCTCGTCAGAAATCACTGAGAAATAATGTTTGAACAAAAAATGTTGTTAGTCGGTTTTATAGGAAAAACAAACTTTGTTAGCAATTTTGTTAAGCAATAGTTTAACTAACAAAATTTCAACCCAAATTGGATATTTTTTCTGGTTAAACTTTGTGACACTGCATCTGTGTGTACGAATCTGGGTGTATCTGTGTGTATCTGTGTGTATCTGTGTGAATGACTTTGTGTGGCTGTGTTGGTATTTGGTGTTTGGTGTTTGGCATTTTGCAGTTCAGAATGCATTTATGTGTGTAATTTTTGGTTTTATATGCGTTTTCATATTTGCACACACTTAACTTGTTTCGAATATTATTTGCAATTGCATTTCCACTGCTATTTGTTGCCATTTTTTAGTCCTTTTAGTCCTTTTTAGTTTATTACATTGGCAACTCAATTGAGAATTTAGAACCGCAGTTCAATTTGCGTGAAATATTGTTGCTGATTGCTATCAATTCATTGCTGTGACTCACACTGGTAAACACTGATGAGGCGCAGCACTGCCTCATCTTCCACTGCTCATATGGAGGAGTATACTATGCATGGACCAGTGAACTGCACCCAAAGACAAACATCAAACAGATAAAATTTTAAATAAATAAGCGAAATGAGTTTGTTAATTTCGTAATTGTCGCTGAAATATTCGCGGTTCGGGAAAAAAGTCGATGTGTATATTATCATAATTAATTAAAATAATGGCACAGCTGAACAGTTGCGCCACTCGCCAGCGTTTATTTAGTAGTTCAATAAATTTAAATTAACTTCAAATAGAAACTGAATTTATTTTATTTCCCAAGCAGCAAAAACTAAATAATTTCAGCAAATTTCACAAAATATTTGCGGTGTTACTTATAATCAAAATTCGCAAATGAATTGTTTTAGATTTGAATATTTAGCAAATTAGTGGAAACTTATTGTTTCAAATTTATCTTCTACAACAAATTAATTGAAATATATTAAAAAGTTAAAAAAAAGGGGGTAAGGGCATATGTTTACTATAGTACTTGCAATAAACACTATCTAATCTCAGAGTAATCACTAACCGCACAGGGCGGTACGCAGATTTTAGATCAATCATTGAATAATAACGAAGATAATGAGGAATACACAAATTAGTCTGTGAGATGGGTGGGACTCTGCAGAAACCCCCCAGCCATCATAGTGTAAAAGTGCCCGGATGCACTAACTCGGAAAAGGCGCAACATTATAATAATAATAAACATTAATAGATTATTATTTAAATTTTACTATAAAATATTCCCTAATGTCTATAAATATATTCACACAATTACAAATAAGCTAATAAGATGATAATACGGGTTTTATCATCCCAACCATATTGGATTATCTAATCCATATTGGATCTTTATCTGCAACAGAATTTATTTCCCATCGTTTTTAAATGATTGTAACGATCCTCCAATTTCACACAATTATGTCGACTATACCAAGACAGGCTGGTATTTCAGGGTTAAAATGTTTATCATCTAAAACAAAATTAACTTGAAACGAAGATGCTTTTATATGTAGCAATTAAGTACTAACTCCAGTAGATTATTAGATAGAGAAGTGAACAAGTTAGCATTATTTAAAGAAGAGACCGCTAGAATATTTGGGCCGCTACAACATAATTAATTGAGTAATAGAAAGTGATATCATTATATGCAATATAAAAAATAGCGTTTAGAATAGATAGGATACGGTACATATACCTAAATAAATAATATCACTTATTTCGAAAATTGGAATATGAATTGGAATACGAATTTCTAATAGCAAGAAAACAAATGCTTAGATAACAAAAAATATAATGCTTTTATATAACAGTTTTGTTTAGCATATGTCACTAAAATTGTACTGCCAAATAAGTACCACCAAATGGTTATCACTACATGCTTATCTATCTTTTTTCCATCCAACCTATTTTCTACCAATTTCACCTAACTGACATGTCTGAATAATCATTACTCTAATTATATGTTCTTCGAACCTTAATCCTTCTCTTTGTATTATAGTTAACATACTAATTATCTATTCAGTTTTTCATATATCTAAATTCATATCTATCTATATATCTACATATAGATATACATTTATATCTATCTATCTATCTCTCTATCTATCTATATCTATCTATCTATCTATATATATCTATCTATTCATATCTATTCTATAACATCTATAACATCATATCTAATTTCAGCATATCTATATTAGTTTTTCAATTACAGTGTCACAATATTAATAAGTTCACCGGTTAATTATTATAAAGTGAAGTAGCAGACCATAAATTAAAGATATGATACTTTTGTTTTCTATATGTCATTAAAATAGAGCAGCCAAATCAAGACCATAAAATGGATACTACTTTATGTTCGCCTACTATTTTCTATCCAAATTTCATTATATGCCCCCAATTTAATTAATCGCAGTTATGTATGTTAAAAATGTAATTTTTCGATCGAAATATCACCTATATTAGCGCATCTACATAAATTCCATTTTCATTCATAGGGTCTCAATTTTAATAAGTCTAACAGATCCTAAAGCATCTATGTGCAAAAATAGCAGACCATAAAGTAAACATAAAATGCCTTGCATGACAGTTTGGTACAGTACAGCCTAATCAGGAAAATCAAATGCATAGCATAGCCCCTTCATATATCCCCACCCTCCTTCTCAAGTCGTTTTTCTTAGAGTCCATATCTCACCGGCGTAAGCTAGAACTATGCCAATTACTATATAGAGCAATGAGTATATGAATACTAGCATATAAGCATATGAGTATATTAATATCAAATCCCTTTATAATATTGTCTCAAAAATATTAAAGATATTTTGTAACGACTTATGCTTTTCTTTGAGTCCACATCTCACCGACGTACGTTAGAACTATATCAATTACTATATAGAGCATGTAGGTATATTAATATCAAATTCCTTTATAATATTATCTGACAAATATTAAAGATATTTTGTAACGACTTTCTTATGCTTTTGTTGACCACTTCAGCAACAATTAAAATAAATTAAATTGTACAATAGAAGTGGCTTTCAAATCAAAGACATGCAATCAAAACTTTATTCAATTAACTATAGATTTTTTTTAATATTATCTGCTGGTTAGCCCACGACATCGAATGCTTGCATTGTGAAAACCTATTAGCAATAATTACTGAAAGGCAGCGGACAATGCTGAATGACATGCAAGACTTTAAAATGCGCATTTTAAATTGAAATTAATTAGATCTACAGATTGAGAAAATTAGGCCAGAAATGTTGTCCGCCGCATTGTGGCGCACAATTTATGTTCGAACTTTTGGATGCAGATGCAGATGCGGATGCAGTTTTCAGCTAACAACAAATTGCTCTTGCGGCGTTCAATTGAAGAAAACAATTTACTAGAGACAAGCCGAGATTTTTACCTTGCAGCCGTCGATTATTTAAATGAAAGCAATTAATAAAACAAGAAAAATGCATTTAAAATTTCACAGAAGACCAAAATCAAACTTGACAAATAATTCACACACGAACCAAAGAGCACAGCCGCGTCTATGCAAAGTAACTGCGCCGGTACGATACGTTTTGGGTGCGAACTTGCGTCGCAACGCGTCGTACCGCGTCACACCGCTTCGATGAAAAAAGGTTTGCACATATGGCAAAAAACTATACCAAAAACTACACCACTTCAGTTGTAAATTTAATTTATTTTTTCAATTGCAAAAAAAACTTCAACTACAAAAAAAAATAGTAAAACATGGGGGAGGGAAGAGGTGGGGCGGAGAGGAGAACTGTTGACTTACAACTCTGAACTGTACAGAAAATGTGAAAAATGTTAAAAAATTAATGCTTCACATGTGCCACTCGCAAGAACAATCGCGCAATCCAAACAAACGCGATTGTACGCACATTTTCTGATTTAAAACGCATTAAAAACGCGTAACAACCGGCGTCGCACAAATGACGTTGTCGAGAAGCAATTTTCTGAAACCCAAGCGATAAAAAACAAAAATTATTATTATAATGAAAAATACATAAAAAATTAAAAATTCAGGATAAAAGATAAAGGATAAAGGAATTTTTTGTGCGAGTGCGAGTGCGAGTTTAAGTGCATTGTTGCACTGAGATAGTTTCTGCGTTTCTGCCCGGGAGGCATTGGCTACACTCGTATGTAAACGAGTAACGAGTAGCGAGTAGCAAGTGACAGCAGTCGAAGTTATTTGTATGGAATTATAAAAATTGCATTACGCCAGTGATTTAAATTAAAACAGGATTAATCTGCCATTAAGTGAGGCGTGATTGCATGCGATGCAATTACATTTCAGATGACATTTAAGAAGTCTCGCTGTGCTGCTGCATTGATTGCAACTGCGACAGGAGTTTCGGAAAAGATGCAGGAAATTACAATGAAATTAAAAAATTGTTTCTTGAAGGAATGCGGGATGTGTTAAGGAAATCATTTTACTTAAATTACTTACATTCTGCATGGGAAATAAAATAAAATGGAGCAGAAAACTTCTGTGGTAAAGTGTATACTTTTAATGCCAAAAAAAAAGAATTTATCCATATGATGTGATATTTTTCCTTATTTTGTGGTCTTGAAGTGGTGGAAATACACATTCATTACTTAAAATGTATATTACATTTCAGTTAAAAATAAATAACGCATTAATTAACGACAGTCGCGAAAAAGCTCCTCGAACCTACATAAGAATAGAAACTTTAAAAAAACTAGGAAGCTCCTCGAACCTACTACAAATGACACAGCTTATAGATGATTTGTTATGACAAAAAAAACTGTCTTTCAAAATTATTCATATCATTATGCAAAATCCATTAAGGACTAGTTGCTTAATGCTAGTATGTAAAAATATTTAAAAGTGTACACTTTTGTTTCAATTATAATATAAATCTGAAATTATCTTAAAACCATCTATATCTATCGTTTTGGGTTATACTGTTCTCGCATGTCGAAATGTCATCTTAAACAAAATGAAGAGGAATATGGTTTTTATAGGTGGACTCAAACACCTTACACATAGAATAGGAACTTTAAAAAAACTAGGAAGCTCCTTGAACCTACTACAAATGACTCAACTTATAGATGATCTTTTATGACAAAAACTATCTTTCAAAATTATTCATGTTATTATGAAAAAACTATTCAGAACTAGTTGCTTAATGTTAGTGTGCAAAAATATTTGAATAAGTTCACTTTTGTTTCCATTATAATATAAATCTGAAATTATCTTGAAACCATCTATATCTATCGTTTTGGGTTATTCTGTTCTCGGATGTCGAAATGTCATCTTAAATAAAATAAAGAGGAATATGGTTTTTAGAGGAGGACTGATTACCATTTAAAATAATTAACTTAATAACCCGATTAAAGATTAAAGCAATCTATAAATCTTGCAAAATCTTTTAGCATAACTGTCCAGCTCAGGATTGGTTTGATGAAATTCAGTTCCTGCACACAACTACTAATACCCATAATACAGAAGGAGAAAAGAGAGAAAGGTTGAGGTATCAATTTCTATAGTACAAAATCTAAGGATCACAACATCCTTTAAGTTCATTTTTGAAAAATCATACCTTAAACAACCCTTTAGGAAACCAATAATCGAACTAAATTCAGTTCAATTTATACTGAAAGTATGTCTCTAACCATGAGATGTACGATTCCATAAGACAAGTGAAGATCCCACAGAAAGTTTCGAATGCTGTGAATAAATTTCGATACTAACAAATTATTCTTATCTCTGAGACTTACAATTCAATAAGACAAGTGAAAATCCCACAGAAAGATTAGAACTCTATGAATAAAGCTTCCTCAGTTTTCTTCACAAGTTTTGCAGCTGCAGAGATCATTAGCGACAAATTTCTTGCATCCAAAATTCCAGGGGTTTGTTAATATTTTTATGCTATTAATTTAATTAAGTGATTTTGATAGCTTCGGACTAACTAAAAGTAAATAATTTGAAATTGAAGAGCATTCCAATATCATAGCTATTGGATGTTGAGAATACGGCTCACATAGAGTAACACCATTTAAGAGCGATGAGATAAAAATAAAAAATGTCCAAATTAAGAAAGTTCATTTGGGTGCTAAATTAAAATCAGTAGAGAGTAGAGTCCCGCTTACTAGCTTTACTGCGTATTGTGAGCTATTTTTCATTGAGCATGTTGACAATCCAGCATTCACGAGACCACCTCATCCTGTTATCCAAGGAACAACATTTAAATAAACTCATGAATATACATTTGATGAATATATTTATATAGCGGGTTGTAGTTGCATCTCCATGTTGTCCTTGGTGTAGTAACTGCAACGACTTCGCAAATCCTGAAATATTTTATATGAAAATTATTCCAATAAAGGTTCATCTATCGTTGATGTTAATATATCGAGCCATATGGAGCGGTTGACATGTCAACTTCCAGATTATTCCGGTTACCTACGAAATCTAACTAGGATTCAGGGGTACGAATTTAAAGCGATGAAGCTAACTACAACTGCATATAAAGCTGTGGTCATTACAATCCGTTCGGTAGTTATATCCGTCATATAATTTTTCTCATTATTTCGAAAGTTCATTTGATGATTTTATAATACTTTATATACTTTATAATTTTATTTTTTTATACTTTTTGTTACCGTCGTAAGCTATTGTCGCTTCAATATACCATATATCAGGACCTCTAATATTAGTGCATTTACATGCTGTATACATGCTCCATAAACTTTACATGCTGTATTGCGACACTATTGTGATTGAGCTTTGCTAGCTAGGCTTGTCATATACATAATGGAAATACTGCCGCTGGAAACATATGATCCGGTGCCGTGTGATGGAAGACGCAGAAGAGACCGTCCACAGTTTCAATAGAGATATCATATAATATTAACTCACGCAGTTGACAGAGGCAGCAGCAACTCGCCTATTAGGATAGCGAACGAAGACTAATGGACGAAGCCAAGAAGGTTCAACTCTGTATAGTCGAACTAAATAAAGATATGATGAAATTATATATTAGAACCTTACTGACATATTCATGAAATCATTTGCAAAAACAATACAAGAACAATATTATTTCAAAATTTTTTAATAAATAAAAAATAAGTACGGGAAGCATATTCTTCTCAATTTACATGGTTTCTTCCTCTTTTTTGTTATATTAGAAATTTTATTTTTTCTCTTGCTTAAAATTACTGTGGAAAATATATTATATATTATATCTAGAAATAGTTTGTTGTTGCCACAAAATTTCAGTTTTATACTTTTAATTTTCCTATTTTTTTATTTTTTTATCTTTTTTGTTGTTGAAAATTTTGTGCTCATGCAGCAGTTATCCTTGTAAGTACCAACCAAATCGGTTTGTTTGGTTAAATTTGCATTAACTTGGCTTCTACTTGGGTATTAAGCATGAATTCTGCTTACTCCTGTTTGCTCCTTTTTGCTATATATTTTATTTTACTTTTACTTCCGCTCGATTTACCTTTCGGCCAAGTAATTTAATGTTGCCGTGTATAAATAAACTTTTTGTTTGCATTTTTATCCTATTCAGATTTGGACTCGGATTCGGATCCAACTTTTCTCGACTTACTCTATGTTGGCCCACAACACTTTTTACATTTTCATAATGCAGGATTTATTTGTAATTTGCCAAATATACATTATTTAATCGATTTTTTGTTTATTTTTTATAGTTCTATGGTTTATGATCCAAAGGAATGTGGCATGCCCGTGTAATGCAATAAAGCATTGTAATTCGCGAGCTTACCGATGTAGCAATTTATCTTTTTACTGAATTGTAAATATGAATGAGAAAATATGAAAATTGCAGGTAACTACGAAATCCGAAAGGAGTGCGGATACTAAACGAATAGGAATAATAATTCAACTGTGGTGGTATGATAAAAATGTGAATATTCAACAAAAAATAAAATAAACTAAATAACAAATGTGAAAAATAGTTAAATCAAAAGTTAATTAAAGCAATAACTCCTAAAGTAATTATGTTCAGAGAATTATATTTGAGTTGATAAAAATTATTTATTTTATTCTGACTTAATTAAAATATTTATTAATATGTCACTTGACATGAAATGTATTCACTTAATTATCCGATGACTTAAGCGGATCAAATTATAGCTGCATACCGTGCCGTGTCCATCGCAACTCAACTCTACTTAACATGTACCTTACCTTTTGTTTCTTATTCCGAACACTTATCAATCTTCCATTAAGGTATTATATCCAGACAATCCTGTGGTTGTGAATTAATTGCCAAAAAGCATAAATCCATTTTCTTCTATTACTACATATTGTATGTATATGACTGGATATACATAGTTTAGGTTTAAGTTGAATTTCTCTGACATATCAATATAGAATATTAGCTGATCAAGCTTTGTTATGTCATTACCTTATCTCCTTACCTTAGCTCACTAACTCATCCCCCTGCCTTATCTCTTCACTTTAACTCCTTACCTTATCTCCTTAACGTATCTGCTTATCTGATCTCTTTACCTTATCTTGTGGACTGCAATTCTCATGAATGCAATGACTGATATTGAAGCGAATATGGTCTAGAGTGTTAAACTAAATAATATTTTCCGAATTAGTCTAAATTTACTAGATTTATTTGAAGTATTTCTAACTTTGTTAGATCGAACTGATAAGCAAATCTTACGCAAGAGTAAATTATGTGGCTTTCATCACTATTTTTGGTACTTCACAATTTAAGTTCAGTTCATATGATATGTGTCTCATATCAGATATATATGAGCTTATATAGAATTTGGATAACTGAATTATGATAAGAATTAGTATTTTGGCTATCATGCAGAGAATAATGTATCATATATAACTGGAATCTGAGATTCTTGAGGTGATATAATCACCTCAATCTTTCCTTTTTTCTTTGTGAAATTTGTAATATGTCTACATAAGATACAGTATATTGAATATTAACGGACCTGGTCAAATATCTCTGATATTCTAAATGCGAAACTAGGCGATTTTTAGCAAGTACTTATAGCTACAAATAAACTGAACCTTTTAGAGAGGTTGGGATTGGGGAAGTGCTTTCCGCTAGGCTTCGGTTTATAGTTAAAGTAATAACAGAGGACAACAGATGCTTTGTATTTGAGCAAAACCGATTGCAGATCATATGGGGAGGTATACGAGAGTAGTGGCGGATGTGTTGCTTATAGCAAAGCAGCTTAACTGTACTGTTAAGCTATTTGCACCTGATGTTCAGTTTTTAGCATAACACCGAGATATTTTATTTATCAACAAGTTAACTTGTCAATGCGGGTCTTGTGGAACTGTAGCCTCTATAACCTAATGTATGAGGCATGAAAACCTCTGTAATAATCTTGCTCTTAGTGTACGAAACCGATTGTAGATATCTAGGAAAAAGTGAGTTCAACATTCTAGCTGAAGTAGTAGCTTATGTGGGTTCTATGGTGGGCTTTAAGCTCATTACAAATCCAACGCGCATCTCCGTTAACGTTCTAATGATATTTATGTTAAGAAATGTCAATCTTTCGATCAGAAATGTCAAAATCATCTGACAGTAATAAGTGTTGCCTAGGAGCAAAACATAAAGGCAAACTAAGTATTTCATAATTATTAGTTTCAAGTTCACAGTTTATTATTCATAATATCTAAGCTCTTTCATTTTCTGAATGTTTTCTTATTTTCAATTTTAACAATAATTAACACTTAAAAGTAACTACTTTATTAAATTAAAATATATGAAAAGTAAGATATTAACATTTATACATTGAAATGTATTTATTATCAACTGATTTGCATAGTCCAAAAGGTTGGTTGCGCAAAAAAATTAAATAATGTGCAGTACCTGCTGTGCTCGTTGCCAACTCCAAGCAAGGAAGGCAAACTTACTGAAACCGGAAACGGACATACAACTTATGCTTCTACTTTTGATATCAAAGCATACGCAAAGGATACATATACTTAAGTGTTCCTGCCGGCAGATGCTGAGGAAGCAACAGGAGCAGTCGGAATAGCAGCACAACAAGAGCAGCAATCGTCATGTAAATGCTTTCGCGCCTGTAACTGTGGCTGCAACTGTGCCATGTGTTGAGGCAATTGGATTCAAGTTGGTGTCGGCTATGGTGCTGATGCTGATGCTACCAACCGCTACTGCTGGTGCTGGTGTTGGCGCTGGCGTCGGCGTTAGCAACTGGGGAAACATTATATTTTATTTATCTACTTTATTTATTCACCACATTTTACTTCATTTCGTGAAACTTTCGCTTGACGTTGCGCGACTGCTGCTACTGGTGTTGGTACTGGTACTGCCTTTGATGGAATTCAATGAATGACGTTTAGACTGACTGGATGACTGGTTGACTGGATGACTGGCCTTCAAGTAGCAAGAATAAGAGCACAGGAATGGACAGCACAAGGGCTCTGAAAATCAAAATAAATAAAATTTCTGTGGGTTTTCTGCAATAGCGAGTTGCTCGTGCTCCGTGTAAACAAAGTAAATATTGTGAAATAAAAATGAAATTGCCAAGCGCATTTAACGAGATTATATGCAAATAAAATAATATTCCGTGCTCCATTAAAAATTCAAAAATTAGAGCAAGCATAGTTGCGTTTCTAGCCCTCGTAATGGCGCAACAGTTTCAAATGCCCTACAGATATCAACTTGTGTATACAAAATTATTTACAGTAAATGACAGAACGCTACTTTTGTTTATTTATTTTTCTACTACATATTATTTCATCATATTTTATTTGTATATTTTTAAGTCAAAGTAAATAAAATAACTAAAATAATAATGCTATGAACTTACCTAAAAGCGTTACTTTTAATAATTCATACAAAACATTCACTTCAACTAACTTCAGTCGAGAGTTTATAGCCATAACGTGTCCTGCGTATTACTCCTTCATAGCAAAGTACCGTACTTACTTGTACTTAAAGTTCAAACTCAGCTTAATGCCGACTTCAGCTTAATGTCTACTTACATCGCTCGCATTTTAATAAATATGCACTTGCATATGTTATCCTTTAAAATATTAAAACACAAACAGTAGCATTCCGAGAGTAAAAGTTAAGCCAACATATTTTCTTTACAATTTCAAATTTTTATTTGAAGGAACAAATGCACTTCACACTTCAACGCCTTGCATTACGTTAAACGTAAAAGCTGAATTAACGCAAAGTTTTATACATTTGCATACATACATTTCTCACACCTTTGACATCATCAAAAATTTTAAATAAATAAAATGAAATGTAAGTACGCACTTGGTCCTTGGAGTGAACATATCCTTTTTGTATATCCTTTTTTCCAGCGAAACATCAAAGTAATATCGCATACAACCGAAGAGTTGTTACGTTCCACCAACATTCACACAACATCTCACAGATGAAATGAAATACCTGCGAAGGACGATGCCAAAGTGGATACGTGCGCTCAAAATGCAATCAAAATAATTAATTTGTGTTTTTGTTTTCTCCCAGTGCCGGTCTTCACCGTATCTTCAAACAATTTTTTCCTATGTAAGTTAATTTTTTTCACTTACACCCACCCATCCACTCACACATCCTTAATAAGTTTGTAGGAGTTTCATTTCTCTCCTATTGCATTATCAAACAAATTTCTACTGCTCTTCCATCAAGCATTCAAAAAACTAGCTAACAATACCGTAAAAACCCAACACAAATTGCTTATCCTTTTTTGTTTAGAAAGCAGGAAAGGATACGGATGTGTACAATAGAAATTGCATTTTAACTCAATAGACCCAGAGTCAGATGGAGGTATTCTAGTATGTGAATGCCGTTTATTGTAGATAAGAAAAAATTTATGAAATAAATATAGATTGTATTATATAGTATTTTTCAAGGATATACAAATAAATTATATTTTTTAAGTAAATATAAAGAAGTGCTAGAATGTTGTAATTAAAACTTCACTACTCGTACAAACTACTTATTCAAAATTAAAAATGAAATTCTTTAGAGCATATAGTGTGTACCTCTATATACAATGACATAAAAGTAATAAAATACATCTAAAAAATGTTAATGATATGTTATTTAATTCCTTATTTAATTAATTAATTAATAATTATGTTTAACTATTTAATTGTGGATTATTACAGACCTCGGTTTAGGTGGTCTAATCCCTGTTGTTTTTAACCGATCATTAGCCTCTTACCGAACTTTGACGGTTTTGTATTGCTCCGTATATTATAAGAGGTAACAAGTCTGTCCTCCAGATAGACTGCTGCTTAGTTTAGAGCATGGATAGAGACTGCATCTAGTTGTTTCTTCCATTCTCAAAGCCGAGAAATATTGGTATCTGTGAATCTTTCATACTTTTTTTTACTATATTCAATAGTCGAGGTAACCGTCAGGCTAAAGAGCTGGTTCTCCCCTATAGTTATAATAAGATATCCTCCTTTAGCAGAACAGAGTTGAGGTTGCTAGTGGGATATCTAACGGGTCACCATGGGCTACGGTACCACCTCAACAAAATGGGCCTATCCGAAGAGATAGATTGTAGACTCTGCTTGGAGGCAGATGAGACAACCAGCCACATTCTATGTGACTGCCCAGCTTTGATCTGGGCCAGGAGGAGATCACTGGGTCGGGAACTACTACCACCTTCCGACATTAGGAGGTCCTCAACAACCGACATTCTGGCCTTCATTCGAAAGGCGGAATGTCTTTTGTTTAGTTAGGGTCTGTTGTAGCACAAAAGATCAATCATGGTCGCGGTGCTCTGCTCAATTGGGAGCTAATACCCTGTTCTTTCTTATTCTTATTATATTCAATACTTTCGAATATGATATCGGATAGAAAGATACTAGTTACAAAAGCAGCCCTTAAAATGGATGCGCTTTAGCCTATCCCAATTTTTAAGGCACAATAATTGAGTGACAATTTTGTGGGCTTCCTTTGACCAGCAACTGTAATGTAAGTCTCTAAAAGAAACTGCTAAGCAGTAACATAGCTGTTCATTATTAAGTGTTCTTCAAAAGTACGTTTGTTCTGTTCTTTTCTGGAATTTTCATTAATTCTCTTGATAACCCAAATCCAATACAAGAATTAAGCAACTTAAATTGGGAGAAATAATACAAAGTAAACTATTTTTAACCTAATATTGATCGATACCAGCAGTTATAGGTATTATAATTTAAGAAAATACTACTAATATTACAAATAATGCAAATTATATTTTGTAAAGTCTGCTAATTCTGCTACTGTATTAAATCCAATCCAGTTTTGTTCAAAATTTATGTACCGAAATTAGAAAAACAATTCCGAATACACTTATTCTCTTGCTAGTTATGGATAATAAGATTCAAAAAAAATATTGAAATAGCATTAATTTATTTTTTGTTATATGTAGTAATTCTCCTGCTTTCCATTCCAGTGTTGGATTAGGATTAAGTCACCAAAATTAGACTGTACCCAATGTATTTAAAGAACACTATTTCTAACATTTGGTCCTTTCTTGGACTATCTGGACTATTAGGATTATCTTTAAGTTATATTACAATGAGTCAACAGATGATATTGTACAAATTTTCAGACCCTCAACATAATATTCATATGAAGAAAATTTATTTATTTTTAAGAAATATTTATCATCAATAACATTTCAAAGTTGAAAACAAATGAACTCCGAACTTTTGGATACCAAAAAACAGGATTTAATAAAAGGCATACTTGAGGCGTATGTGCTCAAGCGAAGAAAACAGATTCGACAAACAAACCCACATAAAAAATTCTGTAAAAACTCTGTAAGTGGGTATTTGCATATTGAATGCAAATACTGAATGGAGTACTGGAATGGGTAGATATCAATTTTTTTTTTTCTGTTTTCAGTTCTCGTTCCTCGTCGCTATTCTTGTATCCTTATTATAAGTTATGTTTGCGTTTATTAGCAACCACTTTATTTGGTTCTTTTATATTAGCAATTTTTTCATCTTCCTCCAACATTTATTACAATATTTATGAAAAGCGAAATCAAAATTATAATAAAATTAGATTACAGCCACTCAAAGTTGAGATTTTTTGTTCATTTATTTATACAAATTTTCCATTCAGTTTTTGTGTTTGCCGCGTGTGAAGCGCTGCTCTGTGCCGAACGCTTCAAAACTCATACTTTTCCCCATTCTTTTCTGGTATAAACATAATTTCCGCTCGAAGGTTTCGTTGCCACAATACCGCCTCCCCGACTTTTTGCCACTACCACTGCCACTGCCATCGCTACTGCCACCACCGGAGTTACCACCATCATCATGGTGGTCTCCGCCACTTATGCATATGCATATATGGTATATTGACGCTAATGGAACACACATGGATGAGCGTATGTGCTGCTTAAAGGTTTTCCCTGCACTTAATTAACTTTTTGTATATATTTTAATTTTATTTTGATTTTTTTTTATTGCTTCTATAAATTTTGTAGCTTTGGGATATTTAACACATTTACCACTTTTAGATTCATGCTTTGACTCTTGTGTATGAAGACTGACTTCATAAAAAAATAGCTCAGGGACAAATTTCATTCACAATCGTTTGTATGAAAGTCTTGTCAGTATCAACAGTAATTTGGTGATAATGAATTCCTATAATCCATATTTAATCTTAAAAAAAATAATATAAATTTAATATATTAGTAGCAAATATAAGGGCCGAGCTAGAATACCTAAAGCAGGACATGAAAAAGTCTTAATGTTTTCAACTCGTGGTAATATATCATCTATTGTTTTTGCAATAGAAGTTGCTAATCTTTAAAACCCACAATTAACTTGAGTAATCTACAATTTCTCAAGCAAGAATATCCAAGACGGATTACCTAGAATCAAAGTCATGTAGCTAATATTCTAGCATCGTCTTTAATCATAGTCGCAGAAGCTATAGGAACGAAAAAGAATAATATACAATTAAACGTTGCCTATACTAATGCCCAAGTCTGGGAAGATTACGTAATAAAGACCTTTCTAATTTTGTTCTTATAAAATTCTTTACCAATCACATAAATTGGCTTTAGTACCACGTTTACCATGAGCAAACTACAGTCTAGAAAAGAAGAATGTCAATTTTATATAAGTCATAGCAATTGTGAAAAGTTACTGCCCGGACTGATGTTTTTCAAACAAGACCAAACTACAGTCTATAAAGAAACAATGTCCATTTTATATAAGTCATAACAACTGTGACAAGTTACTGCCCGGACTCATCTCTTACTGACATTGCTAAGGATAGAAGTAGTTGGAGATTCTATGTAACAAGTCTATGCTCCTGATAGAGTTCGGGTAATAATTAATATAAAATATTGTCTACAGAAAGAATAAATTACACGGATTTCAAGCATTTATCCCTGTTTTCTATTCCTTTTTAATAGAGATGGAAAAGAATTTGTGGAAGGATCTCTATGAGAAAAATATTGCCTATTCAAAACACCAAATCCCTCAAAATAAAATTTTGTTAATAACCTCAGTTTTTGGACTTTTTACGTGTTCAACATCCTTTATTAACTTAAATTTTTAACTAATCTTTTTAATTATATGAAATGAAATTAATTAAATAAACTGAAGGGTCATATTTTGATTATGGAAGGCTAATACCCAAACTTATCTAAAGAATTTATGCTGACCGAAACAATACACATAATTAGAATTCTTGCACTTTTATATTTTTATTATATATCTAATATATTATATATATATATAAATTATATGTATATATATACCTGATAATAGTTATTATCAACAATTATTATAATAAATATAATAAGAATAATATAAATTATTATAATAATGGATAATTATAATAAATTCTCTAATATTGTAAAGTACTGTAATCTATTTTTGGTAGGAATAGATGTTGGAGCGTGTAAATGAACCAGATTTCTGTAAGAATAAGTTATCTTCCCTCAGAATTGATATTGTGGTACTGCATATCTCAGAGGGCATTAAAGGTAATAGAGGCGATGAATTTCTTTATAACTTAATGTTTCTGAATTAAATTAAATTTATTTTCAAATATTTTATAATATAAACATAGATAAAATTATATTAAATAATTATTTTATATTCTCCAGTTTATTATTATTGCAATTAAATAATCAATTAATTAAATAAATATATACGTATATATATATTTTAAAACACTTTCTACCCTCTTCTCGGTTTTAAGAATAGTTTACGTATATAAAAAGTATTATTGTATTCAATAAAAAATTGAATTATTTTTATTAATTATTTTTTCCCATTTTAAATATTTAAGTAATTAAGAAATAAAACAAAAATAAACAATTTAATTATGTTCACACAGCACACACACAGACAGCATTTATCAAATTTTTGATGAAATTTGCATCATACATGGAATTTAATTGGCAGCTCATTATTGGCTAAAAGTGAACTGATAAGCATTAAATTCAGCATTGATCCAACAGTTGCGATGCATTTCACAAAACAAATAAATAAAAGGAGGAAATGGATTTTCCTATGGCTCAACCGCTACGTTCACCATCCGCGTCCCAAACCATATTTCAATTTATGATGCCCTAATTAATTAATAAAAATTCATGCGATTCCGAATGAAAGATGTGATATGCAAGTTGCCAGTTGCGAGTTGTGGGTTGAGAGTTGAGAGTTGCCAGTTGCCAGTTGCCGGTTGCGAGTTGAAAGTTGCTACTTGCTTACACATATAGAAACGTTGGCCGCGCTGCGCCGTTTATCGATGCCTTTTGCAGTTTACACTATCAGTGTGTCAATGACCAATGCCAATGCGACGCATGTACAGCAGTGGAATTAGTTATGTAGTTTCTGACGATGATGTCGCCAATGCCTGATACCGCCACTGTAATGGCAGTAACGATGACGTTAGTTTTTATATCTCAATGGTCGGTATGTGGTGTCAATGTTGGCGTCGGTGTCGGTGTCAGTGTTGGTGACGGTGTCGGTATCGGTTTCGGAATGATGCTAATTAATTTATTCTGGTGATAAGTGGTGCTGCATTTTAATTGCTATAGCACACGGACACACAAACCAACAAATAAAACAGATTAAAAAATCGGAGTTAAAGCGGCGCTTAATCTTTTATGATTTACAAATTCAATGAATGGGAATTTTATGGTTGAAAACTATATATACAGATATAGATATAATACATTATATATATATATACATATTCATTTAAATACATGTAAATTCATGTAAGTGGCGGGAAGTACTGGGAAAAAATGTTTCATCTGAGCGCTTAATAAATTCGCTGAATGATGCATTCTCAAATAGTGGCCGGACGGCATGTGAACTCCGCTTAATTATGTAGGAGTTACTCTAGATTTACGTTAATTGCAGTCATTAATGACACTGCATAACTGATAAATATTTTTCACTTTATTGAATTATTATTTTAATAAATTAAAATTGGAAATGAATATTTCATAATAGCATGTATGTGAGTATAAGGTAATAAAAAAGAATATATATTACTTGTATTACTTCTTGTATAGGATTATCGAAATAATAATTTAAAAATTTAAATTTAAAGATACTATATCACTTTTTCAATACCTAACATAAGACATAAGTTAAAATTTGGACCCTCCAAATGATAATTCCCACTATAATAACCTTATGTTATAAACCTAATGATCATTGTCCAGAAAGATATGAGACTATGTGACAGCCTATGGTATTTAGAAATGATAATACGCCTGGTGAAATAACCTACTCTCAGACGGAATATAACCAACCATCTTCAAAACGACTTTTCGTTCGACTTTGATTAAACTTTTAGTACTGTGGAAAGAAAGCACGTCTGAAGATACTTGGCAAATTGCAGATTCACAACAGAAATGATCGTTGTAATGATAAATTTATCTTGTAACTTGTAATAAATCCAAACTGCATGCTTCGTTTTAGAAATTACAACAATGGGAAACTTAAAGGCAATCTGAGCTCACATAAAGTTACATTTTATCGCCACCGCTATTGACCAAAGCGCTGGTCTCGATTAGAAAAACTAACCTAAATATAGTGGTTCAGATTCTGATTTTCCTTACCACTCCAACAAGGTACTACATTCTTTTCATAAGTCTCAAGGAGTCTCAAATTTCGCCGGACGATGAAAATTAGTCAGGGCTTTATCATAATTAGTACAACTAAACAAAAAGACTTTAATTTTTTTTCAATTTTGAAATTCAACACAATAATTGTTTAAAGTAAGCAATCGGGTAATTTGATCAGCCAGGAGATAGAAGATAGATAGTTACATGAATAAATCTGACATCTGAAATGCAGACATTGAGACATAGTATAAAAAACATTTAGACACCACGGCCGCATGGACTTGCAAATGTGTTGTTCCAATCCGCGGCTCGAGCGAAACCACTTATATTAATGGATATATATCACACCTGCCTTACTAAAGGAACTTTTCGTACGCGATGGAATTTGCAACTACCCGATATAGTGGAGTAGCTTTTCAAACGCATAGTAAGCAAATGCCTCCAGCAGTTTCCTGAAAGTCTATTGGTCTCTTCCAGTGCTCTTTCTGATTAATAGTGTGGTTTTGATGCGAATAGTACGGTAACAAATGTTGCAAAGAAAAGTATCAGCGAATTACGCTTTCAACTCAGCGAACTGGTCTAAGATACTACTTTCGTTTAAACTACCGAATCGGATACTGCATTTTGACACAGAAAAAGTAAGGTAAAAGTATGAGGTCAATTGTTGGGTTCCAGGTGGATCTGTTCTGAGACATATACTATGGAAAACTATGTACGATGACATCCTGAAAATTAAACTTCTCGATAAAACGATAATTATTGAAAATGCTGATTTCCTTAAACTAGTGGTGATAGACAGAAGGCTTAAAAGCGAAATATAACGACACAGCAGCAAGGGTACAACGATGGTTTCAACACAAAAGATTAAGTTAGAGCCTTAAAAAACAGAAGAGGTACTGATAAGCTCAAGAAGCAAACGAAGAAGATTATACTTATAACTTGTGGACAAAATATAACATTTGTAGACAATCTTCTGAAAATTAATTTGAAAAGTAATTTATCTGATTATTTCTGTATTAATTATAATAATAATTGCAATAATAATTACAATTGTTGCACTTTATTACAATAATAATTAAAATAGGGAGCACATTCATAGAAGGTATTATTAGTATTAAGTACCACTAATAATGAGCTAATAACAGATTAAAATAAAAATAGTATTCGCATTTCTAGTGAAAGCGTTTTGTTATTACAGTGTCAAACTGTTACTATTATACTATGTTATCAAACTTTCTATTTAAGTTTATGAAGAAGTATATTTTAAAAAGTTGATAAAATTGTAATTGCACTGTGTTTAGATAATAAATACTTCATAAATATTATATAAATAAATATAAATTATTTTGTTAACATTAATTCCGCAAATGTAATATTTTACCGTAACAGTATACTGTTAAGCCACATTAACATACGATATAGACGCTTAACATTGAATGTAGCTGTTATAAAAACATTGCATGTTAAGTAACTTTCTTTGAATTTTTCCCATAGGTCATGTAATTATACGTTCTTTGTTATTTCTAACTCTCAAAAACCAAGTTTCAAATTAATGATGAAATTTCCTCTCCCGCTATTCCTTCAAAATTTACGAAAAACTTACGATAAAATTTTACGTGATTACAAATAACTCTCTTTTAACCATTCGCCAGATGAGAAGAAAATGTTCTAGAGAAAAATCTAAGTGATAAATGATAGAAGCAAACGAAAAATTCAACTTCGTTTATATTTACCGAAATGATTCGAAGATACAAAATAAAACTACAACAACAACAACAACAAACAAACAAACAACAGAAAAGAAAACACATTCGGTTGACGCGGATGTAGGCCAATAGGCAACACATGCTGTGCGTTGAACAGTTGCGGAAGGTTAAGATTTTCTGAAAGAGTTTAGGTGAAAATTGGCGTTGATGAACAGCTGCCGTAATGAGGCAATAAAAGCGTCTTAGCAGCATTTAAACACACAAAGTTGGAGGCATCATTACTTTGACGTAAACGAGTCATTTCCACACAAACCTGAATGTAAAGATAATTAAAATAAAATACTTTAAAATTGCAAAGAATTTATTTTTAGCAATACCAAGCGTCGTACGACCCGGTCCGACCCGGCCTCTACTCAAACCCAACACAGCGTTACATTGGATATAGTGAACGCCTCTACGCCTCTGTGCCTCTGCGCCTTAACGTTTCATTTGTTCTGTTCGAATTCATAATATTTTACACGCTGCAGGATATTTTTGTTATTTAAAGTGTGATTCATTTTGTTATTCTTCACACTTTATGTCATTCGCTTTTTCTACTGTCTTCTTCCAAGGATTTATTTTTATTTTTATTTTGTTTTTTAGTTTTTGTCTTTACTGTCTTTTATCGTTTCAAACAAAACTGCAACAATGTCACTCTTGTGGCATTTTATGCTTTTACCATATTTTGTTTTATTCTTTTTTTTTCTTCACTCAACAGTGCATCGATATGAGCAGCCAGAGTTGCCACCCATTGCATCATTTAATGGTTCCTGCTATTTGCTATTGTACGAATGAATAATTGTGGTTTGGCGTTTATCCTTCATGTGATCCTTTTGTCTTCATATCGTCGAGCTTGACGTGCGGCAAGCATTGAACTATGCACTGAGGATATCAATGACTTTTTCTCTTCATTTTTTGGACTATTGTTGTTGTTTTTGGGATAAAATATCTTCATATTTATTTTTAAATTATTTCTTCTTCGAGTTGGAGCGCATATTTGTGAGCTTATTGTGCATTTCTGTGAAGTACTCGTCTCTTATTTCGTATGCGGAAAAATACTTGTCAATCATTTATTAATTGTTTTGTCGAGTTTTTGTATTGCAATTGTGATTTCATGTGCATTTGGCAGTTCGAAAAGAAAATATTCATTATTTTGACACTTATAATTTCTAATAAAAAAAAATCTATCAAAAAATTGAATAGATTTTATAGAATTGAAGAAAAATAACTTTAAACTTTTTATCTGCAACTTATTGAATGCCAGTTGAATTCTTCATTTCATAAAAGTAAGTTACAACTTACTTCAACTTTAAAAACAGAAAGTTACTTTATACGCAAGTAATTAGACCTGCACTACTGTACGGATGTGTTACATATAGCAAGGCCTCAAATACTACCTTAAAGCAATTACAGATAGCTGAAAACCTGGCTTTAAGAAAAGTGTTTAAGATTCCATGGTATATTAGATCAACAGACATACATAGAGATCTTAGGATTGACTCAGTGAAAAAATATATCAGAAACAGAGCTCTAAAATTATTCACTAAAGTTGATACGCTAATTAACCCCGCCCCAACAATCCTCAAGTCCACTTCTGTACTCTCAGGAAGATATGCTGATTTAAGGTCCGTCATCAACTAAAAGACAAATAAATGATATGATTTTTTTTTAGCCTAGTTAAAGCCTAGTGTGGGGTAGAGATAAGCCCCCCAGCCATTATAGAGTAAAAGTGCGTAATAGCACTAACTCAAGAAGAAGAAGAATCAAGAAGTTACAACCAAATTTTGATACCAGCATTCCAACAAATTTTCAAATTAACTTCAAAAAAAAGTCCAAAGAAGTTTTATCACAAATTATTTGTGATTAATTTGACTTGTCATTATATAAAAGTAAGTTCCAGCCGAGTTTTGATATCACCATTGAAATAGCCTCAGTATCACGGATATATTTGACAAACGCCCATGGCGATATATTAGAAATTCTCATCAATTCATACTGGTAAACTTTGAAAAATTGCAATAAGGTCTGACCAGAATAAGATTAAAGTACTATTTTAAAAACTCAAATAATTACCGAGTACTAATCGTAACCAGTCATTTGAAAGATTCGCCGTATTAAAAAAAAAATAGCTTATTTCATTTTACAACGAATGAAAGTAATGAATACAGTCGTTCTTTCCTCGTAAGTTTAGATTTTACCCACAGCTGCTACGATACTACCATGAAAGCACCCAAACTCAATAATCAGAACAATAATCAATAATCAACCCGTGGTATTAGTTTTACACCTTACGTAGAGCATCGCAAATGAAACTTACCTACTACTATTTATGGTTTAAATAGGAACAGGTGATGGTTACTGGGTTTTACTGGGTCATTTACGACAGCGAATATTCTAATTCCTTTCCAACGTGAGTGTTACACAAGGCGACGTTATTGGTATTTAACTTAATAAATACCAACTAATCCTTGTCGAATTCAATTCAAATTATCGCATAGCCTTCAAGATTCAACGCATATCATAGTGCACCAGTGAATTTCATCTCATTAGGTTCAAGTTTTGTTATTTGCAGGATGTGGCACCCTTTAGTTCCGTACGTGGATTATACTGAACTGCCTTGTCATGAAAATACATCTCTAACATTGACGATTCGACAAACGAAATAACGTCAACGTTTTTTGTATATACCGCATGTACGTTTTCGCTAGATGAAAGGTACCTTATCCAATTGGATATTCAATTGGCGAAAATCCGGAATAACTATAAGGCTAAGGCTAACCATCGTCCAGGGAGCATGATGGGTATCCACTTAGAACTATTAATCCATCGTGTTATCGTATAAAAACTCAGAAGGAGGACTTAAAGCTAACGAGGACTCTCAAAAAAATAAACCTTTAGAAAAAGGTAAGTTGGAAAGCATATCCTAATGCCAATTCCATATTTACCTATTTAAAATATTCATCAGAAAAAGATTTTACTGGTATAACAAGACTAATAAATCGAGAATTGGACTCGGGACATTTGGACTGTTGTCATAGTATATAGTTCATCTAGAGAAAAACGAGGTTTACATCTTTGATTTGACAATAATATTATTGTCGTTGCTTTATTAGGTGCACAGAACCTCTACTATCAATTTAAATCAAACTTTATAATAACAAGAGATAATGGTGTCGATCCATAAATATTTTGCAACCTTAAAGCCGCGTTCCACTGTTCTCATTCAAGTCATAGCTGACACACCAGGCTGCCAATAACCAATAAAGACACCACTAAATTTAATTAAAGAAAAATAAATAAAAATGTTGTTGCTGTGATTTACTGCTGTTCGAAACAGATCTATTCAATATGTACAATGATTTTTATTAAGCAAAATAGTCACTACCATCAGAACTGATGTTAAAATCAAATATAATTTAAAAAAACTAAATATAATAAAAAGGATGAATAATGTATAATCAATTAAATTAAATAAATTAAAACATTCTTACATCGTTTATATGTAAACGGTTTTTTTATGATTTTCACAATTTTGCTAATGAACTATTTTTTTAAATTTTTATTTGTAGAATTATTTAAAATATTTATTCTGAGGTAGATTTGCAAAAAAATTATAAAAAATAGAATAAGTAAACAATTTTATTCGTAGTTATTTTCAAATGAATTGATTTTATATCTCACATACGTCAAAAAAATAAAAGTTTATTTAATTTATTTACTGACGTAACTACGATTTTGCTTAATACATCGACTTTTATTTAAATAAATGCAGGTTGTATACTTCAGGACCTTTTATTTTGATTACAATATTTTTTTAATAGTGTAATTTTGTCAATATATTACAAATAATATGAAACTTATAAATTAGTATATTTCTAAACGAGCTACTTTGTAATGCGAGACATACATTTCTATTTATAAACTAACTTACTAAATTTAATTTACTAAAATTAATTTATTACACGAAGAACTGTGTTTTGTAATAATCCTTCCTATTCTAAGTAAGACTTTTAAAGCTTCAACACCTTGAAATCAAAAATCTTTCACACCAACAGCAGTACACAGCTACACTGAGTTTGTCTCTTGCTAACCACAACACTGCATCCAAATACACACCTATTTCCAAGACTCCCTGGATGGCGGTAACGTCCACCTTACAGTTATTGAGAACTTTCTGCTCTGTTTTTTCATCACATTCCCTTAATAACTGTAAATGTAACCTTACAATTGTCGAGAGCTTTCACTGGTCGGATAATTAATATATTGAATGAACCTCCCATGTAATTGATCCGAAAATTACGGGGCATATACGTAAAACGTTATCCTTATTTTGTTTATTGGGTCGCCAACGTTGGAGATATTTTTTCAGGTCAAGACAGTTTTATATAATTCTCTGGTCACTAGTTTTAAATGATCTGTACCAAACCTTACGAACAAAATCATGAGAATGGCTTTCACTGTATACGCTGTTAGTTTATTACCGGGTAGTATTAAACTAGCCTGCGATAACACTTAAAGGTTGTGCGACAATTTGTATTAAAATCGATAAGCTAGTATTTATTAAGTTAAATATCAATCACTTTACTTTGCATAACACCCCCTCGATGTAGGGGTTAAAATATTCCCGGGGTTAGGCAAGACTGACGTAAGAAACGACCAAAATCTAGACAACACCATTCGATTCTGTTTTGAGTATAATATTAGTAAGTGAGTTTCACTTGCAGCTTCTGACTGGAGATGTATATCTAGTACCATGGTTGTCTGGGCCCACAGCTTCAGCTGTCCTGACTAATTGAGGTTGAGCTCAATTAAGAGGTTGAGAAATCTTTAAGTGAATATCGTGGTTCTGATTTATGATTACGAGCTGTGATTGAAATCTACAATTACTCAGTTAGAGTAACAATATTTATTACTTTGTCTTTTACAACCGAGTGCTGTGTTCCAAAAAACAGCAGAGTTGTTAAGTGGGATTTGCTGTCTACCCAACGATAAAACTGCATCTAAGCGAATAGTTTTAATTAGTACCAACGAAATTCTTTTGAATTTAAATGGGGATATTTATCGACACATAGTCTCATTAAAAAAATATAAATTCTAACGCACGCCATTGCGAGCCCAATTAATATCTAATATATATTCTTATAACAATTCTTGTATTTAATTATTCGTAAATAATTTTTTAAGACCGCAACTACCAATAATCGAACTCGTGCCCTGCCAAATATGAAGCTCAGAGGCAGCGCTCCTTAACCAACTGACCCAAAGCCGTACTTGACTATACTTGACTTTTATGTTAGCACATTTTTCTGGAATTTTTGTTATTAATTGCTATGAAAGTTTTTATTAACAAATTTACTTGCTGTGTTATATTATATTAGAACGAAATCATAAACCAGTTGCAGAATAATTGAATTAATTAATTATGTTTTTATTTTTAATTGTTAAATTTTAATACTATTCTGTTTGTAGAATGTACTATTCTCTTATATTTATTTGTTAAGAGTAGCAATTATTTACTTAAAAAAATATAATATTTATTTTTTGGTATTACATTATTTATGTTTATCTGATTATACCTCACACCTTCTTGATTGAATTAACTTATTATAAATAAAAGAACATTTAAATTCATCACTTTCTTACTAAAAATATTAAATTCACTTTTTGACATATTTGATATATCTTAAAACTATTTTTCCACTCTATTTATTGTAAATAAATATTCAATGTGATTTTGGTGAAGTCAAAAAGCGACGTGACAAAATTATCACCAAAGCACACATGCCAAATAACTACCAAATAATAGGATTGAAAATGGAATTTTATTGATTTATTTATCTTGGCTGCATATTAAGCCAGACTCTGACACAAACACAAGTCATTAGAATTTACGGTTTCATATGAAACAAAAAACCAGATGCACACCAGTGATAAGACATGTCAAGCAGATATGCATTTGGATATCTTCAATAGCATCTTATGTGTAACGCCTCTGCTAAGATATACTCAATTGACAATTGAGATTTATTTTTGATTTCAGTTTCGGTGCTCGACAATAGGTGCACACAATCCAACAATCGAGCACACATTTGCATATGAGAACGAAAACCATTGCCATCTAAACACAATTGAACCGATCTCAACTGCTGAACTGAACTATCAAATAGAAATATTCATATTAAGCACCTTAGAGCAACAAAACACAGAAACTAACAAAAATAAAAAATAGAACAGCTGAAAACATTTGACTCACCAAATTTCAAATAAATATATCCATTTTGGTATCTAATTTGCATGGCATACGTTGATACGTTGTCTGATAAAAGCTTCTACACTACCGACTACCCGTACTAGCGCCGAACCAATTCAAAGAAATGTAAAGCAAAGCGCTTCAGATAAAAAGGGCCAATGCAACTCTTCCCTGCTCACGAAAATAAAGACAAAATGTCAAAGAAGCTGGAACTGCAAGTTTACCTGCAGTGCTCCAGTGCATGCACGCATACATACACTCACACACTCAAGCACAACATATGCGGTACGCTATACGCTGCTTACTGCTTACTGCTTGCTGCATGCTCCGCTTCTGTTGTAGCTGCAATTTTATTTGACACTTGCTTCAAAGCAAATGTCACACACAAAGCACGTTTCTATTATTGCTTTTCTTATATTACTTTTTTATTTTTTTTTTAATTTTTTTTTATTTTTTTTTTATTTTTTTCACAATTTCTGTTGATTGTCTCAGCTTTTTCCACTTAGACAATTTCACAAAACAGTTCATTTCAGTCATATATGCAAATGATGCACCAACCGACCGACGGACCGAGTGCATTCCAAATTGACTAAGAAAATAAGATATATCTTTGATACCAAACGTGGCGTTGGGTCATGTCACTTCTTTCTTATAGATTTAGTTTTTTTATAAATTTTTTTTTCTAATTTATCTCTGATAATGTTTGCTTTGTCGTCAATGGTTTTTTATGCTTTTTGTCAGCTTTGGGCAATGATATTCTTTATTGCCAGCTTTCTTTGCTTTTTTTCCAATTCTTTTCTATTTTTCCTTTAGTCTTTTATGTTTTTCTTCAGTGATTTTATACTTCATTTGACAACTGCTGCATTATAGAGCAGATTCAAGTGTCGTTAGCTGTCAATTTGGATTTTTCTTAAATTAATTTTATTCAGTGTATAATTATTTAAAAAAATTTACTCGAGATTTATAATGATTTAAATATTGAATAGATTAAACTTCAATTTAAATATATTAAAAATTCTGAATATGCATTAGGAACTAATTTTAGATATTACTTTTAAAGCTTTTGACCAAATGACGAAAAAAAAATATTAGCCATCTCCGCTTTAGTGCCTAATACTTTCAACAGTTGTTTCTTAATCAAAGCAGGAAGAGAAAAATATTTAACATCATACAATGAACGGAAAGGCATTGGCTCACAACGGTTTTCTATTTCCTAAAATTTCTATCCAAAAACTCAATTATTTTCATTAAACATTGCTTGTCTTAACAAAACTATACAAAAAAAGGATTCATAATGGGGCAAAATAGTCCAAAGTAGTTTAAAATGATCCAAACTAATTCAAAATAGTCCAAAGTAGTTTAAAATGATCCAAATTTTTCCAAAATAGTCCAAAATGATCCAAAATAGTCCAGAATGATCGAAAATACGATAGCTTTCTACAAAATTACTGTTACTTTATAGCATGAGCACTATCAAATTAGTATTTTAAATAAGCATGTAAAAATGTTGATGGTTTGTTATGTTACTACCTGCCACTTACTAAAAGGCATTTATTCACAATACTCCCTCAAATATCTGTGTCCATCCATCTCCACTATTTTCATTGAAGACATTGCTTGTTTTAACAAAACGGCACAATTATGTCCTGTTCCAATAAAGGAGTACCTTATATTCAAATTTTCTTCAATCAATATATCACCTGTTAATCTAAGCAATCTTCACAGAAATAATTTTATTATTACAAAGTTATGAATTTTTCCCGATATTTTAAATACTTTACTATATAAACTTTGAAACGAATAACAAATTTCAATCGGATAACCACTGATAGCCAAAGTAAAACCCAAAACTTCTATGTGAATGCGACACTTCACATACAATAATAAAACATATAGATAGTTCAGCAGACGGCTAAAATGTCGTTGCTGCAAGCTTTATATATATAAAATAATTGTTATTAATTTCTATGTAATACAACAAATTTAAAATGAAATAAAAATAAAGCTAATAATACTAATACATATAGTTGGTTGACTCTAGACGATATTCTTCTATCCAAGTAACACACATCCGATAGGTGACGTACCTAGGATCACCCAGATGTTCAAGTAAGGGGGAGAGGGGAGATGTGATGCAAAATACTTTTTTAACAGTGTTTCTAAAATTTAAATTTACTACGCTGGAAAATGGTATTAGATTCTAAGTTTTAGTACCAGTCACCGTCGTTGATTAATTTGGGTTACATTTGATATACCCATTAAACTCATCAATTCTAAATTTTCCACTATGAATAACCTTTCTAGTCTTAGTTTTTCTATTCGAATTGTTTAGTTGTGTTTTTTACCTTTTTTTTATTTTAGCTCCTGTATTTCTGATTAAAAGAAATATGACTGTTTTGAGTAAATATCTACAGATTAGTAACCTGTCAGTACAGCCAAGAGTCTTCCTACTTCTATTCTAACTTTACACAGTGAAACTTTCTTCATGTTAGTTTGAGTCTTGCATCCACACGGAAGACATTAAAAGAACACACCACCCAGCATATATTTAAAAACATCAAATTGAAACGGTGGGCGCATATAAAGAAGAACTGAGATATAGCAATAAAATAATCGCATTAAGCAAAACGGAACCCAATAAAAACAATGCGTAATGTAGCCCCATACTCCTTATTCAATCTACGGGAACTTATATTAAATACATATTATACATATTAAATATTACATATGGTTAAACCAAATAGAAGTCAATTTATTTATTTATTTATATATATGAACGTTGGTTCCATAGATCGAATAAGTCAAAGGCCTTTGTCACAAGTATACTTATATTGAATAAATTTTTAGATTTAATTTTATGTTGTATCTTAATAAATAAAAATATATGTACATAATTAGCTAATCTTTCTTTCTATAAAAGCTTACCGATTCAGAGTTAAAACACTACAGGTGCAAGTGAAGAGAAAAACGCTCAATACTTTTTTTCCAAACTATTATTTTGAAATTTTGTCGTTGAAATTTTTGTGAAAAATAATATTTAGTGGATATTGTTATATTAAGAAGAAGTTCTAAGCCTGGCACTTGCAGTCCAAACAAATTATATACGGACTATAAACTAATTAAATAAAAATTCCATTATTCCAAAGACCACTGATGAAGAGTTCTTGGCAATACTCGAAACAGTGTTGTATGGTCAGCGAAACTTCAATAAAATTAAAATAAATTTTTGTGTTTGTCCTTTATTTCTTTCTTTGGTATTCAAAACCCCTCTAAAAATTAAGAAGAATATTTATTTATAATCTCCTACTATTAACATCAAAAAACAATTAAAGGATATTTAATATATATCAAATTAACAGCATATGACCGCATGATAAACTCGCACAAGAAACCGAAGGTCTTAGTGGCTAATACAATAAATTTGTAATGTTGATTTTATATTGTATCTTTATTAAGTAAAGACAAAATGTATATATAATTAGGTTTTCTCTCAATATGTCAAGAAGAATTGCTATAAGAGGACAATCTCTTTAAAGTTTCTGTTCAAGATACTTCAGATTAAATTTAAGAAAAACACGCTTAATACTTTTTTCCCAAACCATTATTTCTAATTTGTGTCAATCAAATTTTTGCGCTACAATGAAATTTAATGAGTGTTGTTATCTTAAAGAAAATGTTTATGTATTATCTCCTAATCTTAGTATCAAAAGATAATCATAGGATATTTGATCTTATAGTTTTTGTATTATGTTTTTGTTTTTTGAACTTGCAGTCAACATCTGTTAACGTGGAGCATTCATGCATTGCTCTACAGTGTCGTATGCTGCACAAGGAACGAGCACATCGAGTGCATAAGTAATGTTCACGTACAACGTATCTTGTCTGTTTGGGTTGTAACTGTCATAATAAGCTTGTTAACACTTTTGTATAAAAATTTTGTTTAACAAACTAAAAACATAAGCACTAACAATGCCATCACCAATACATATGCAAATGCAAATGCGCTTATGCAGCTCTGCAGTATTTGCAGTATTTGCTGTATTTGCAGTATGCGCTTTTGCTGCAAGTGTTGATGCATTCAAAAACACACTAAGCAAGCATGTTCAGGCTTGTACGATACTTGCTGCACTGCATTACTGCATTAACACACAACATATGCCTTGGTTGGTGTCATGTTTGGGCGTAACATAACAATTTAACTGAAATTAAAGAGAACAAATAAAAATGTTCGAAGCAAAAAACAAAAACAAAAATAAAAACAGTAAAGAAAAGCTATAATATAACAAGCAAAACAGCTAACAAGAGTCTTTAATGCAAATATTGTGCAGTTCTCGTTTCCAACAATTTATTGTGATTTTATTTTATGTTTATGTTAATGCATAAAGCATAAAACTGCATTAAACTTGCATTTGCAGCGCACAACGCAAACACACGACGCACAACACATAATGCACAGCACACAGCATGCAGTAAGCAGTAAACAGTAAGCAGCAGAAAGCATAACGCAAGCAGTGGATGGTTGGCTGTTGGCCACACTTTTACACAGTCAAACTTAGCTTCTGCTGACCACACACACGCACCGAACGCAGCAAACGAAGCAAACGCATTTGCAAGTCAGTAAGTGCAGCGTACAAATGTGCTGTATGTGCTGCGCCGTTTGTATGCAGAAAATGCAGTATGTGCTGTGTGCTGTGTGCAGTGTGCACTATCTGCACGACCTCCGCTTATTTGCAAATGTGTTAATATGTTTGCAGCTCATTCCGAGCTCATAAACATTTTCGTATGCATATTTTTAATATGAAAGACACACAAGCTCAACACATTTTTGTCGTTAATCATTTTGATTTTTTGCCTTTGCTTGCTGGGCACTTCTTACACTGCGACATACGAGTCCGTCTGTGCACAAACAGACAGTCAGACAGACGGACAGTTTGTGAACATTAGGCGTTTTAAATATTGTTTATCATGCGGTCATAAACGTAACTTGTCCATCATGTTGCGTTCGGTTCGGTGTTAGGATTGCTGCTGCTGACTATTTGCCATTTGCATGTTGGCGTTTAAATGCTCCTGGCACGATCAGATAAGGATCATTTTTCAGTAGTTCGCTTCCATTTGCAGTAATTTTTGCACAGTGATTTTCTCATTTAACTTTTAAATAACTTAGCATAAATCATTTTTAAAATGTTTTCTACATAAATTTGCTAGAAAATTGTTTAGGTAATTATGAATGAGTGCATATTATCATTTTTTATTTTTTTTTTTTGTATTATTGTGCTTTTGACATTATAAAAGTGACTACAGTCGATCAATGTGAAAATTTTATAAGATCAAAGAAAAGTGGGCATAAAATTTTTAATAGCAAAAGCAGAGAAAGCGAGAAAAATAAATTGGCTTCTGTTTTTCCTATTTTAATACCCTTTATACACAATCTGGAAAAAGTAGGTATCAAATTTTTTTTTAATCAAACGAGAAAAAACGAAGAAAAGAATTTGGTTTATGTTTTTGCTAAGTCTTAGTACTCTTTATACTAAATCTAGAAAAAGTGGGTATCAAACTTTTATTAACCAATCAATATTAAACATATTTTCTATATTTTAGTATCCTTCATACAAACATATACACAATTTTCCTCTTTCTTTATAACTATAACTATTGTATCAGTGTCTCCACGCCACTTCTCATTACGGCACCTTTAATCACCTCCAATTTTTTTCAATCTTACATTCGCATTCTTTCTAAATCGGTGTAAACAAACAGATTTTTTGTAACAGTCGGGTGGACATATCCCATAACTACCAATATTATAGCTAGTAATGACACATACTTCCCTAATCTTGGTTCTGCTATACCAAATGGTATAATCTAAACAAGACTAGCCATAATATTGGCAGTTTTGGGATATGTCCACCCAACTATTACAAAAAATCTGTTAGTCAAAAATTTATAATACACAACTTAACCTATATTCGGAGACAAGTTGTATTGTGATGCTTTAAAATTCGCCATAAGAAGTCGAACTCTACTTACCACTGTTTCCAAAATGTTTTTCTTGTAAACCATTTAACCATGTTTCAAATTAAATTAATTAATTAATTAATTAACCTCGCAGTTAATAGAGAGTAAAAGTGCTCAGGTGCACTGACTCAACTAGCCTCAACATAATAATAAAAATTCAATAAGTCTACTTTCGCTAACTGTGCTAACTAACGACGAAACATTTCGCTCTTAGTCCCGGCCTGCAATATAGTAAGGGGTTTGTATGCTAACTATACTGAAATCTAAAAAAATCGGTAAGGTACCTATTGATGATATTTCGCTGTGGTTACGTTGCACAATGCGACAAAGCTGGTGTAGGATATATCTGTATTCTATATTTTTAATTACTGAAATTTCAGTAGTTCCGAAGATATTAAGCATAGCATCTATAACTGCAGGACTCGCAAAAATGTGGAAAAAGGGAATTATCATAGAATCCAAACGTTCATTTCTATTAATAAGGAAATAGGTGTTTTCGATGAGAGTAAAGTATCGATTTTGATGACCTCACATGAAAGGGATTTGTGCTTTATTGAAGCCACATTACAGATTCATATATGTATTGTTACATTAACATAGTCACTTGCGTTTGACTTCGCATTGGACCCATATCCTGCACTCTGTTTCAGGGTAAATAAAAATTTTTTTAAATGAACTAAAATCTATATTTACACTGAAATTTTATACAAGATAAGAATAGAATAAATATAATTGATAATAACTATATCAATACGAACACTTTATGGAACCTGTGACGTGTCACTGATTAAGTCACAAAACTGTTGACAAACTTAATATACTTATTTTTTTTCGAAATGCAGATAATATGTGAAGGAAAACAAATATCAAAGAAAAGCAATTAACTGCACTTGGAGTTTAACTTTATGCTAAAATCAGTGGCGATATTTAAAAAAGTATGAAGTATCTTTTTCATGCTATGAACATAATTGAGACAATTTCAGTTATTTTGTCGTAAAAATTAAATGCGCTGTCGCAATAACAGTTTGTTGTCAAGAAATTTAGATTGTGGTTGAAAATATATTGTGTGACATTATTTTATTTAAAAGTTATAAACAACTCAAAGAGCTTTTGTCAGATTCTGCTAATGATATTATTAAACGCACTTAAGCCTCTGCATAAAACTGAATATGACAAGGAATCTGAAGAGTCTTTGTTTTTAAAATAAAGTTCAAAATAAATGAATATTATTATAATTACAACGTAACTACAAATTCCATTGATTTCATTTATATAGGCCCTAATTCAAGATAGTCCAATTTAGACTATAATTGCATATACTAGCCAACTAATTCAACTAAGGTGGATTATATTTGATATTATGGTATCGGTATTGACTGGTCACTACGTCTTAAGACAATATGCCATCAGATTTAAACTGCCTCATTATATAATTCGTCGGGACTGTAACGAAGTGGGACTGTATTTTATCCTATATATCTGTACCAGTAAAGGTTTTAATATTCTCAGGAACTCCAATAAAACTGTCATTCCTCAAAATAAGGAACATAACCACGTTTGTAAATTTGAAAAGTTTCCTTTTTTTTAAATGAGGGGGCTTAGAAGTGTTGTCTAACAATTCTTAGTAGAGTTCTGTGAATAACAAATTTATAATCTCTTAAAAAGTATTCACAGCTATCCCACAAGGGAGACCCAATGACTATGGACACACCTTCGTCCTTAATCTTTATAGTCCTGATCCTACCAGAATATTTTTCTCAGAGGAACTGAACACATTCTCCTACTATAGGTTTCCGGGATTATTGTAGAGATATTTTCGGCAATTGTGAAGCAGATCAGCTAGCTAGAACAGTTGCTTCAGAACTTCACTAAACACTTGAGCAATCTGAGCATATCGTTAACATCACGCAATTTGTTACTGAGTTCTTTCTGTGCTGAATTTTTTAATAAAATATGAAATACCCAACGATATGTAGGCATCTGTATCCAAGTTGATTGCGCTCTGCTGAGAAGAAATCCAATTCTCTTATTGAGTTGCCTCATAGAGATATCAATTTACAGATTTACTTACAGGTCATTAGACCATTGTAGGTTAGGTAAACTGTCGCTCCTGTAGGGGAAGGCGATGTATATGCCTCTCATCTGCTTTATCTTTGCCCAGCTCATGAACAGCAACGACTCAATACTTAATCGGCTTCCTTCTTTGCGGGTCTTGATCAAGTACAAAACCTCCCACTAAACAGCATTTTAAGTTTCGCCAAAGATTCAAACTCTGAGTTTTTTCATTATGCGCTAACACAATGGGCCTAAGCGAATCCCCTTTGTATTGCCGGTATAAAATAATCTAAACTACAAAGTACTCAATCTCAATTTATATTGTTTACATAAGGCCGCGAATATTATTTTGAGTGCAGAAATCATGTTTAGATTCCAAAACCATGTCATGCCAATCACATACAGTTAGACGTTAGTTTTTCCTTGGTTTTTATTTTCAGTAACTATTTTGGAAAATGTTTCATCCATGTTTACAGTCCATGTAGGACCTAAGCCTGTTTAACAATAGTCTTTCATTCTTCTATGTTTTTTGTTCTTCTTTTCCAATGTCTTATGTTCATTACTTCTAAGTTCTGCTGAACACTGTCTTTCCATCTTTTTTTTGATCGCCCTCTTCTTCTGCTGGTTCCTAATTCGTACTCATGAATCCTAAAAGGTACTCCCATATCCTTCAGTCTTATCACATATCCAAACCATCTTAATCGCTGCTTTTTCATAAATTTGTTGATTGTATCACCTTCAGCTAGGCGTTCTAGTTTGTAGTTGTATCTTATGCGATACATCCCGTTTTCTGAGTATTGGAAAATGATTAATAGCTCATAATTAGCAAGAAATCTAATTTGAATAGGAAAACAAGTAACAGTGGAAAAATATTTATATCGAAAAAAGATTTTTTATTTAATATCAAGAGAATTTTTAGGCTGACCACACAGCTGTTCCGGTTACCGTCAGATATTCGTTATCTGCGGCACTTGGAAGCATCTATTAAATACTTATATGATTTAATAACTAAAATCCGTACAAATATAAATAACTTGAACAAATAGAACGATAATACGGCTGTATTATATTGTAAATATTTACAAGAAAAAATGTTATAAATACTTATATCTTCAACTAAAATGATAAGCCAAATTTTGACTTAAGCTTGTAACATTTCAATTTTGTAGGCTTAAGGTAATTTTTCATTTTGTTACCCAAGATAAATGACAATGTGTGGTTGTAAGATGACTCCAAACAATTTATAAAGTGTAAGCAGAAATTTACTTTTTCTTTTATCTTTGCAGCTATCGGAGATTATATGTCTTGTATCTCGTATCTTGTATCTTAAAGTGAAGAAGACGAGCGTTGACCAAAACTACAGCAATAACTTCCGACTTAAGTAGCTAAACAAAGGCACAAACTACATTCTTTATTCATGTACAAAATATGTTTTTAAGCTTATTTAACAAGTTTAAACCTTTTAACAAAGACGATTTGAATCCGAAGAATTGGGGCAAAAGTTGAAGTGAGCCACTTCAGGAAGTGAGAAAAATTTCAATTTCAACTTTGATAAACTCGAGTTAAACGTTGAAGTAGATGAGGCCCGATTATGTTAATTTTCAATTGTGCGGCAATTGGGCGCTGGGCGTTGAAAAATGGGTGTGCGGATAAGCTGAAAATTATTGTTATTGTTGGACTTGCGAGTAAATAAAAACTTTTTCACAAAGGTAAGATCTCACATCTTACATCGCCGATAATAAAGCAATTTGTTCGGATTAAATCTGACAAATTTTTTTTTTTTTTAAATAAGTGTCCTCTCAGAAAAGAGTTCAACTGCAATAATTTTTCATTGCATTTTAGGGATTTGACTTAGTGCTTAAGTTCTATGCATTTTGCTGCAATTTATATTTAAACCATTTTTTTTATTTTTTATTTTTTATTTTTTTTTATTTTTATATTATAATTTTGGTTGATCAGAATTTCATCTTGGCTCTGCTGGGCGTATTTATGAACATGTCAACATGCGCTCATGTCGTTTTGGATATTATGAATGTAACGGATTAAGTTTTACCTGTCATGGCCCATGACAGGTGCAGGTGTACCATTTAGATAAACAAATATTTTGGTTTCTAATATTTTAGGTACATAACTTTTTTTTTCATTAAATTGTGGTTTTGTGTAGAGACCACAATTTGTAAACAGACATTCTGGAAATGAAAATAAATTATTTTCATGTTTCTTAGTACAAAATAATCAATCAAAATAAATTTTATTATATAAATACATTTTGGAAAAAAAATAATTTTAATATCGAAGAAATATTTATATTTAGTAATAAGAAAAATTTAAGACAATTTAAGTAAAGTAGACAAGTTCTAATATATGTACTAAATTAATTTAAATATTGGACATAACTTCATTACAAAATCAACTTCTATATTGACAAATTTTTATATTTTAAACAAAAAATATTCCAAATTTTAAACTAATTTTAATTATTACTAATATAAACTAGTTAAACGAAGTTAACTTTTATAATTCATTTAAATTTGCAATAATAAAATAAACAGTTTCCAAAGTGACAGTCAACACCATACAAATAAAAAAAATATATAACCGGAAAGCCAGGCAACAAAGCTTTCGATAAACGAAAGATTAAAAAAAACAAATATAGTAACGGACTGTTTATACGGACTGTCCTGCATCCCCAGATTCTTCAAAAAATAACATTCATCAATTAGTCAATTAGCTGTCAAATATTACCTCAGAAGAATCTAGTACAGTAAGAAGCTCTATGTAGTACATATGTAATGAGGTTAATGGCAAGATTGAAACAATATAATGTAATATTACTTTAGTGGGCATGACGTGTAACTGGTATGTTAATTCAATTGTTCATTTTTTAAAGAGGTTTTCGAAAAATGGTAAAATATAACAACAAAAATTGTTTTTAATATTATTTGAAGTAATTGAAATTTTGGCTGACCATATACCTATGTCAAGCTTGCCAAATATCAGTGGTCTTGGAAATAAATCTTGTATTTAATAAATAATTTTAAATAAATAAATAAATAAGTAAATAATTTTTGAAACTGCAAGTACCAGAAATTAAACTCGTGTCCTGCCAAATTTGAAGCTTAGAGTCAGCGCTCCTTAACCAACTGACCCAAAGTCGTACTTGACTTTTATGTTCGTACATTTTTCTGGAGTTTTGTTAATTTTCTATACAAGTTTTTATTAACAAATCAATTTGCTGTGTTTATATTAGAACAAAATCATATAAAACCTATATTCGAAACAAATAACTAAGTACGCAAAACCTGTAAATTATAATGTCCTGTGTATTAACTTTCTACCCTACTATTTCAGTGTTGGTGTGTACGTCAAAAGTGCTGCTAGTGAGCTTGTTAAAACGGAAATTTTCTAACCACAGATATTTAAGAAAAGACCTATAAATGACAGCAAAAACATTTTTATATATGAATGTATATATGAAGTGTATATTCCATTTATCGTTCATATGTATATTAAAAAATCATCAACACTTAAATATACTCTGGAATATAGAGTGGAAGTTCCACATAACTTACGGGTACCAGCAAAAAAGTCCAGTACTTCTATTCAGTTCATTGCACTCAAGTACAGTCTTGGATCTTGGGACCTAGCGATATTTTTTAATTCAGTATTTATTTTTAACGGCCCTGGTTAACTTTTGGAATCTTACTACAGATCTCATAAGTGACATTATTAAATATTCTGTGGAATATAGAGTGGAAGTTCCACATAACTTACGGCTGCCAGCAAACAAGTCCAGTACTTTAATTTCGATCTTTAAACTGAAGTATGGTCTTGGATTTTGGGTTCAAGATATATTTTTAATTTAATATTTGTTTTTGAAGGTCTTGGTTAACTTGTGGAATATAATTACAGATCTCATAAGAGACTTGGTACAATTATTTATAATATAATTAAGAATAAACTGCTCTAAATGAAACACTCTATATTACTCTCTCGTGGTTACTGCCCACCCACTAGATAGTATTGATATTTAAAAAAAGTATTAATAATAATATATAGAAATAAATGTTGTATTCTTCTTCTTTATATACCAAATAAATAATTAGCAGAACATGAAACTAATTGACTTAATAACCTAAAATAAAAATATAAATAATATATAAAATTTCCACAACAAATTGATACACAAAATTATCGAAAGTGCATGTATCTCATGATTAGTGGTGTAAATTTAAATGAGATTACAATTTGATCACGTTTTGTTTAAAATTTATTTCACACATTTAAATAAAATAAAATACAAGAAATTCGGCCTATGAGAGACTCCGGAATAGTGCTTTCTTGTCGGACTAATTTCAGTGAATCATGTCCAAAACTGTTTGAACTAATCACGCATTTTTATGCAAATATCTCTTAAGACCTGCCAGCGCGCCGGCATGCTGCACACTTTAATGGACCAGAACTCGCCGCTTTTGGGTTAAATGCGTAAATGCCTCGAACGCATTCGTGAATCTGAATTTTTGGTTAATTTTTGATGACAATTTCATGTTGCGTCATTAGCCGAACATGCTGTTTCAGCTTTGATAAATGTGATTTTAATGCAACCTAATTTGAATTTAAACTGCAGAGGTGTTCTACGATTTAGTTAAGATACATATGACATGAGATTAGGTACTGTCCTCCACATTCTCGCTATTATTGTTGCTGTTGCTGCTGCTCCATTTGTTGTTGTTGTTGTCATTAATGTTGCTTCTCAAACTGCTTAAATTGAAAGCAGTTGTGTCGACAAGCTTCCAGAGGCATTAATACAATTTTGTTATGCAAAAGTTGTTACACTAAAAGCCCACCAAAGTCACAATAGCCTATTTTAATCAGCTTTTAAAATACTCAGTTTAGTTTCCATCAAAATCCCTTGTGCTGGTAGTCAATCAAAGGCTCTGCAAACTAAAATTTCAAAACCTCCGCACTGACACGAATACACAGAAAGGCACTTAATTAACACTTTGCTAGGTGCCAAGCTTTTATTGGGATTAAGTATTTCTGAAATTGATTTGCTGCGTGGATATTATCGTTTGAGTAGTGCCAAATCCCTGACGAGAATTAAAAATTGCTAAATATGTTTTAAGGGAATATATTCAAAGATAGGTATACTTTATATATTTATTTTTGTTGAACTAAAAAATTAATGCATACGATTGAATTACATTTTTCTAATATTGAAGAGAATTGACACCATTTCCCACATTTCTGAAGGGAGTTCGGTATAAAGCATTACTAGACAAAGTAATACTTTTGCAAAAGTAATCAGACTTTCCAGGAATCTAAATAAAACTTTCAACTTAAGTTATTACTCCCATTTAATTTTAAGTAAATCAATTTAATAGTTATCAATTTACGATGGAGTCAAAGCTGATGCTTTCCTTGGTCTTAACAGAAACGACATTAAAATCTACGCTGAACTGCCAACAGGACACTGTAGACTTTATTACCACATGAAGATTATAGGTGCAGTAGAAAGTGATTCCTGTCGACTCTGTCATGAGAGGAAGGAAACATCAGAAAATATTCTATACAGCTACCCAGCAGCGGCGCCAAGTCGTAGACTCGACTACTTTGGAAGCGGGAACTTAGTCCCAAAGCAAATAGGTAAAATCAAGCCTACAGCAATGACAAGATTTATAAATAGTGTAAAATTGTAAAATTCATATTTGTAAAATTGCATTCATAACCTATTATTTAATAATCTATATATAATTACGCTAACATAAAAGTTTGTTACCCCGTTTTAACTGTGTTGCCGTTGACATATATGGATAAAATTTATACCGTTGGAAAGGTGAAGACGTGCAGAAGAGCACAACGTTATTTTTTCGCATGTACGTTAACGGAAACACAGGTAAAAATGCGTTGGCGTAAATTTAGCGACTACAACAACAAAATACATGTGTTTTTCAAAGTTTTTTTTTGTGACGAATTGTTAATTGTTTACGGTGGATTTGTGTGTGCGATTTTTTTCCACTTTTGGAAAAAAGTGGACTTTGTGTGTTTGGACTTTGTGTGTTTGGACTTTGTGGATTCTGTTACAATCAGATTTTTAAAGCTCATTAAATTTCAAATATTGTTTGTGAATAAAAAAAACGCATTGAAGTGGAAATATCCTTTGATATCAATCGTTTTATTTGCATTGTGTGATAGTTAAATTTTAATTGTGATAAATTTTAATTTTGATAAATTTTAATTGTGATATATTTTAATTGTGACATGTGGATAGTTAAGGTTAATGAGTTTGAAATTTTTAGATTTATTTCAAGTGTATTGTGTGATAGTTAAATTTTAATTGTGATGAATTTTAATTGTGAATTGTGTGATAGTTAAGGTTAATTAATTGGTTGAATCGACATTAACAACACTTCAATTCGAGAGATATTCATTTTGTACAATGAAAGAACATTATGATAGAGTATGCAATGCACAAAAAGAGATTTGTATGGCAATTATCGTGAATCGTGATACAGATATACGAAGATATAATATTTACGACTATAGATGGTGAACCACCATTTGAGAGAAATATGATATCTTTTTTAAAAACAAATGGTGTAGTTAAGAATGTTTAGTATTAGATTCTGCTTTGGAACCATTGGCATATCCTTTACTATTCCCAAATGGAGATTTTGGTTGGCACGTTAATATATCGCATAACGTGCAACATAATTCTAATGGTAGGCAGATTCGAAATAAAGTTACAATGTTACAATTTGCATGCTTCAGATTTGCAATAAGGGATCAATTTAGCTTTTTGCATAAATCGCAAAAACTATTTTTGCAATACATTGTTGATATGTATGTGAGAATAGAAGTATGTCGACTACATTTTATAAGACAGAATCAAGTAAATTTGAGGGCAGATGTGTATAACAATATTAGTGATTATTTGCAAACGAATCAAGTAGGAGATGGTAGCTTAGGTCGTAAAGTGATTTTGCCTTCATCCTTCACTGGGTCTCCGAGAAACATGTATCAAAATTACTTAGATGCAATGTCAATTGTTCAGTACTTCGGCAAGCCATCGCTTTTTGTTACAATGACTTGCAATCAGAATTGGGCGGAAATTGTATATAATATTGATCCTAATGAATCATCTCATTTCAGGCCTGAAATAGTTGTGCGTGTATTTAAATCGAAGTTAAAAGAACTCATTTCTGACATTTGGAATAAATATATTTTTGGCAAAGTTGAGGCTCTTATATATACAATCGAATTTCAAAAGAGAGGTTTGCCTCATGCTCACATTTTGATAACTTTATGTGAAAATGACAAAATTGTCGGGCCGGCTGATATTGATAAAATAGTTTGTGCAGAGATACCGGATAAAAATTTGCAGCCAAAATTACATGAATTTGTTGTCAAACACATGATGCACGGTCCTTGCGGTGTTTTGAATCCAAGCTCTGTATGTATGCAAGATGGAAAATATTCAAAACAATTTCCAAAGGATTTTGTGCAATTAACGAAAGAATCAGTTAATGGTTATCCGTTGTATAGACGGCGCGATAATAATGTTTCCGTTGATGTTAGAGGAAAGTCTTTAGATAATCGTTATGTCGTTCCATACAACCCGTATTTGTTTGCAAAATATAATTGTCACATTAATGTCGAGGTGTGCACTTCCGTCAAAAGTATTAAGTACATATATAAATATGTATATAAGGGTTTTGATAGTGCAACTGTTTTAATTCAAAGTGAAAGCACAAACGAAAATGACTAACAAGTACAAGTTGAAGTAGATGACGTTAGAAATTTTTTGAATGATCGATATGTGGGATCAACTGAGGCTATGTGGCGAATATATGAATTTCCTATGCATTTTCAGTCTCATATTATAATTCGTCTTCACATTCATTTGACACAAAGACAAAATATTATATTTCGCGAAGACCAAGAAAGACAAGCAGTAGAAAATCCTAAGCTTACGAAGCTATTAGCTTTCTTTCAATTGAATCAAAGTGATTCATCTGCTAATCAATATACGTATATAGAAATTTCATTGCATTATGTTTGGATTGATAGTAGAAAATCTTGGCAAAAAAGACAACGAGGAGGAGATAAAATTATTACTCGGATGTATATGGTGTTTCCCAAAGAAATTGAGCAATTCCATTTAAGATTACTTTTGTTGCATGTAAAAGGGCCAAAATCATATGAAGATGTGCGTACATTCAATGGAATTGTTTATAGGACATTTATCGAATCATGCTAGGGGAATTGCGTCCAATTATAACGAGTGGAGAGTTTCTCTCAATGAAGCTAAGACATTTAACTCAGGAAAACAAATGCGTAATTTGTTTGCGATTAATTGTGGCTTCAATATTCCAGCAAATGCATTAGCGCTTTGGGTGGAATTTAGAAATCATTTAAGCGAAGATTTCGTTAGAGATGGTTGTAGTGTAGATGTTTCTTTTAATAGAGTATTATTGGAAATCGAGGATATTTTGTTAACACATAATGTTACATGTACGTCACTTGGTTTGCCTACACCTACAATAATGCCAGAATTTGCTGATCTCGATATTTTTGATCCTTTCGTAGAAGAATGTTTATTTAATGAGCTTTATGATTGCGCAAATAATGAACAGCGTGATACTATTGATAAAGTTATTCGTGAAGTTCAGTATTACGATACAGGATCAAATGTGTTTTGTTTGACATCCCATGCAGGTTGTGGGAAAACATTCACACAAACGGCTATAATTCGTAAATTAAATTCCCTTAATCTTCGCTGTATTTCGTGTGCATTTAGTGGTATTGCTGCGAGTCAAAGCAATGCATAATAACACAATAGATTGTGAAGTACTCACTGGAGTTGCTCGCGGAAAACGTGTTTTGATTCCACGCATACACTTGACGTATTCAGGGACTGCACTGCCATTTAATTTTCAAAGAACACAGTTTCCACAGTCATCAGCGCATTTGCTATGACAATTAACAAATCCCAAGGACAGACATTTGATAGAGTTGGAATATTGTTGAGGAGACCTGTTTTTTCGCATGGTCAACTTTACGTTGCAGCCAGTTGAGTTAGATCATTTGACGGACTTAAATTTTAAGTCAGTAATGAAGGTGGACAAGGTCATTTGGCTAATGATGAAAGGGTTTTTACAAAAAATATTGTTTACACTGAAGTTTTGAGAACTTCGTGATATAAAATATAGAATTATTATTATGCATTATTATCATTTTAGATTTCATTCAGTTTGAATGTTTTTCAATATTAAATTTTTTTCATTCGTTCATTTGCCAATTTCATTTCTTTGTTTCTTGCCTTCACTGCATACCGCGATTTGATTTCGTGATGGCAGAGTATAGGAATTTGTTTGATAATTAACACGGGAGCGAGATGTTGTGCAAAGTCGCATTGTCGAAATTATGCAATAAATTGACGCAATAAATTGCGTCAGAATTTCGAATTTCTTTAGAAGAAGGTGCTGTTCTACAAAATTGCTGATTCCTATACTGATAACTTTCCGATATCACCTGAAGAACAAATGTACGGAGCAGATGTTAAGATAATTTATTTGTTAAAAAGATTTCAAAATGGAGCATCAGTTCGAAATTTTATCGGTATTTCATTCAAACAATTCATCATATTTCATATTTCATACTAATTATTTTCTTTTTTCGCAGGTGCATATGTGGTCACATATGACGACAAATTTAAATTAAACGATTTGATTGGATTGATAATACAAGGAAGAATTAAGCCAAAACCAGAAACACAACAAATAATTTTGCACGAGATGAAATTATAAATTTTAATTTATTTTTTAAATTGTTTTCTACAACTTTCTTTAGATTTTGTTCATATTTTAATCAAATTCATCAATAAAATTTAAATACTATTAAAATAAATAAATCGTATTTTCTATTGGTCGAATTTCGACCACTGGCGACCCTAGTAATAATAAATAAGATGGAGTCGTATGGGATTCAAGCCTTCAAAATGAAGAAATTAGACCTAGAAAGGAGAACGAGAAACTAGAACAATAAATAGGGCAAATTCCAAGAAAATGCGATGAAAAAGTCGAGGTAGATCGAAAATCACAAGATCATGACTTGAAATGCCAACATAAAAGAGACCCTCCTTGAAGTAATGCGAAAGCGGATCCGCGGGGAATAAGTCTTGTCATCGGTTTAATGGTGCATAAAGCGCTCCACCTCCTTACCACCAAAAAAAAACAAAAAATATAAATAATTTCTTATTAGCTGTAGTAGCGATATAATAAACACTCTATGGAGAACAAAGCTAAACACAATACTTAATTGAAAAGGCAATACATTCCGCGGCATAACTTCACATATTCAGATCTTTGTTCTCACACAATAAATAGATACATTGAGATACATTTGAGATACATTGTTTATAATTCTGTATTTATTAAGTTGCTTTCTCTTTAAAAGCATAGACTATTTATAAGTGTAAAGTTATGAGCTAATCAATCTTTCCTGGCAGCTTGCATCTAAATACCCACTTCCGCTAACGCACATTTTAGACTAACATACCCGTCAGTTTCCCATATATAATGTTTGACTCAATACACCGTGTTTTTTGTGCTATTTGGTCCATTTGGGCCAAAGGCGCATTTTACAAATTATACAATTATATACAGGCACCCACAACCTGTTTTAGAATCTGCTATAAAATCTGCTAGAAAAATGATACTAATTGGGCTGCTTGGTAGATGGCTAAAGGTGGTGACTTGTTTCATGAACTCAAGTAGCGTTTTTGTCTCTTTTTGTAGCTACATCTTCATCACCAATTGCTTATGAGAATGTTTCTTTAGAAGATTAGATTTACTCTTTTCAATTTAAGTTTTTTGTAGTTACTTCTACCGTTAAATTCTTTAAATTAAGCTGCTTGGTTGGAGACTTGAATCAATGAATTCAACTGGCGCTTTCATTTCATTTTATTGCTATATCCTCTCTTTTTACTGGTACTTGAAATGCTTCAAGTAATAGTTGAAATAAAACCACTCTCTGCAATTTGAAATTCTTGGAACCACTCACATAAATCCACTCTGATCTATGTAAGATCTTTGAATTGTTACCACTGGTGGATTCTTAATATTCAACAGCTTGGTTAGTAACTAGAGGTGCTGAGCTGTGAAATTTAGGACTATTGAAGCTACTTCTGCTCCACTTTGGGTCTTTGATTTGTGACAAAATTCTTGTGAACAGAAATATCGCTTTTATCTATTGTTTTGTGTCGAATTAATAATGACGCAATCTAAAAGACGATACAGTTAGGTTATTGACATATTCTTAAGTCTATTTTTTACTGTGTAACTTAATTTTTGTGGTATAGTTTAATAAAAATTTCAAAACTTTTTTCCCAAACCTTTCGATATTTATTCACATTATGGCAATATACACCTCCTAATCAAAATTCTCTAACTATATCTTTAGAGAGCGCGTTTGAATATAAATCTTTCAGCTCATGCAGAAGAAAGCCTAAAATTATACAACAAAAATTGAAAAAAAAACCGGAGCGCGTGTAAATATTTATATGCATTTGTATCTGGATAAAAGGCCTAATTCTTTTTTATTACTTTCTTTCGCACATACACATCCATCTTCAAAAATCTGTGTTCTTAACAGTTAAAATATAAATGGCCTAAAGTTTTACAGTAAAACTTTTCTTATGCGTTCTCTTATCACTTGGACATTATTTCTAAAATATACAAAAACAAAACCAACAAATCATTGCTAACATATCTGAGAAGGCCGCTCTAAGCAAACACATATGCAATCTCATATAAGTGTACGTAAGTGTATCTCGTATGTATGAGAGTGTGTGTGTTTAAGTAAGGATGTGCAAATATGCAAATAAAGCTAAACAATTGCTTTAAATATCGTTTAAATAATTTTTCAAAACGGAAAATACTGCATTCCTTACACAAACACATGGAGAAGGAAGGAATTAAAATAGCAACGTCACATAAACAATTGCAGAACAGAGTAGGCAGATATAAGGAAGAAGCAAAACAACAACAGCACCAACAATAAAGGCAAGAGAAACAAAAATAGCAACAATCAGAATAATTTTAAAAGGAAAGTCACTTAAATTATTGCACTTGGCAACTTCCGTTTGACACGCGTTTTACTTTTAAATATACCAACAATTACAACAATAACAACTATAGCAGCACATATAGCAGCAACATAGCAGTATAGCAGTATAACAGCGAGGCAGTAGCAGGAATAGCAGGAATAGCAGCACAAACGTCATTATCATCTCACTTGAGTGTGATAAAAAACGAAGAAAATGGCGCATACAAACTTAAGCAATTTATTAAGTAAGTTAGCATGAACGCTGCTGAATGCTGCTGAATACTGACTGGTTGACTGGCTGACTGCTTCATGTATGAGGAGCCCAAGACGAATGTATCTGTTGAATGTGAGACAGTGAAAAAGTGTTGAAAATTTAAGATATGCAAAAAATAATGTTGAGAATTAAGTGTTGTTTCTCAGTTGAAATAACAACGCATTTGTCAGATTAAACAATAAAACAGCACTGTGAGCATATAAATTTATGTTCCCATATAAACTTTTTTGTTAAAGATACATTTTAAAATACAAAATAAAGATATTATGTATAAATGTAGAATATCAGCAGCGAAAAGTTTTCATCACTATTTAAAATAAAATATTATACTTAAATTTTATGTGATATATGGTATAATAGGTTTACAGCAATTTGTACTACGGCTTCTATAATAGGTTAAAAACAATTTACTGAAAGAAAAAGAAAAATTTAACTATTTATAATGTAAGAATGCTATTGCTTTCCAATTTGTCTATAAACAACATAAAAAATTGTCAAAGTCAAGAAAATCTCTATGAGAGACCTTTCTTAAAATACATATAAAATTACTGCTTTACTAGGAAAGCATATTTTGGATTAGCAAAACTACTATTAAATAAAAGTATCAAAGAGCAACTGCTATAGCTGCTGTATATTTGTTATTTATTAACAGTCAGCTAAAATCTGTCTGAATACGTCGGTAACATACTGTTAATTGATTTGACATAATGCTGTTACTATTCTGTTATTTCTGATACAGTCATTTGATTATTGCTATTGTGTTGCCCCATTAAGTATGCTACAATATTTGCTTTTGCTATTTCTGATATTCATAGTTTTGCTATTTACTATTGCTATTTTGAAATTTAATGTACTGCTATTAACATTTTTGTTATTTTGTTTTTAATTTTAAAAACTCTTAATTTACAAAAGTTAAAGAATAAACAGCACTAAAAGCGTTAAGCGCACAGTACAAAAAACAGACAAACTAAAAGGAATAATTATCTGACGATACCCAAATATATCTAATTAATACCTCAACTTAAACATTGTTATTATTAAGAGGAGGAAGCCCCCTTCTGAGCCTAGAGACACTCTACAACCTGCTGCGTCAATAAAAAGTAGTATAGAATCTAATCTACAAAGTTTTATTGTCTCTTCCGTTAGAATATACATGCCCAAGAGTCTATTATGTTTGAGCATTAGCACAGTGCATTGTAATAGCACATGTGTGCCTAACTTTTTATTCTCTTTACAGAATCTACAGTTAGCATCCGTTTATATGCCCAGTCTCGTAAGGTGGTGTTTAAGTTTACAGTGCCCTGTTAAGATTTCTCTAATGATTCTAAGATTTTCTTTTAATAAGTCCATGCTATCCTGCTATCTTCTATTGTTGCCTTGGTACCAATAAGTTATTTGAATTTGAATAATCCTAGTAGAGAGCAAGGACTGTACTGTATCTTAGTTTACAGATACAACTTAAATATTATCAGTATTGACATTTTTTTATAAAGTCATAATTAATTTTCAATAATATATAATACCATGAATATGAAATCATGATAATTCAAATAAATTAATTAAAAATTGCGCATCGCTATAACTTGTTAACTCAACACTCAAGTCAAATCAAATATTTCAATCTAGTATTTATTCATTGTTATTTACAGAGGTTGATAAACATTTAAGGTTCACGTTTAACTAAATTGCTGTGTGCTTCAAGCCACTGCTGATTGTTATTAACTTCAATTTGATGTATTAGTGGCTATTTAGTATTATATTAGTATTCATAACTTTAAAAAATCACATAATTTTGGCTATCCTTACACTCAGACAACAACAGCTAAAGAGTTTTGATTGTTTCTATAACTTAAGCTAATGAAACAGTATTCATATCATTAATATAGAATTCTATTAATTTTAATTAAGTCAAAACTGTCATAATTAAGTCATAATTAGGTCGTAAATATGTAACTATATTTATTGATCTACTGATGACTCTAATCCTATCAAGAATCTACTTCAGTTCGAGATAATATTCAGTATTAATGAAGTAGTTTACTGGTCACAGTGCTAACCTTTTAGAAATCATTAAATTTGGTCACCGTAACCGGTATGCTTGTATATGCCAACTCAGACTGCTGCAACTTGTAATTTTGTCAGGTTTTGGAAAACTTACACAAAACAAACAGTGAAAATAATGTAAACTAATAATAATTGAGTTTATTAATCTATTAATTTATTAATTGTAATCTCTTTAGTATTTATACCCATTAGAAACACTTTTTACAAAACACTTCCAATCAACGGAAATAAAATACTTATATACGTACTCGTATATTATATAGCTCAAAGATATTCTTGACCAGGAAAGCACTATTTCACATTAGCACAACTGCAACATTAAAAGTCAAATCTTGAATGGGCTAAGCTTAAATACAACTTATAATAATAAAAATATAAACACGAATTTAAACAATTTCTTTTATTTATTATTGTACTTTACAATTTTTGAGGTCCTTACAGAAATAAATCTACCACAAACCAATCGAAATCGCTTATCCTCTCGCATCAGTAAGCCCAACCAATCAAGTGGAAATAGATTTCGCGAGCTCAGCAGTAAACACCGCTACCTCAAGTGTAACAATCTAAAAAAATTGTATCCTAAAATGATGTATATGAGAATTTTGAAATTTAGTTTTTTCTTTGATATATTCAATAAAAAATTTATAATAACAGAAGAAGAGGACTACTGCTAACATAACGACAACTAACCAACTCAATAAGCACGCAATAAATTTCATTGAATGAAGCGCATAAATCCGCTAAATCGAAGTAAAAACGACAGATAACCGAAAACGCAATCCTTAAGTATGGTAGATATGAGAGTTATGCTCCTCACAGTTATTAACTCTTCAGAAGAGTTTTGGTAAGCAAAAATCTTCAAGTGAAAATCTGCGTTTGTCATGTGAAAGTGAAAAATCTCATTTAAGCAATTTTGAAATTAAATAAACTAAGCGAAAAATTAGTTTTTTAACTTTTTAAATTGGTTTATTTCATGGAGTTTTGATTTTTCTTGCGCTGAAAGTTGTGCATATATAAGTTATGTATAGTAAAATATATAGTAGCGTGTAAGTTAGGTTAAGGAGGATATATGGGTGAAAGTGTGTTCACATGCAAGCACGTGGAAAAACGCTATATTACATTTCACAGCATTCAACACAAGTGTGCTTAAGTTGGCTTTCACTTAGACGCCTGAAATGTACAAAGCACTTTCACACGTTGACAGCTGCAAAATGACATTTGAGTTGCTTCAGAATGCTGCAGTTGAAAGGGAGAAATATCATCGTTTCATATAGTCAAGAAATAACTTTAATTGGTGGTGATATTATAAAATTTTTAAATGATTTTTTGCAATATTTTTATATTTGCTTTAGATTAAAAGAATCTAATATAGTATAGACTAGTGTAGTTTAATCTGATAAACACATCTTCTACAATAACAAAAACATTACACTATGCCTTTATAGTTTATTTTTATATCATTTATACTTTGTTTATCCTGCAAGTTTTAAGTAAACTAAAGCATTTAACGTGATTAAAGTTAAATCTCGTTCGAATAGAGTTTAAATTTTAGTCCAACCTGAAAGTATCCAGTGATAATTGTTAAAAAATTGTATTGATTTGTGCAAAGAATGATTTAGTTGTTGTATAGAATAAATAAAATGGTAACAAAAAGTAACTCTAAATTAAGTAATTCCCCTAGAATAAAACGAAATGATAGACCTGTCATCCTACTTTCCTAAGGACTATACTATTTAATTCAACTTATGCGCCGTGATATCTGGTAACTAAGAACTGACCATTATTAAGAGGCCCCTTAAAATAATCTACAATTCATTGTAGTATGTATATAACGTATGCAATGTAATGGAATTACTTTTAAGATTCTTGAACTTATTGTTAGTATTTTAATTAAAACGATTTATAATAAAAACATTTTGTTAAATAAAAATAAAAATAAAAATAAAAAAAAATGATTTATATATTATATGATACTAAAAATAATTATTAAAAAAAATTAATTTCTTTATTACAATTATATAGCCTAATTAAATATTCGTCTTTAGTTTAACTAGCATTCGGCCAATGATTGTAATTCAAGCCCTATTGTGTTTCAGTTTCTTTCAGTGGTTAGCGATGGTAAATAATTCTTCTAATATTACGTTCAATTTTTATCGTGATATAAGGAACTATATTAGAGTCCAATCCGACTTTAATGCAAACAAGTTTGCAAATATGCTGACCATCACTAATTTTCCTGATTTTTTGAAGTGATCAGCATTAGCTTGAAAAGTAGCGAACACACTAATTATTTCTCTCCCATTTTAATACCTTGCTATGTCTACATTAATCTATTAAAACTATTGCTACTAGTTACAACTAACTTACATTTAGTTAGAAGATAGAGTGGAAACAATGAACTACAGTAATTTCACAGTACTTGGTCAGTGCTTCTGTTACTTAAAGAATGAGAAATTAGTAACAATAACAACAACAACACAATTACAAAACCCACTGGCAAATTTATAAATATTGCATATGCTTAAAAAAGTAAGAGAACACGAAGAGAGAGCAAATTCACAGTGAGATTTGTTACTCTCACAAAAACAAAGAGCTATGTATGTGCTTACTTTTGTGTTAGTGTAAACGGTCACCTGGTTTTTACCTATCTGAGCCATTAAGAATTGAAAAGGTATTACATTTTGTACTGCTCCACTGTATTACATAGCAAACAAAAAATATATTATTGCATATGTTAAACCTGATTCTTCTTAACCGATAAATATTACTTATATAGAACATGAAACAGTTCAACCTTTTCTCCTTTTTATGCAAAAATAACATACATTATTTTAGCAACTGTCGGCGTTGCCTGAAACTATGCAACGATTTTTCATACTTTATATACTCATTTGTGAGTTTATTAATAAGTAATAAGGAAGTGCACTACTAGGTCCTTCGCCTTGGTTTATACGTTAAAATTTCTTTCAATGCTTGTTGTAAACGATTGAGATTAAAAATGTAGATTTAATTAATCTTGTGTTTCTAATCTTAAAGGATAAATATATTATTATTCACTCCGCATATGCAGTAACATGCTTTTAATATTAATATAGACCAATGAAGATATTCCATTACAAAAATCAACAATCATATTTTATATTTATTTTATAACTAAATGGAATTCTATTTTCAATACATATTTAAATTTGTATATTTTCAATAAATTGTTCTTAACAAAATAATGTTCACATTCCATTAATTTAATACAATGCAAATATATATATAGATGAATTTCTTAGTAAGCAAATCCTTCTTGCGCAGTTATACGTGTTCCATTAAAATTAAATTAATATAATTCATACGCTACGTGATACATGTAAAGTGTTTATGTTTTAACCATAAAATATTAAATTGATATATAAATATTAAGAGATAAAATCACCTGAAAAGTATAAATAATTCATTTGCGTGCATTGAGTGAATTGGCTCTATACTTATAGATTTTTAATGCATAAATAAATCCTTAACGATTTACACAGAACAATTAAAATCATTAATTTTCGATTTTCACTTCAGCAATTACAATGAAAATGGAAAATCTGTAATAACAACTTTTTTGTTTTTTGTGTACCATCTACCATTTATGCATTGCAATAAATGTGGAAAAATGTTAAATTGAAAAAAGAAAAAGGAAAAAAAAAAGAAAAAAATAGAATTCCACAAATAAAATAATTTTTCAATAAAATTTACATTTACTGCGAGCAACTTTATTGCAATTCATATGATAATTTTCAAGAGGCGCGCATGAACACACTTTATGTCCTTTCATTTGTACAAATTATAACTCATAAAGGATATAATAAAGGCCAATAAATAAAATAAAATAATTGAAAATATGAACTGCAAATGCGGAATATCGTACCGCTTTCCTTATACAATCACACAATGCATATGTGTTTAATATGCTTTATATATATGAGCGCATTTAAATATGAGTTACGTGCTTGTCGTAAGGACACCACTCAAATGGAAGGATTTTCGCTTTTGTCATATAATATATTTTCATTTAAGGCATCAAGAAATATTGAATAAATTTAAAATATTTCTCTGAAAAATATAATTAGCAAGATCGTTTATATATCACTTTAATATTTAGTATTGTTGTAGTATTGTTGGGAACTCATTCTACCCCCTATTATCTGTCGAACCATCAAGTTATCCATATTGGGACAACTATGGATATCTTAGAGGAACACGTTCCGAAACGATGTGGACAAATTGTTTAGCGAACTTTGTGCAATGGCATATAATAGAAACTTCTGGAAAGCCTTGTACCAACTCTAAAGTTTTTACTGGGTTATGGATTAAAAAATAGATATCTAAATTTTGTCTTCTGAAGATCTACTAATTTCTTAACAGCTTTATTTACCTCGAAAAAGGTTATATATCATAAAAGTTTTTGTGGAATAACTTGATTATATTTTCATAACCAAAACACGATAATCTTCAGCAAGTAATGTTTCTTATATATATTCAAGTGATATCGAACATATATTGTATAAAAAAAGACGATAGAAGGCATCCTCCTCCAACACAACACAATGGGAGTAATCGTTGAAGAAAGCTACTAGTCGTTTGATGTACCAACATGTGATATGCGTAGTATCATTCTCTCAGTATGGCTACTCTCTTGAGTAACGAGTATCGAGTAAGTCTTCACAGTTACTTGGTTCTTTTCGGGTCAAGAAAGGACCATGTCAACTGTCTTTAGTAGGAAGACAAGTGTTTTCGGATCATCAATTTAAAATATTCCAAACGTAATTGGACTGAAGCTAAAGGAATTCTTGTATAAGTTATTATTTATGTGATGGAAATCTGTGAATCACTTCTGATCAATTTTTCTGAGGGCGAGTAGCACTCTTGTAGAGTTGAATACCACCCTCTTAAGGTTGATTGTCAATCTCGTAGAGTGTAGTGCCTCCCTTATAAAATTGATTACCAGCCTCGTACAGTTGAATACCACCCTTCTTGTGGTAAGTAGCTCTCGTGGGATTGAGTACCAATTTTGTGGGGTTGAGTACTAATCTTATGACGTTTAGTACCAATCTTGTGGAGTTGAGTACCAATCTTGTGGAGTTGAGTACCAATCTTGTATGGTTGAGTACTGATCTTATGGGGTTGAGTACTAATCTTGTGAGGTTAAATACTGATCTTTTGGAGTTGTGTACCAATCTTGTGGGGTTGAGTACTAATCTAGTGGGGTTTAGTACCAATCTTGTGAGGTTAAGTATTGTCCTTGTAGAATTAAGTAACATCCTTTTAGGTTTGAATACCAACCTTCAGAGTAAAAGTACGCAAAGTCCCTTAGAAATTGCAGTCTTTAACTATACGTTTTAATTTTAAATTTGAATTAAATTTATATATACAGGACTCAAATAGAAACATATCAATTTAAACACAACAATGTTGTTAAATTACCTCAATACCTAATACTTCTCTAATAATTCTTTATAAAACTTGTACTTCATGTAAAACTATTGACTTGTCGGTGAAATTGAATTCAAACCTGCATTAGTTTTAGCCAAAAGGAATCTCAAACTTTTAACTTCTCAATAAACAAAAAAATTTTCATTATTTGGCAATTTGAGTCTTCAACTTTTGTGCCAAACTATGCAAACCTGAAATGCATTACTTTTCAATAATACACAATCAAACACACAAATATTGATTATTATTGTTGAAACTTTGGCTAAAGACAAACAGACAGACAAACTTGCAAACTGGTGAGAAAGAATTCCAAAAGAAAACGACTTTTAAGTAACTTAAGCATAACAAAAGTGCATCCTTCATATAAATTCAATGATGCAGAATACCTTAAAACCAAACGAAACCAAACTTGAAGCTATTCACAATATCCAAACTATCAAAAGCATTCAACTTCAAGAATATTGATACGAAAAGGCGCAATATAAGATTTACGATTCCGGCAGGCAAGACAAATCCGAGTGCAGTGTAACTTTTCTATGAGTGTGAACGCTTTTTGTGGCACCATTGGGACTAGGGACGCCAAAAAAAAAAACATAAAAATCTAATAAGGCTAAGGAGAATACTTACAAAAATTATGCAATCGCATTTATAAGCGATTATTACTTAATAAAAAAAGTAAAGAAATAATCCACAAAAGTAAAGAAACTAAATAAAATAAAATAAAATAAAAAATATGTCCATGTAGAAGCGAAAAGAAAAGGTTCATTGAATTTCCATTGAACACCTTAAGCAAAACGACTAATGCCAAACAGGAGCGTTGACAAAGCAGCCAAAATGTAGTGATGACAACAAAATGGCATTGTACCAAGAAGAAACCTGCACTGCAAAAATGGAAAATGAAAAAAGAAATCTCTAAAAGGACGAATTTTGGCAAAGACCATTGTCGAGAAATACGCCAAAAAAGCATAAAACTTTGTCCTGCAGCAGCAGCTGACTTTCCTCAGTGTTCTCGGTGTGCAACGAATAACGATTTTCGATCATAAATTCCTTTGGTGTGAATGAGTAGAGCAACAAAATCGAGGCATTGGTTTGGCAACTGCAACTGCAATAATACTTCGTTGCAGTTCAATGCTGATGATGTCAATGCTAACAGCCATTCAGGCAGTTTTGCACTTTTATGGTTGCTTCTCACTTTTTTTTACTCTAACAATTTTAGTTACTTTTAAATACACAATAAATAATGATTTATATTTGGTTGGTAAAATTCAAATAAAAAAATATTTAATTTGGCATACCAGTCTGGTTTGTTCAGAAGACTTGCTTAGGAATATTTCAGCCTGAAAGTATACCTCTTTAAAATATATTAAACTTTTAATTTTCTAAAATTATTTTTAAATACAATAATGAGGTAATTTTTTTTGTATTTATCATTACTAGGGTTCTAACCTAGTTTCCTCTTTAACATTAAACATTTTTCAACTCCATATCTCCAACTGCATTTAACGTAATTTTAATACCACCCAACTTGGTATGGTACTCACTCTGTACAAAGAAAGAAAGACTAAATTAGAAGCAAAAAGAATCCAAACGAGTGCTTAGAGATTTATGTGGTCAGCACAAGAATTCATAATCAGATGCTTCTTACTCCAAGAGAGTTTCCTTAGCACAAGAAACGAAAAATGACATATAGGACTAAATTCACCGAGTAATAAGGGATTAAATATAATACTACCCGAAAAACACAAACAGTCAAGAAACACTCAAATTCATCCAATTTCCCTGAATAAATAAATAATGCAATGATTTTTTTATTAACTCAAAGTTCACAAAATCTCCCCATATCTATATATGATTTTGTAAACTGAAATTATATTAAAAAACTAAACCCTTAAAAAAAATTTTCATGATTTTGATCGAGACTAACTACCGACGTTTTTAAATCTCCAAAACCCCAAAGATAAAATACATTCATAGTTCTAATAAAGATATTTTTTTTATGCTATTCTTAAATATCCATCCATTACAGAAGTTTCATACTTAAACTAAATTCATCATTTTCATTATCGTTCCTAGAATCACGTAAATGTAAAATCCTTGCTAATTCAAGCCTTTTTTTTTGCTTTGCAAATATCGAAACCGATTGTTCATTAAAGCGATTTGCATACGTGGCCGAAATTTCAGAACAGTTTTTATCAGTTATTTACGAGAGTACAATTAGCTTCACAACAAGTATTCCATCAAAGCTTAAACTCATCATGAACAAGAAAATTTAGCGAATACACGAGTTGATACCCGGGATGAAACATGGAGAATTGCAAGCTACAGTGGGACAAAAAAAAGTGTTTCCTGGCAAATGAGAGAAATTGTTATAAAGAAGATGAAAGTTACTGCTAATCGGATCTTTAAGAAAATAATACAATAAAAACAAGTTTTTAATTATCAGCATGTTTATTGATTATCTTATCTTTATCTTTTTATCTTTATTATCTTCATTGCAATGTATCTTAATTGGAAGTGAAGATGCTAATTAAATGAAATAATTTAAAAGCAATATAAACAGATAATAAACCAAAATCATAACATTCTATAACTATTGATAAAATTAATATTAACAGTTATTGGCCTCCACCGGAGCTAATCTATCGTAGACCCTTAGTGCTAATCACAATGAAATCAAGGACAATAAGTCTATAAACAAACCTTCAAGCTCTGTATCATTTTTCAATTCGAATTTGTTGGTTACACAACCACACTTTATATGGAAAAATTGATATTACTGAAGAGAAATACTATTTAAGCGATACTTACGATCGAATTTAAGAACAAGTCCATCCTCGATCATCGGTTCGTAGCAGAATAAAGCTCAGACTGCTGACAAATCTGACAGATCACTATACCTCGTTATTATCTCAAGTTTAGTCCGTCTGAGAAGATAGATTATCGGTTTATATAGAAGAAGAATCAGGGTTTTCTCACATGATTTAAAATAGTATACGCTCTTAATGTATCTATTTGATACTACCAAACTTTAATGGAAGCAATTTGGGCATACACTTGTAGGCGTGAAGGTCTTCTGTTTAGTTAAGGTATATTCATAGGTAGTAAGAAAAATTACTCATATATCAGATTTTTATATGAGTATTTTATTACTTATAGAATAAGAAGATACAATTAAAAAGAGGGGAGAATATATGTTTATAGATAATCTTCCTATTTATTTAATAGTGCTTGAGAATGGTACTTTTCAGTATATAAGTCTGTCACTAAACTGTCACTAAAATCACTAAGCCAATAGTAGACATTTGGAAATTCTAAAGGTTAATTTGTACGCAACATAGCTTACTCACCATAACAGTGTTGAGTAACTTAAAGTGGTGATTAAGCATATTCCAAATGTCATTCGTTTATGTCACATTTTTACTGATAACGTCAAAGTGGAATTGAAGCGAAAAAATTATATATTATAATTTTTTTTATTAGAACTGTAAACTAATTAAAAAGTTTGAATATTTCCTAAGATCACTGATGATATTTTTGTTATTGTCTTATTATTTCTATTCGAACCCTTCTTACGTTAAAGTAAAATTAAGTATGTTTTATCTTAAATTAAATCAAATCTTAATCCGATGTGGTCATACCAAATGAGAAACACTGAAAATCAGAATATTTACTTTAAAGAAATAATAGACTTCAGCTTCGTTCCACTGTTCTCTTAACACTAGAATTGACTGTAATCAAATCGTAAACAGTTCGGATTTAAAATCTGAATTTTGGAATTGTATCGTTTGCGGCATAAGTAATCAGTTAGCGAGCGAGCCTGCATATGCAATCAGTTCAACTTTTAGCTGAAATTCTACAAGTACTGAAAATATTCAAGAATCATCGCTAAAATACTTTTTTCCGCTAAAGAAATCTGTTGTTCATTATCTAACTATGAAAAATCTATTATAAAAAAATATGAAATATATACTTAAGTTATATTCAATTAATATTCATATATACTGTAGAATCTCTACACAATAAAAAGTATTTCTATTCCACATTTTTACTGAAAAGCTACTAAGATTTTTAGTAAACTAAATTTTTTTTTTCTGTCGAAAAATGCGCTAAATTGCAATTTGTACAAATCTCAGAAATGCAACAGAATCAATAAACTGAAGTTGATTTTTTTTATTTAGAGTATCAAGTATCCATTCCCAGTTTTGTAGTTTATCTGCTAAAGGCTTTTAATGAAACTGAGATACATGCAGTAGTTAACTCCAAAATAAAGCAATTTTGTGGAAATGAGAGGATTTATCAAAATTCACTGTTATTGAAAACTTCAGCCGTACAGTCAAATGGAAAATAGCCTATTTTAGGCATTGCATTTGATATGGCTTTGAAGTTTAAATTCGTGAAGTCAACGTATGTGTATATAGAATACATATTCTATGAAGTTAAAAAATTTTTAATCAAATCACTTTTCATAAATTATTTTTAATTTAAAACCATCGATCTAAAATACTAGTAGAAAAATAAAGTTATTTGTTCTTTGCTGAAATACTGAAAGATGCGTACATACCATACCATACATTTGCATCGCATATTTTGTTCCAATAACTTTGATCAATTTGGCCAAATTTCACTAAATATTAGCTAAAGATTAAATACTATCTAAAACCAAAATTAAACCGCTATGTAAACATACGTGTGGTCGTTTTATTCAATATGAAACAAAAACACCAAGAGATTTTCAAGGTAAACCAAAGGTGTCTAAACTACTGGTATCGACACACCATATAACTGACACTTTAGAACTCTGTGTTTAACATAGAGAATTTCAATGAAGCATATAATTGCTAATAGTTGACTTCCACTTTTAGATAGTCAGCATTAGTTTGAAACCCACCGTGTTGATATACCACAGCAGAATGAAACATGTATTTATCAGTTCAAAACTAGCTCGCATACTGAACCAGTAGATTATATTAATTTTGTGAATAACCATTTAGTTGAAATATAACTGATTCCTTATATATATACTGACGAAATTGGTTTTATAAGGTAATAAATAAAACTATATGTCACCATGTATACCTACAAACAATACTCAATCCCCAGATTAGCAAACATTTGAAGAGTTGACAGTCCTTAAAATGTCGACCCATGTGAACGAACATACATCAGATTATGGTCGACTTTTGCCAACTGTAGGTATAGCAAACTATATCTTATAGATCGCAGTGTAAAATTGTCGATTCTGACAATAATATTACCTGGTATATGCCGACTAGTAATCATAACTTAAAACAAAGGATCCTGTACCATCACATGTCTAATAAAGAAACTTTATATGATATTGAATTCCACACCTAATGGCACCATCCACACATTATTATGGAGAATTATTGTTTGACTGTTTGCATAATACGTCTTTATTATCACCACTAGAAGGAGCGTAAAACTGATGTGATCATTCGTCATATAACTGCCTCTATAACGGGACCTTAACATATGTAAAATGGAAGTATAAAATAAATTTCAGTGCTAATTTTTTCTAATTTCGATTATTTAGAACAAAATCAAAATTTTATTTTATATTAAATTCACATCCCTCTCTCTCTTTCTGTCCCTCCATCTCTTTCCCTTTCTTGCTCACTCATTCTATTTCTCTCTTCTTTCTCTATCTCTCTTTTTCTTTCTCTATCTCTCTCTTCTTTCTCTATTTCTCTTTATCTTTTTTCTTTTTCTCTCTATTTCTTACTCTTTTTCTCTTTATCTTTCTCTCTTCCTCTTTTGCGGCAAAAGACTTAAAAATGTTTTTCTCTCTCTCCTCCTCCCTCTCTCTTTCCCTCTCTCTCCCCCTTTCTCCTTTCTCTCTCTCTACCTTTTTTGAATGGCAAATTAAAATGTTTAAAAATGGTTAGTTTATTTCTGGTTGAGCACTGACTACATGCGTATGTGAAGGGTTTACTTTGATATAAATTTAATTAAATGTGATATAAATGTAAAGCATATTTTGTGTGACATTTTTAAAACACAAGTTGTAAATATTTTTTTATTATAATTTAAAAATAAATAATTGAATAGATTTCAAATAATTAATATGAATATAAACATTTGTACACTTTTTCATAAAAATTCATAAAATATAGCAGAATTAGGAGAGAAATTATTTTGAATAGACAATATACCAATACCTCAAAATATCTTAGTCTCTCTACTTAGGATTACTATATTTTCATTTTTTATTTTGACAATAGATGGCGATAAGATTTAATGTCAAATGCAGCTTTTCTATTCCACCGTTTTTTTCGTGTTAAATTGTTAGTGTGACATCTAAAAGCAAAGTCATTTAAAAATATTGACAGTAAATTTAATGCACTACAATATCCAATACTGCACTTTACTATATGAATCTGCCACAAACACACAGCAAAAAACCATAGACAATACGACATTTTGTCACATTTAAGCAAAATAGATTTTGAAATATGAATTTCAAATTCCAATACTCCTAGGTTAAAATTCTATCGAGACACGCGTGCACAACTGTTGTTCCAGTTTCGAAAGCGATAGAGATTTTGTACTTCACGGATTGCGTTCCGGGGGCTGTGTCAGTTATTTGTATTTATTTGTAATCTGTCATGTTCAAGGGCGCTGCTTATGTCTTCTGCAACTCATCCTTAAAATCCTAGTGAAATGAAAACATTTTAACATGTCATGTCACATATAAGGAATGTTACTGTATCCTTCCATGTTGCCTGCTTCAATGTGTCAGTTGTGCAAGTATGTTGTAGGAATGACAAATATTTTTTAAGGACTTTTTCTTTATTTATCCAATTTTTTCTTCTCATAATACTTATAATACACGTATTTGCACATTTTCCAATGCTAACTACAAATGTATTGGCTTCGATTGTACATTAAGACTGAAAAGTTTTCGGAAATTCTCATTTAAAATTCGCGCGCTGTATATTTTTCGATATTTTAAGTTTATGTAGTTTGGCAGCACTGTCCTTAATTACTATGCCAAAAATGAGCTCGATCTGTCAGACAGTTCGTTTACGGCAGCTGTTGAAACCAGTTCACCTCAGTAGTGCGTTGCGAAATGTCTTCGACGGTCGTACGACCGTCCTGGAAGGCTTTGTACCACTCATAAACTTGAGTTTTCGATAAAACTGATTCCCCATAAGCCTTTTGTAGCATTCGCAACGATTCTGCACACGAAATTTCGTTCGAAACACAAAATTTGATGCAAACTCTTTGTTCAATATTTTTTTCCATTGTTTTTTTCGCAACGCCCTACTGAGGTGAACTGGTTTCAACAGCTGCCGTAAACGAACTGTCTGACAGATCGCGCTCATTTTTGGCATAGTAATTAAGGACAGTGCTGCCAAACTACATAAACTTAAAATATCGAAAAATATACAGCGCGCGAATTTTAAATGAGAATTTCCGAAAACTTTTCGGTCTTAATGTATGACATAGAAAGGAACTATTTCCGTAATTTAAATATGTTTTCCAAGATTTCAATTGTGATGTGATGTGCACATTAAACATTAAGAAAGTAACTTTTGACTTTATTGTGACAGCTGGCATGGGAAGCAGAACGAATTTTGAATTTTAAATTCTTTTTCAGAATGAAATGTGTACTAAGAGTATTCATTTTAGAGTAAGAGGAATATATGAATCTATATAAATCCTTATGCTTAAGCCAGGCTTAGTTAAAATTCCAATATGTCAATCAGATAAATTGGTTTACTTTAAAATTATTTTATTTAAACACCAAAAATATGTATGATTATATATGTTAGAAGTATCCAAAATTATTAACTAAGACTCAAGAAAGTTCTCAATTAATCAAGTTCTAAGTTATTGTCTCCGCATTAAGACTTATCAGGTGCAACACATGTGGCAGCACTGTATTAAATCCTTCACTCATTTTTCGTAGGGTGTTTGAGATATAGTCTTCAACTACTTTAGCAAATTTTCTGGTGAATGCATATCATATTGATTCGCCATATCAGGTGAGTGTAGTGCTTGGTTTATCGCGTTTGTTAAGTACTGTAGCAGCAACTCTTCCACAACGATGGCTCAGTGTCATTCCCGAAATCTCGAAAGTAACTGAAAAGCGTTGAAGTCACAGTTTGAGACAGTTTAAGTTACTTAAACGATCTTTTGGGAATGATATGATATATGAAAGACAAAAATGCACTCCAGAGTTATAGTTAATTTAAACACAATGGGTAGTAAATCACAAGCAAATCTCGCATGGTAACACTATACAGTGCTACCAATTTACAGAATTTTAATTGAAGAGATATCTTTCATCATCGTACATTTATTAGATTGTATTTAGTTTAATACTTGCTTCAGATTTATTTTAATCTAAACAGCATAAAGATTATTTTCTAGAATATATACCGACATGTACAAATACCAGGCTGTATTGTACCTCTTTTACAATCCAATGATTGTATTATAAATATATTGCTATTTTCATCTAAATACCTAATACAATTAAATTCCAAAATTCAAGTCTAAACGTTTTGCTTTCTAGAATTTAGGTACAAAAAAAATAGCATATAGTACTTAATTACTTAGTTAGCCATTAAACACGCAAGTCGTCCTTAGTCACGTCGAGTAGCCTTCGCCAGTCAGCCCGATTAGTTTCTTGCTATCTCCAATTGCTTATGCCGAGCGCCTCCGAGCGTTAGCGACCTGGTTCTTCCACCAAAGGTGCAGACGTCCTCTACCACGTTTTCCAACTGAGGGTACCGATTCGAAAGCCTTTTTAGCCGGAGCACTTACCCCATAAAAATCCAAGTATTATTCCATACTCCCAGGAGCTTAAGAACTCAACAAAAGTTTTCCAACAATTTCTATTTTCTATTGTCTTATTCGTTAAGCGATTAAGCGAGGTTATTTTGGGTCTGCTTCTTAGTGGATTTAATTCTCATTTGTGTTACACCTCTATTAGTCTGATAATCAAATTCTTACTTTAAATGTAATAGGAGTAAAACAGAAGCATCGTTAAAACGTCGATGCAATTCTTCCATAATTACCACTCAGCTCCCTACCTTTTAACTAATAAGATTATTGCACTTCTGTAATAATTAATATGAATCATTTTAAAAAGATTATTTTCCTTTTTGCAAAGACTGCTCTTCTTGATTTTGTTAATATTTTTTCTATTTTAATTTAAAATTTTAATTTCTTTATTCAGTGTTCTGTGCTTGGCTTGATTTCCGTTTTCACAGCCGTTACTGTCCGTTACGTTTCAATGCGTACTGGTACTCGTACTCGTACACGTCCTCATACCCTCCGAGGTTGTCGTTTGTCGCTGCGTATATTTTTCCAGCTCATTTCATTTTGGAAAAATGAAACTTTTTTGCAGAAACTTCACAAATAAATATGAAATTGAAATGAAAATGGAAATGGAAATGAAAGACAAACATGGCTAAGTAAAATGATGAGTAGCTTGGGAGCAAGCATGGATAAGCTGCATTATTCAGAGAGTTCAAAATACAAACTACCGTACATACTATACGATTCAGTGGAATAAGTTGTAAAGTTAAATTAAATATACAATAATATCTGAAAGGATGAAATGAATAAAATCAAACTTTAGTTATTTGCTCTGCTACTTTCAAAAGGGAACTACTTCAATGTAGCCAGTTGTTTGCAGGAAAAAGAAACTTATCGTTAGAAAACAAGAAATTTTATATATAAAAGTATTTTTTATTTTCATTTATTAACGTATATCTATATATACATTTTCATGCAATTGATTTTATGGTTAATTTGTGTTAAAACTTTGTCATTGTTTCAGCAACGACAGGTAAAGAAATTAAGAAAGTAATTTAAAAAAATTTTTTAAAGGCTTAAATATAATAAAATTTGTCTTATTCATATAGCGAATACAGAATAACATTATTTAACAAACAAAATTATTTTAAAAACTTGTATAATAACACAATAATTTCGAAAAAACGGTTTAAAATAAATGATCCTGATTTGATGAAATCCCGCATTACCCCAATAGCTTGAGCTAAGGGAAAAAAAGAATTCATCAACATTGCTGTAAGAAGAATAGCAATCACTTGAATAAATGCAAACAGTCTATAGACCAGGCAGGCCTTCCTCACCCAATAGCTTGAGCTAATGAAAATAAAGCACTCACCAGCCTTTCTGAAACAGGAATAACAATCACTTGAATAAATGCAAAGAGTCTACAAACCTGCCATGCAAACACAAATTATTCACAGTCTGCGAATTAATATATATAACCACTGGTCTTCACTGCCTTACATTCTCTTTTCATAGTAATAACGAAATCACGAAGATGGAGAACATCTCATGTGAGGTAAGATCTGCTACGTTCTCTTTAATAGTAATAACGCAATAGAGCTAAAAAGTGTAACAAGCAGACCACCTGTCTAAGCATATGATAACCTTTTAATAAAGGTAGATAGACATTTTTTTTATTTAAGTAATAGGCTATTGAAGCACCCCGACCTAAAAGATCTATTTTGCGCCTAAAGGCCCAACTAGGACAATTTTAGACTATTTATAAATCTTCTAATTGCTGTGGGCTTAATTTTACCTATTTGACTTGGGACTAATATCCCGCTTCCAAGGTAATCGAGTCTACGTCTTGCAACCGCTGGGCAGTTGCATAGAACATGTTCTGATGTTTCCTTCTCCTCATGACAGAGTCGACAGGAGTCACTTTCTACCACACCTATAATATTCATGTGGTAATTAAGTCTACAGTGTCCTGTAAGAAGTTCAGTGTAGATTTTAATATCGTTTCTGCTAAGGCCAAGGATAGCATTAACTTTGATGTGATCAGGATCAATAAATCTTTTTGACTGTCGTATGCCTGTTTGGGCTCTCCAGTGTTCAAGTAGATGTTGTTGCTCGCGTTCACATAATAAGCTATTTGTGAAGCTATTTGTTACCCCGCAGAAGGGCTCTGGACCAATGAAAAGAGTACATGCACCCTTCTTTGCTAGGGAGTCTGCTATTTCATTGCCCTCATGCCCTTCGTGTCCCGGTACCCACATAAGAGTAACATAGTTCCTCGATGCTGGGGTGTAGAGAAGTTGAAAGCATTCCCAGACCAACTTTGATTGGAATAAGGATTTTGCTAAAGATTTTAGAGCTGCTTGGCTGATAGATAGACATACTTACATCTCTATTGTTTAAAATGCTTTCGAATAGATTCAGCATCAATAGATTCGGAAAGAAATGGTTCTCTTAATGTTTGAAGAAATGAATAATCGGTATAGTTTTTCTTTACGACTGCTACAATGATATTAAATTTTAAGGTCTCATAGCATTTTACAAAACAACCATCGCTCTTTTCAATCAAGATTTTATATCATCAATCAAAAAATTTTGGAACTTAATCCCTAATGAAGTTGACAATACTAATAATGGTTAGTTGGTTGACGGCAGGTCAGCAAATATATATCCTTTAACTTCCCTTAATTAGAATTATACGCCATTTTATTAACACATTCCTAAAGATAAAAATATAGAAACTAGATTATATTTATATACAGAAATTTAACATATACTTTGCTCAAAAAAAAAGTATTCTTTTGAACATTTTTTCGCGAAATTAAAGCTGGACGCTTACAGAGATAATGTTAGTGGATTCTCTTTCCAGTAAGTTTATAGAATTTCTATTATTTAAGAGCCAACGCGCTGTTCATTTGCGGGAGTTTCTATATACCACTGACCGAAAAGAATCCCACTTAGCCCAGTAATATTTTAGTGTCTTATGTAGATTTCAGTCAGTCGATGGTTTATTTTTTAGCATCTTACCTGCCTACGCAATTTACTTCTTCCATACACCCAACGTTTACATATAAAAACATGGCAATAAATATTAAAAATATAATAAATATATAACTATGTACCTCTTTCCATTCAGCTACAGTACGAATAGGGCCTTACATTTTTGGGCATGACTTTAAAGTATTTTTCCCTGTCCAAATTTCAGGATAAGCCAGGCAAAATGATATATACTCCGTCAATTGCTCGTGCATAACACTTTATTGTCCTGTAAAAAAAATTTTATTAAATTATATATAATTTAAAATAAATATAAATAAAGTTCTTGCCTTGTAAAAGAAACCATGTGAATTTGAACAAGTGATTTTTGTTTACACAATGTTTTTCACCACAGTATGGTGCAAAACGCTAGGCACTTTAATTTTAAAATTGATCACTGTTTGCCTAGAATAACAAAAAGTTTTTTGTTTGATAAAAATCTTAAGTATTTATCGATATTTGATTAATTTATAAAATTCAATAAATTAGTTCGTTAGGCTAAATATTTGTATGCTAATCTAGATCTGCTTCTATTTGAAAGTGTTTTGCTTTTATACCAACTCTGCCAATAAGAATTCAGCTGTATTAAAATAAAGTAAATATAATTCATAGTATATTTTTTAAAAAATTATTACTTACCTTATGTCATAGATTTTAATTCTATAGCCGTAAGTATATTATATTGATTATATAAACTAGAAGAAAATAAATATTGATTTATTGCTTTATTAAGTAAAAAATATAGTAACAAATTTGGTTAAATAAAATACAAATTACAAATGATTTTATTTATTTGACATTTCGTGGGATTTTTTCTGGCTTATCACAGGTAAATCGGGCTTCTTACTAATATTTATTATAAAAAATGTATATTTAGTTTCTGAACAAAAAGTTTCAAATTAATTTTCAATAATTTAGTGGTTATTTCAGATATGACCTAATTAAATTGGATTTCTTGTAGCCGCACATTAATTATGAAGGCACTACTCTTGGCTATTTACCTTCGAAAGCCTATTTATTCCAACTCAATCACTCTTTTCTTGTCTTATGCGCTTAAGAAAAATACCGCTTTTATCAAAAACTTATCTGTATAGTTAAACCCTATACTTATACTTATATGTATAGGGTTTTCTTCTCCAATAGATACTAATAAAATAATTTCAACCCTTAACTTAGAGTTAAGCATTTGTTATATTATTCTATAACGCTTATTTAGCAAATGTTTCAAACAAAATAGAATGAGAAACCTTTTATAGTCCCCAAGGTATAATAAAGTTTAACCATTCGTATATATGATCCAATAAATCAACAGAACGAATAATTATTTGTTTTGATAGACTAAACACTTTAAATAAAATGAGCAGTTTGGATCATGTCTGCTGACTAATAATATTTTAATATTCTCATATTGACATTTGATGCTTTTAACAGTCATCTGACAGATAAGTATCTGGCAACCCTAAAACTGCTTGAAATCTTTTCTATATGAAACTGCAATTTTTTTCATAGCTTTGTTTGAATTCGTATCATTCGTTCGCCGGTTGATAAAACTGCAGTTGTTTTCAATTGTTATTGGATGTATAATGAAAAACTCATTTAAACAAAAGCAGATTTTGACAAAATTTCAAAAAAAAACCGAAAAAATCTAATATTGGTAAGCATTCAGTTAAGTAAATTTCGTCTTTTTGACAATGTGCTATGGCCCATGCAGACAAAATACTTCGAGCTCAACAAATTCTCTGTTGGCTTTATATATACATAAATTTCTACCTAATTAAAGTATATATGATATATGTATATTAAATTAAATTTTTTTTTTTAGTCAAATTATACTTTTCAATCTATTTTACAGCTTTGCTGAAATCGAACAAATAAATTCACAGAAAAAATATGTTCCATTTTCTTGGTATTCCCCTCAGCAACGCCGCAATTTGCTCATATATTACAGTTTCGCAAATTAAATGTTAATTTTTTATTAATTAAATTATTATTAAATTAATTTCATTTCGTTTAGCAAATAAAGATTCAGTTAGTCGGTACTTACCGTATGAACTTTAATCAAAGCGAAATGCACAACCAACCACACCTGTGTATTTGATAGGGACGAAATAAACAACATTTATGGTTGGTTGTACATTTGTTGTGGTTTAAGTTCTTACGGTACGTACCGACTAACTGCGCCTTAATTGACTATTCTTACAACTGGTATTAAACTCGAATTTTCTATTCAAAAAACGCTTTAAACAAACAGACCAGCGGAATATCTATTGTAATATTGGTGAGTATCGTGCAGATACTTCATTCCTTTCCGTTGCTGAAAAACAACACGAATGTAATAATTCAAAAAATATAAAAATAATTTAACTTTTAAATATAAAAATATATAAAAATATATATATTTTAAATATAAAATTAATTTAAATAATTTAACGGAGTCACAGCTATGAGATTTAATCATATATGAAACAATTTTTATATCATTACAGAATACTTGACTGGTATTGCTGATATTTTGAAAGTACTATAAATCAACATCATGAGCAGATGGACTGATCTAAGCAAGCAAAGCTCTGAAGCTGAAAAAGTACAGAAACTTCAGACATTAGTTAAAACCATAAATATGGAACACCAGCTTCCACAGATGAACGACAAAGTAAAATGGTCTGATGTATTGTTTGAAAAGGATTTTGTTAAAAATCTAATGCCTCCATCCAGATTAAGTTTCAGAGAATCATTGAACTCATGTGCAGAATTTGTCAACAGTTATGTTAGCGGTTGTTACTTGTCACCTTACAGTTTAGTGGGAATATGGTCTAACATGACCCATGCAGATATGACAACCCCACTTTTCTGTAGCTCCTGTTTTCAATCCTGTAACATTGGATTTTTTCCGGAATCACTAAAGCCATCTCTTATAAAAAACTTTAAGAACTATACTGCAACGAAAGTACGGGAAAATATCAATGCAGCCTCAACTGGTTCACGTATAGCATTTACCTCGAAGCAATGTAAGATATGGTATAATACTATGATGGATATTCTGTATGTTCCTGATATCTCTACAACTCGTCTAGTTCATATTCAACAAAAATTATCTACAAGTTCTATTTATAGCAAGTATGAAGACACAGTAGAGGCAACTGGAGAAGAATATATTAACAAAAAAAATCTAACACTTTCAGCAATTGACAAAGTCGCTCATCAGCAAGAGCTTATTAACTTTCTCGGGCATCTAAGTATGATGTTCGTCAATTTTTTAGAGGAAAAGAGAGAAAGTAATCTTACGATAATATATAATGAATTTCTACCCATGTATACCGAATACTGGGGCTCTCCTATTAAGGCTAGTTGGATACCTCCACACTGCAGCTTTCTAAAACAGATAGAAAGAATTATGGTTAAAAGATCAGCTCCAGCCAATCTCTTGCTCACTTTCATTCTCAAAGGATTCATAGAAAATAGTTTTAATGCCGCGGTAACTACTTTTCTATACAACGCCTGCCTATATAACGTGCGAAAATATCAAAATGCTTGCATGGCATTGTTCTATAAAGTTGCTCAAGAGGAAATTATGAGAACATTTCCAATTTTAGTATTTGATCCAGATATTGTACATTACACTGAGATATATGCAGCGAGAACACTTCAGCTAACCACCGCCCAGTGGGCTACATTATTGAATCCTAAGACTTTCGTTGAAATTTCCGCTGAAGATAAATCAATTATTACCTGCATTTTGTTGGGAATATGTACCAATAATGATCAAGATGATCCATTATGGGGGCAGACACAAATTGGAGGACGTGATATGACGTTTCGTCTGCAATATGGAAGAATTGGTGCTGTCATAAGAGAACAAGCCAGTGTCTCACAAAATACCAGAGTATGGTATTAGTGGCGACCTTATTTTCTTCTAGACAACTCTGGCTGTGTAAAGTACAGGTTCCATTTTTATTTAACAGAATATACTATGTATAAACAATTGTTAGCTAATCGAGCTGTAACGGAACTTAAGTAAATAAAATAATAAAAAATAACTAAATATATTATTATTATATTATATACTGAAAGTTTATTGATTTTATTTTTTAGTTTAAATGCAAAACTAAAAGTTAGCAGTAATAGAAATCGTTTCATCTGGATCGTGACCTGGTCGAGATATCGAAGTTAAGTTCATTGGATCTTCTTAACCACACTTTAGGCTATGTTAGACGACATGATCATATGAAATTGAAAAGCTGAATAGGAGAAATCTGTATGACTTACGTTTTGATCATAACCAAAATTAGCGTAAAACTGCCGTGACCTTTCGTCATATGACTGTCTATATAACATGTTAATATTAATACCGCCTCTGGCGCTCACTAGACCTTTTAGATCGAGGTGCATTCATAGCTTATTATTTAATAATAATAATAATACTGGTTCTTTCCAACTAATCTAAGCATTATCTCTATTGAAACTTTTATGATTGTTATTTGAAACTTTACAACCTGGACTTGTACTTACTTGGAAATTAAAGGTGTGTGTCGGCCATGGCCGAGTCCAATGGGCTCTGCCTATTGTTAGCAATTATAATTTTAGAGCTATGTTATTCGTTTGGAGCCTCTAATATTTAAACTAGAAAATTTTATTGAAAGAATTAATATTATTATTATAAATAATTTTTAGAGATTTTTTTCGAACAGTAGTTAACTACAACAACAAAAATTTTATTCTTTATATTATTTTAATTAATTGAATTTTTGGCTGACCATACAGCTGTATTGTAAACAATATTTCTTAAAATATTAAATTCAATAAATATTTTTATTTAAAAAATTATTTCTCCTATTTTGCATTTCCGGCACCTCAATAAGATTATGTGAAATATAACTTTTGTCTGTCAAGTTATATATAAAATGTTTTAAATAAGTATAAATTTAATTTATTTTTACATATGATAACATCTCATATATTTCAAGCATATCTAAAACTTATTTATAAGCATTAAACCTTTTGTTATATTTATTTTCTGAACACTTCATATTTACTTAAGCCCAAATAGTTTCTTATTTGGTTGGAGCTGGTACTCATAGGATTGTAGTCCTTTTCACAAATGAAGCATACTACGTGCCCAGCCAGTTGCCAGCCAATATAACATTGTTTTATGTAGGCTGTCCCGTCAGCAATCAACTATGAAATAGAATTTCTTGCTTAAAATAACAAAATAAAATTGAAATGAAAAGGAGTGCATCCTGTTTTCTTTCTCGGCAGTTTCCGTTTCCGGTCGCTTGACCCAGCTACTAGGCGCGTGTATTGTTTAGTTGAAGCTTGTTTAGTTTAAGTTTAATTGAATTTTGGAAATTTGGAAATTTTCGTTAAGAAGAAACTTTTGTAAGGTTTCTTTTCTGTACTAGCGCTTTGAGGTTTGTTTTTTTTTTTTTGCTCACCATTCTTAAAGGTTTTTCTACTTCTCTAGCTTTTGTGTATATTTTTTTTTCATTTGTTTGTTTTTAGGTTTGAAGCAGCTGGTGCTGTTAACAATTTTCCTGAACATAAACGTGTGTATCTAGATGCCAAGACATTAGCGAGCACATATAGGAACTACCAAATACACTTTTAGTTGCCAAAGTTGGTTAAGTTAGTCGCTTAACTTTGCACGCACAAGTGTCACCACTTTTCTTTTGTTAGTTTATCAGCTCCAAAACTTCTATGTCGAGAGTTTATATAAATACCATATGTATCTATATCAGTATATATGCGTTTATATGTACTCATGTCTACATAGAAACTTTTGAAATTTGTTTATATGTAACACAAGGCCAGTGTGCGCTGTTGTATGTTAAAATTTAATTTAGAAAAGATATTCAAGTATGTTTTCCTAATGACTTTCTAATTTAATCTAAATTTTATTATTCCCCTAAGAGGGTGCAAAACTTGAACATAAGTGCGAGTAAATTTTTATTCCACAAAAACTTAAAAAACTCTCACTTATATTTTATTTATGGTAAAGTTAACTTATATTCATCGATTTAATTCCACCAATTAAATTAATTTGCTAAATGAAAACAATAAATTAACAAATTTTTATTATAATTCTTTAGTACAACTAATCTAAATAAATCCTAAATAAACTGTTTAAAAAATTACAATAAATAACTCATTTCGATTAGTTACTGTGTATGCGAACTTTTGTTTACGCCCTGAGCATTTAAGAAATTTTGCAAATTCTAATTTAATTAAAATTTTACGAAACCAAAACAAACATTATGAACTCATATGTTTTTCATATAAAATAAAATAATTAATATTTTTGCAAAATTTTCTTTTTAATTTTTACTTTTTCATTTGCTAACTCGCACCGCATTGGCAACGAACGAGCTAAGTTGCAAAGTATTTTGACTTTTTCATTAAGCAAAGTTTGTAATTTTTTGGTTAAAGTTAACATCTGAACCACACGAGGTAATAATAGCAACAATAACCATTTCTAGCTCCCAGCCATGCTACACACAAAGCAGCAAAGCAGCGATTTTATTTTCCGATTACGAGGTTTTCAGTTGAATTCTCCTTAAATGGTGCACCTCAGAGGAGCAAACAACATTTGCACTACAATAATTTCTAGGAAATATTTTTCATTAAGAAAAAGTTCATTAAAGGACAGTAATAGATATTTACAAATAAATATATATATAACATATAAATATTAGCATTACATGTCAAGCGAGCACTCCCACTTACGTTTAGTAGAGGGAATTAATAAGTAACGCAGATCAATTTTAAAAATAATTTATAATTTTCTCTTTACTCTACAAAATATACAGTAATTTAACTTATAATGCGGTAGATTGGTTCCGCATTATAGAAAAACGCGTTATAGGGGTATTTCCATACACCCCGTATACACACGTGCAAAGGTACGCTAAGCTAATTATGAACTGTACAAATCCCCGCATTATGTGGGGGAATGCCCGCGTTATACGTGGGATTGAAATCGCGTAATATGAAAACGCGTTATGAGGGTATCGTATTATAGGGGGGATTACTGTATATTTTGTTAGAAAGATAAACTGGGCTTTAAACGGTATATAAGTTAATGCTAGCGGTCTCTCAAATTCGACCCTTGTGCTTGCTTTCATTAATGGCATAATCATGAGATATTATTCGATTGCCTGATTGCTACCAAACGGGTTATCAAATTGTTTGTCTGGATAACCCGTTTGGCTTACGTAGCCCTCAACTTGATAAGCGAAGTACTTTCAGTTTTACTTGTGCTATTGAAGCAACCACACGTATTCGTTCGTTTAGATTAGATTAGATTATGCTGGCAGACCAAAAAGACACCGCGTGAACCATTAAGATCCATTGCGATACCAGATCAGAGTCTTATTAAGCAATTATGTGGATCACTTAGGATACGCGTTTTGTTAGCGAATTTTATTAAGATTTCAACAGAATGTGCTCCAATTTAAAAACTGACAGCCAAACTGACAGTATTTTTGTCGAGTTCTGGAGAGAGCCGAGCAATTACACAGCAGATGCTCTTGAGTTTCTTTTGTATCCGGCTCGTTGCATTTCCTACAAGCATCATTTGTTCGTTCGGTTATTCAGCATATCAGGAAGATAAGCTGGGCTTCAAACCATACTTCTGTAAAATCATCTAAATAACTTATTATCATAAATAAATAACTCCTTATCATAATTCAATAGAGCACTTGTTACAATGGATTAGCTAAATGGACGCAGATACTATTGAGTAAAAGTACTTTAAACACTAACTCGCATTTCGTTCAAGGAGGAAGTTGGAAAACTATACAGAATTTATAAAATAAATGACTCAATTGCTCTTTTGCTGTAGCTTGTTTATATACGTATAGCACTGTTTTGTGCTACGGAAGCGATCTGCTACCGAGTTTGTTAACGTAAGTTATTTTTTACCAATATACTTTTGAGTGTTCTGTGTTGGCACAAGGCATCGTTGAGCAAGAATTTTTAGCAAAACACTTAACAGATGTGATCAACAAAATATAGCACTCAGCTGGTATTGTCTCCTTAAGAATTTTTACACTTTTCAAAGCTAAAATTACTATACAGTGAAGTTGATAGTCATCATAAAAAAAAATCGTAACTCAATTAGCTATCGAGAAATGTATAGATAATTTAGTCAAGCGTTGGTATAGTTAAACTGCACTTTCTTAAGGAGTAGGTTACAAAATCACAAGTAGAGGTAGAACTTTTCAGCGCATAGGTAGCAATAGCTTGACTAGAAGTTGATAGATATTCATTTTCATAACATCAAAACTTTGATGTATACGATCTTCTCTCAAAAAGTAGTGAAAAAGTTATTTATTATATACTGGTAAGTCTTATATGAACATGTGATGAAAATTTTGAACGCAACTCAAACAAATATCTCATTCACCCATGTTTTTAATTTCAAATCAAAAAAAAATGGATAGCAATTTTATGACTGTAGTGATCAAAACTAATAGTTTGCGCATGATTTTATTACTTTAAGACAGACACAGGCCTATTATACCCCCAGTCCCCAGTCAAAGCTTGGACATTAAAAGTTGTGATGATAAGTAACTGGAACTAAGTACTTGCAAAAAGAATTAAATAATTTCATCAAATGAATTTGATTAAAACCTTTACATAAAAGTTAAAATAAATTTAATATTTTAAAGTTACTATAGCTTTATATGGTTTTTGTGATTTCCATAATACATATTATATGTATATCTTTGTCGTTATTAGAAAAAATAATCACGATTAAAACAGCCACACTTTTGTATGGTCTCCAAAAGTGTGGCCTATGGTCCACATAGGTCTCCAAAGTCTGTATCGCTGCATTATAAATATCTTAACGAACTCAATTGATTCACATTAATGTAAAAGATATAAATAGCATATAATGAAGTCATTATCTTTATTTAATAAATTCTCATATAAACATATTTAAGTGCTCGTAAAGCAGCAACCACATCTTAAGAGTAATGACAATAAAACGTTGAGTATTTAAAAATAATTGATTTACTTAATCTATACATTACAAAACTTTAGTAGCTTAGTTTTGTTTTTAGGCAATTTGATTGAGTGAACAGCTTCCTTTTTGCTTAACAATGCAAAACCAATTTAATCAACCGCAACCGGAAATGGCACAATTGTGAAACGAAATTAACAAAATCAGCATAAATCAGAACAAAATATTTGGCTATTGTTGGAGTGTAATTTGCATATGCAGATACACATAAAGTACCAAACAAATAATGAAGTAAATAATTGAGAATGTAAGTCAACATTGTCACATATGGACACATATCGACACATATCGATGTATGTATTTGAAATAAAATAAATTTAATATTTTAAGTTTATAATAACAAAATTCTAAACATAGATAGCCTCAAGTAAGTCTATGACTACAGACAAATAAATTTGTATGTCAACATAATTATATAATGACAATTAGAATGAGTTGCATAATGGCAATATAGAATAGCTGTAACACGGAAGCAGATATTTATCTATAACTGTGCGCATAAGTGCAGTTATATAAACTTAATGCACTCAATGTGTTGTTGGAAAATTTTTGCTAATTGGTAAACAGTGAAATTTACACAACTCATTTGCGTACCAACCTGAAACTTAAAATATTGATCTGCTTTCAGAGTTTGTGTGTTGTGTTGTGTTGTGCTGTGTATTCTGTGTGTTTAATCGTTATTATCTGCTTTAGTTTTTCCTTTGAGTGCAGATAGTGAGGACGCGCATGAATGCCTGCACACTTATTTTGCTATTTACTAAAGCGAGTACGAGTGTGAGATACCTACATGTACATGCATGCAGTCACAGTTTGTTTGTGGTTTCCGGTTCTGGAAAACATCAAACTTTTTGATTATGCACGCTTAAATGAATAAATGCACAAATGCTGCCTAATGGTCAGACAGACGTAACAGCAAATATGTACATAATAGACAATTTAGTTAGATAAAAAAAAAAAATTTAACAACGTTTATGTGTAGTGGAAGCAATTATAACTGCACTTAACTTGATTTCTAAAATCATATCTCCTTTTAGCGTATATTATTTTCCATACCAAATTTCATACACACAATTTTCATAACATACTTTTCGGCTGCAACATTTCGTACTTTCGCAATGCACGTTACGCTGTAATGTGCATGTATGTCAGCGGAAACCGTCTTGCATGCTCTTCAATTTAATATAAGCAATAGATTTCCACTTGGTTGCTCTTTACGCAAACGCTGATAGCAATTTTTCTTTTTCTTTTTTTTGGGAAAATGTTAGAATATTTTTCATAATTTTTAACAAATACTTTTTGCAAATGCATTCGGAAGAACACATTTTCATAGAAATTACTCATACGTCATGTAAGCCACAAATGTATTTAGAATTTTATTGCTAAATTTTTAAATTGTTATTGTCAAGTTGAAAAGTAAAATTAATAAAAAAAAAAAAGAAAACAAAACAAAGTAAAAGTTCTTACTTAAAGTTTTGCAATTTTAAAACTTATGCACTTCACTGCAATTCATGTGCAGGACAGTTGGACACTTTTAATTCATATTCCATTTATCTACCTTGTATTTCTTGCTGTAATGCAACTCTACTCGAAGAAACTTTCAGTTAGGAGTGCATTAAAATTGAAAAAGTATTACTGCAATTGAACTTGTTGACATCACAACAAAGTACATACTTGAACTTTTAATTACATTATTATTTAATTTAATCGTTATTTATTTAGTCTGTACTTTTTTTTTTTGCTTGTAATATATACTTCTAATATTTTTTTTTTTTGCAACTGTAAGGATTAGTTTGATGTAATAGAGCTTGGCAGTACACACATTATCGACAAATTGTTAACAAGACTCGACTTAACAAGCGTTAAGTACATAAAGCAAAAAGCTGTGTGGCTGGGCTGATATGTAACAACGATAAAAGCTGATGCTGATGCTGATGCTAGCAAGGCATAATGCAAAATAAATAAAAATAGAAAATCCAGCCCGACACAACACAAAATGTTAAGGATCTGCTGGTTACGGAATCCTCATATGCCACTTGTACAAGACTGATGGCAAATTAATACGCTGCCAATTGAAAAAACGTGCTAAGCCTATGCCTGTTTTTGCTCCTCTTTTCATTTTTGCTGATACTGCAGTTTTATGGCTTCATGACTGATAACGCATGATGGCTGCTTTGAGTGCCTCAACTGATACCAACTGTGCCACCAACGTAGATGATTTAGTATTTTACTTAAATTTAAGTTTAATGTTTGGAAATTTTTATAGCTCTTATCAAATTCGTGTAGTGTTAAAATTTAAATTTAAGATTTAAGCTTTTCTACACTTTTCAAATGAATTTTTTGATTCGTTAACTGTCTTTATAAAATATTGAACTATTATAAGTCGTAACTTCAGGTCTTAACAAGAGTGAATTACGTTATTGGTTCTATTCTAATTAAAACTTTGCTAAACAGAATTCCTGCAAGCCGTTTTATAAAAATAACAATAATCTGTTTTATATACATCTTTAGTTTAAAATACAAAAAATTGGTTGTACCTCCAGCTAAAATTTTATTCCAAATTAATTTTATCTCCTTCCAAATATGCTCCTTCTGAAGCGATACACATATGCCAACGCTTAACCCAATCTTCTATACACTTTTCGTAGGCCCGTGGAGGTATGGCTTTTAGTTCCTTCAGCGAATTCTCTTTTACCGATTCAATCCACTCAAAACACTTACCACGAAGGGGCAATTAAAGTTTCGGGAGCAGGAAAAAGTCGCACAGCGCCAGATCTGGCGAATATTGTGCCTGAGCGATGACAGTGGTGCCGTAAGGTGTCGTAATAAGGTCATATTAGATTATACCGGCGCTGTGATGAATCCACTTATACCAATTGGCCCATTCTGTTACCGTATAAGGAACTGAGAGGTTTAAAAATCATCTAAAATCTCAAAATGACAAGCTCTAAATGCGTTTTAGATGGCAGAACTGGAGTTAGCGGATATCCATCAAAAAGGCAGCCCTTAAGACAATACTACGACGCCGTGCATGTGCGTTTTTTAATTGAACTTTTTTGGTTATAAATATAAATTGTAATTAATTTAAATATATTATATATGTTGTTTTTACTAATTATTAAAGCTTTTAAAAACACAAACTGTAGTGAAAACCTATAATCCCATTCCAATTATCAAGGGAAAGAGAGACATTCGAATACAGAAGTCTTAGTATTTAGACAAAATTATATCTCAGCCAAAATTGAAGAGAAGTAAACAAGGAATGGGAGGATATTCTGAGAAATGTGAACTGCTGTGTATATAGAACCAGATTATTAATTAATGTATTTTATTCTTATTGATAATTTTGACTTCCATATCTGAAGAAGTAATATAGAATGGTCCTAACAATTCTCATTTTCACAAGTGTGTGGTGGTTATAAATTATGTGGTTGTCTTCTGCAATATTTATTTCAGTAAAAAAATATTTTATTTGCAGCTTGTCGTTTTTCATTTTGATAAAAAAATATTAACGTATATCTATAAAATCTAAATTATTTTGCACCCTTAAATCTTTTCAGTTTAGATTTTATTACTTCTATTAACTTAGAGAAGATATCAAATATATCTTTTCATTTTACAAATGTACTAAACGTATAATACCTCAAATGACAGTCCTCTTAAACAGATACTACTTAAACAGTATTATCCTCTTAGAGTTTCAAAATGAATATTTATTTTATTTGGTTGAGCATAGTCTTGGCATAGACTATTTTCTAGTAAGCTTAGTGGTTTTTAAATGGTCCATATTATAAAATGGCAAGCCCCAATCTAAATAGATAATATCTTAAATGGCGTTTCTGTTAAACATTTATTGCTAAAGCTGTGTTTTATTCCTAAGATCACGAGATGGCAGTGTGAATACTTTTATCTCAGTTTTATAGGAAAATATACTACCCAACTAATCAAATATATTCTTGCATTTTATAAACGTGCATTCTTGATTAAATTGGATGCAATGAATTATTTTAGTTTATTTTATGGACTTTATTTCAATATAAACTCTATTAAAAATGTATATTCAGCTTTTTGTGTTAAAATTCATTTTTATTGAAATATTTAAAAAGCTAAAGTAAAATGAATGCCCTCGGCTTCACTCGACACTAGGAGAGAAGGCAACAGAGCGCTGCAAAGGAAAGCAACAAAAAGTGCAGAAATCGTAAGTTAGGAAAGTGGTGTATTGTAAAATTTTAATTACATCTTGCATTCTCTGCTGTATTGTTTTCTATTAAGTTTCATTTCCGGCTACAATTCTCAACTTCACATTGCAAACAACTTCCGGTTAAAGCGCGTTACGTTTCCGTTGAAAAATAGTTGCTTTTTGAGCTGAGTTGATAACGCTGCTGGTGCAGCTGTTGTCGTTGCTTTATAATTTGCTTTGCCTTGCAGCATCTTTGACATTAGAACAGAAAATATACATATATATATATATATATATATATAGAGAGATACCAGCAAAGAGTAGTGATATACACTACTGGTACATAAATATATAACAACAAATGAAATGCTTTCATTAAATATCTGAGCATCGTGTAGAGATACTGAAATTCGCTAACTTACTAACATAAAGAATCGCGCTGTCACGCATACAAACTAACGTTTTGTATTTTTAATTAAAAACAATAAAAGCACAGCTAAAGCGATTTGCTTGCGCTCTGAAACAATAACAACACCAACAGCAACAGCAACAGTAACAGTCGCAACAGTCCTCGTTGAGGAATTCAGTTTCAAACTGTGAGATACTCTGATGAATTTATGCTCCCAGCATATACGGATAATATATACATATGTATCTGCACAACAATTTGATGTCGAAATCCGCTCAAACGTAAAAGAACCTCGCCGCGCGTTCTACTTTCGAATATTGGATACGTAGCGTTTAGCGGTTCTTGTGAAGGGCATTCGTTTTCCCCTACGGCTTTGGCACTTGAACAAAAGTATCCTTGAAATCATGAACATTCATACTCTTACGTTGCCATATATCACATAACAATGCAAATAAAAAAAATTTTAAAAAAACTGCAGCAAATATGCATTTTTACAAGTATGCGAAACTATTTTTAATGTAAGAATTACAACATCTGCAGTGAAAAAAATTGTATATTAGATTGGTTTGCTCTGGCATTCCTTCTGGGGTATAAATGTAAAAGGACACCAAATGTTAAATTCTAATCATTTTTACATACTTGCATACTTAACACAATTATTTGAAATAATTGCATATTTTATTAATACGAATTAATATGAGTTCCTTTCATTTGTTGAAGTATGCCAAAGGATGCCTTTCAATCAACCGATAATGAAATTGTTCAATTTATTATTGATTTCATTTAATACTGAATTTTATTAATTATGGACTTTTGTACAATTAATTGCAATATGCAAACAATAGTCAACAGTAATTAAATCAACAAATTTGTAAATGCCTGACATAATTACATTAATATATACTCTCATTATTTTAAATAATGGCAATCAACGAATGAAATCTGTAGCAAATACTGAATTGAATGCAATTGCAAGTAAATTATTCCTTAGGGAAATACACACAATGCAGAAGTTCTATATATGAAACAGATAATAAGGTATATTAGAACCCAATTCTAATAATAACAATATTATTATGTAAATAAATAAATAAATAATAAAACGTTCGAAGCCGGCAGTGTTATGCTGATAGGAAGCATTTATCAGTTTTATTGCAAAATATAGTTGGACAATAGCATGCACAACGATTAGAAAGTCAATACCCTTTGCCCTATAATGAAAAACAGCAACCCAACTTGAGAGGACCACACAAAGTCCTTTCAACTGTACTTTGTGAAAGGCTGAAGCCACATATAAACGCACTGATTGAGACTTATTATTAATAGCAGCTTCCGACTAGGTCGCACCACCCTTCACTAAATATGCGACACAACCAACGTACATGACATAGGCACTCAAAATCTTTTTATCGATTATAAATCACCTTTCGATAGCCTCATAAAGGATCACATTTACATCGTAGTATCTGAACACGATATCTCTGCAAAGTTAAAACGTCTGCAGAAAGACATTGAGCAGTTCCTATTGGTCCATAAGAGTCGAGTATTTCCAAGACTTTTGAACTTGTGCGAACCTTCAGACAAAGAAATCCCTTATCAAGTGTTCTCTACAACGTCCTCATGAGAGTGATCATGCTATCATGCAGAGCAGCTATTCATCGTAATGGTGCAATATTCTACAAATATATAAAACTCCTTACTTACACTGACGACACCGGCATCATTGGGCATAGCTAGCATGAGGTATGTGCTGTCTTTCCTGCTATGGAAATGAAGTCTGCGAGAATGGGCTTTTGCCCATTTTCATATCACCTACAGATAGAAATGCACGTCTATGGGTCGCAATAGTTGGTGGTATGTATGTATGTTGATAGCTTTGATAGTTGATAGCTCTTTGATAGCTGGGGGTACTACAGGGTTCCACCCATCTCATTGACTAATTTATGTATTCCTTATAAGCTTCATGATTATTCAGTGATTGATCTAAGATCTGTGTACCTCCCCGTGCGGAGAGTGTTTACGACTATACTTTTTAATCTTCAAAGAAGTTTATCTATTTTAGCAACACCACAACGAACAACAATAAAAAACATAGATATCAGCCTAGACATCAGACAAAGAATTACCATATCGGTATATAACGTCACTATACAACGCCAAGAATTCTGTATGTGCAGTATTCAAATTCCATTTACGCGTTAATGGAATTTTCTCACTATATTAACTTTTCTCACTGTATTAATTTTTAAAGAAATTTTTAATATAGAAAAAATTCACGGTGTTTGTTCAGTTATAAAACTTTTAGATTTTTTTCGAAAATCAGTATTCTACTATTAATATTGTTATTGTTATTTGTTATATTTCATATATAATTTATACAGCTGAATTAAATTAAGTTGAAAAGCTCACGACTTTAACAAGCTACAATGCAGACGCAATAGCTATGTACACAAAATAAAAAAAAAAAATTTCAACAACAACGATGTTGTCTTGCGTGCTTAAGAAAGTCGTTCATATATACAGAATTTATTTAGGTGGACATTGCAAAAAAGTAAATTATTCATTACAAGTAAGTTAGTGAAAAATAAAGTTTTGTAAACTTATAATTAAATTTTAGCATAACTATTTGTATATAGGGTGCATCAACAAGAACGAAATGAAAATATTGTTATTCTACGTTTCATGTACTCTTCTCATAGAATGAGTTAATCTCTATGAGCTGCTTAAGTTGTTGGTATTTTACATGCAATTGTTTACATACTGACTCACAACCATCTTATGCTAAGAAGAATAGTGAAATAGTATTATATACGCACTTCACACCACAAACTTAAGATTTCTTAAATTAAGATCCTTGAGTGTGCGTTCACACCGCATTTTTGCACTTAGCTTTGCTGTAATATTTAGGTGTTTAACAGAAATCTTTATTTGTTCGTGAGAAGAGTTTTTAAATTACTTTCGTAAGTGACGTTGAAAGGCATTTTAGTCGGAAAACAAAATTTAATTAAATTTAATGTAAATATAAATTAATATATAAACAATATTTTATTATTCATTGTATGCTCATTTGGTTTTTATTTCCTACAAAACCAAATCAATGAAAAGTTAAATTTTTAATTTTATTTATAATGAAACTTAATTAGCTGTTTATTGACTTTAATCAAATAAAAAAATTAAACATGTTAAAAAAACATGATAATTGTAAATATTTTTTATTTAACAAACTAATAACAACAGTTTTTAATATTTGAATTAATCATATTAAACAGAAATTTAAAACCAGGAATACAAATGCACCAATACAAATGCACCACTAATTAATGTCTCATAAATTTCGCTCATAAATAAATATTGCTTCAATCATGGCCAATTAATGTCAGACGCATACATAACCACTCATAGAATGATGATGCATACTCGTACACATAAAAGCATATTGATATTCTATGCCTTTACACACAGACATACTATACACACAGAAACTAACATAGACACAATCAATGATTTATTAACGTAACGAAGTAAAGCAAAGCAAAACCGCTCATTCACATACCAAGTACTTCACTGTGCTTGACTCTTCGCTCGTATTCTCAGCGTTATTGCCAATTATTTTTATTATGTCAACAGAAAAAATATTGCAAATCAATACGGTTACACACATACATACAAACACATAAATGTATACATGTAAACATGTAGTGATGACGGTGATATCAATAGAAATCCTATAACTAACATGCATCAACAAAAATACGTACTATAATAATAACAACTACAACTACAACTACAGCAACAACAACAACAACAACAAAAACAACAACACAACATGACAAGAAACTACGAGGAAGTAAGGAACATCGAACGACACAATGATTACGACAACTTGTGTTGTGTGTTGGCAACTTGAAAAAGTGCAGCTGTAAAGAAACGCTGCGCTGCAATGCCGGCACCGATTGCCAATTGAAATGTGAGTGAAGTCAAAAAGCACCAAACCTGGCGTCAATTTTATGATGGAAATCGCCGAAACGAGTATGAACCAATGCAAGAGCGGATTCCGCTCTACTTAAGGAAATGGTCACACATTTTATATAAATACAAATAAAAACTAGGTTGTATAAGTATTCGTTGCGCCTTTGCTTAAACCGTCAATGTATTGTACCAATTGGCATTACTACTTACTTATGTAGATTCTATTCATTTATGCGGTTTACATTTTTTCTTTCAGTGCATGTGCCTGTCGGTTTCACATACAAGCAAACTTTTTTCGCGCTCTTTTATTAAACAATAACAAAAAGCACAAACAACAGATATGAAAGAAGCAAATAGAAAAGCCATTTCAATAACAAATATAAAATTTGTTAGTACAACAACAACAATAGCAATAAAACCAACACAAAAAAGAGAAGAAAAACAACAGCAGGAATAACAAGAAAACGAAAAGGCAAGAACATTCAAATCTAATAAATGTCAATAGCAACAACAATGCAGGCAGTAAAAAGTGTAATATTGATTAAACGGAGAACTGAAGTGCGCTACACTTTGCGCTACAATTTGCGCTTAGCTCTGAAGGAAGGTTTTTGCATTAACAAGTTTTCTAGAGACACGTTAAGGTGAAAAAAATTGAATGTAGTGATTTTTTTTAATGAACTAAAGTACACAAACAGTTCAGTAACTTGTGAAAGCCAACTTATTTGATTCTGAAGAGGTTTTTAGTTAAATTAGTAAAATATTATAAGTTCTGCATAGAGCTCCATTGGATAATTAATATGATATATTCCGAGAAGAATATGTACATAATTTTTAAGCTCATTTGTTTAATATCATTATCATTGATTATCATTATCATCACGAACATCAACATCAGCATCATAATGATTAGCATCATCATCAGAGCTACAACCATAGCAGTGTGCATTAGTAAATTTCCTCAAGGCGAATGCCACCCTCAATCGATTTTTGTGCATTAATTTTTAGTGCTTGCTACACTTGATGAATTCTGCAGTTTAAAAAATTATATGCATGAACTATGCTTGGTTAATTGGAATAGAATACCCGTGTAAATGTAGAAAAAATCAAAAATTGACAATAGAAAAATATTGTGTATATTGTTTGATCAACCTTTCAACAGCATTAAAATTTCAATCTGATATTATGCTCAGATTTTTCCACTTCTTAAAAACACCATTGACACGTCGAATATGTAATGATTTCTACCATGGCTATGTGTTGCTCATGTATTATGTCGTTTAATAACCAGTGTTATACCCAGATCAAAACTTTGAAATCCTTTGTTTTAGTGAAATTTTGTCAATTTTCTGTCACACTCTTTCCGAAAGTATTTCATCACTTTACAGGAGTTGGTGAAGAAGTTTGAATCAACTGCTTTTCTAAACAAAGTTCAAAAAAGCATTTATACAACAAAAGACTACTGCAGAACTGATACCGAAAATTGATTTTAGCCCTATAAGTGTCACAACAGAGCACTTATTGGTCATGCAATCAGCCAATTCAACCCCGACGACACTGCTTTCACCCGGTGCCCATATAAAAAATAGATTGTTGTTGGAATAATCAATGATCTTCTCTGAAGATTATCCTAAAATAATCATATACTATGGTATTATCCCTATACGTTTGATGTACTGTACACCTTCATATAAAAATAGGCTATCTTATGACAATGACTCTTAAGATGAGTAGGTGACGAAGTTTGAGTCAATTTTTTTTCCGAACAAAGCTTATAAAAGCATTGACTCAACAAATGACTACTGCAGAACTGATGCCGAAAATTAGTTTTAGCCCCATGCGTATCTCAACAGAGCACTTGTTGGTTATACAATTAGCGAATTCAACCCCTAGGGTACCGCTATGACCCGAAGCCCATATAAGCAGTAGTTTGTTATTGAAATAGTCACTGATCTTCTCTGAAGTGTGTACTAAAACAATCATATTCTATGGTATTATCCCTAAACGTTTGATATACTATACACCATCATATAAAAATAGCTACTCTTATGACAATGACATATCGATCGGAATTGTAGCAAACTTCTTCATTTGTTAGTAAAAGTTTAGTAACTAAATTCTGTTACAGACTTGATAAAGCCATATATTAAAAGATGAGTTGCTATATCATCTGTGAAAATAATAACAATCTTCTTGTGATAGGACTAGCTAATTTTTAATTGAATTATAAAAATATTAAGACCCTATAACTAATAAAGTTTTGAGAACTATGTTAAGTTTAATATCAAAAAATATCCACAAAATCTATTTCAAAAACTAAAACTGAATTTATTGTCATTTTAATGTTATTGTAGATTACGCAAAAACTGGATTTACTTCAGAAGAGTTCAAAATGACATATCTTTTTAAAAGATTCTTTTACAAGTACACTTATATATGTATTCACAAAACTTTCAAATGAGCCCAATCACAAAAAGTCTACTTAAAATATTGTATAAGGAGTACAAATGAACAATGGAAATAAAAAGCACGTGCTTAAAATGAAGATACCAATCGCCACACAATCGCAACCACACAAAGGACTCGAAACCAAAAGGTAATTTAATGCTGCGTAATTTTGCACAAAAACCTCTTTCTGTTCTCTAGCTCAATTCATTCCATTTGCTGCTTTACAAATATTACGATTGTGTGGCATAATTTTAGGCACCCACAGGCTCATCTAAACACACACCACACCACCACACACCACACCACCACCACCACTCACATTAAACACACACTAAAATTTGTTCCATAATTCAATTCAATTATTACTCGTACTTTTTCAACAGAACTGAAAAAAAAACACAAAAACAATTCTCATATACATACATTAGTATAGTTCCATATCTCTGTAATATGTGTGTTGCATGCGTATGAGTAATTTAGTCCTTCTGCATTTGTTGTTTGTTTGTGTTTGTATTTGTATTTGTATTTGTGTTTGTGTTTGTGTCTGTGTATTGTATTGCAATGTACAGTGTGTACATATTAGTATATTTGTTGTTGTCCATATTGTTGTTACTAGTATTGCGGCTGTTGCTGTTATTATTATCAAATAAAATAAATTACAACATTGTCCTTTTGTTATCCTTGCAAATGTAAATGTTTGCCAAATTCACTTAAAGCACTTAATTCAAAATCAATTTCGCTACAATTCAAATCGAACTTGAGTTCATCACACAATTGAAGTTTGTTTACTGCTTGTCACTGTATTGAATGCCCACTCGAGTCCTTTTACTTATTATATTTTATGATTTTGTCCTTTGTATTCAATGCCGAAGTGTGTGTACGGTATTTGTTAGCTTATTTGTAATTTGTATTATTTATTTAAATTGCATTTTTGTTATTGTGCGATTTGATATTTATGCATATTAAATTTGACTGCTAGCTTTAAGGATTTAAGGCTTGCGGTGAAATTTCTTTGAAAATTTCAAACAATCAAAACATGAAGTTTGGTAACAGTTAATAATAAATACTTAACTTAAGTACTGAAATATATTATTTAATCAGATTAACGAAACATAGAGATTTATATACAAAACATTTAATTAATTCGAAACTTTAATCTATTGTTTCTAATTGAAAGTAACTGCAAACTATTAATTAGTGTTTCGAATGTCAAAAGACAATAAGTATAGCACATACTTAATACTGTTCCACTGAATACAATTAATACAATAATAACTTAAGTCATAAATAAAATTTAATTAAAAACAATCAGTTGCAGAACTTCAAAGTCTACTCTGCTCTTAAAGTTGGTTAATGGAAAGCAAAAACTAAGAAAAATTGACTATAAAAAAATTCAACTAATAAAGCTTGTACCTACATGTTATTAACAAAATTAAAACTATAAATACCTTTGTAAATATAACAATTCTTTATTAATGTTTAGATTAGATTAGATTTTAAGATGGATTGCGAACTTGTCACAAAGTCACTGCATACTTTGAGAGTTATTGTGATCCATAGACGAGTAGCAGTTAAGAATATTAAGAACGTTTGATTAATGTTAATAAATGTATAATTAATTTTTAAATTTGTATTTACAAAAGTATACGAGTAAAGTTAGACCTAAATATTTAATTAATTCAAATCTACCCTTTTTCTAAAACCAAATCATTCAAAAGTAAAATACAACTTATAAGCTAATGTTTAATATAAAATATTTTCAATTTTTTGAATAGTAATAAATCACAACTAAATTTAATATTTTTAATTTTAAATTAATTTTTACGGCTGTATGTGCTTTTCAGCGTTGACTGTACGCTGTCCATCTGGTCTGCGTGCGAACAGCGCTAATCCATGATATCACTACGGCCAATTATTTGAGATCAACTGGTGTGTAATGCACAAGGCTGTGACTCCAACCTATCTGATCCTAACTTCAACGATTCTATAATTGTTGAAACCAATACTATCCCGATCTACTAGACATAATGCATTAGAAGTAACATAAAATACTTATTACACTACTTGAAATCTTACTGATATCCAAACTTATTAAGTATTAAGTTCTAAACTAAACTTGGAAGAAAATTCACTTTCTCAATAATCAAACTAATATTTAACTTTAAATCTATGTTCATACTTAAAATTATCGGAGTTTATATATATACTGTGGGTGGGTCTTGTCTAATAAATGGCACTTATTGTTGGATAATAATGGAGATTATTGGGATAATGTAAAGCTGTATTCTTTATACAACATGTTCAAATTGAATTCATAACAAAAGTTCTATATTGTTTAAACTTTTTTTATTACATAAAATAATTTTATTTTTCATTCATTTTAACTATATTACTTCATATATTTTTATATCATTATTTTAAATAATTTCACGTTATTAGTATATTTTAAATATATTGAGTTTTATACAAGACTTAAATTTTGAATATATATATTTTATATTTTTCAGTTCTATATAATAAGAACTTATCCTATTTAATAATATACTCGAAAAATTATAAAATATATGGTGTCGAAATTTAGTTTTAATATTCCACTTTCTTTAAATTTTTTATAGGTTTAAAACTTGTTTTGTTTGGATCTCTGATCTATTAAAATTTTCGAAATATTGATCATATCAATCTTTTATGTCTTGTTGACTTCAAACAACTTTTTCTGTAAAAGGTCTTTTAGACTAACTTCATCTGTTTTACATTCAAATTTACAAAATTAAAACGACTCTCCCATTTTTGGCAGTAAATTACAAAATGCTCTGAGTTATATTTTCCATAAATAATATCCATTGTTGTCTTTGCTGCGCTAGTTCAGTAGTATCCTAATGTTTTTTCCATCTATTTCAAATTTTTTTTAATTTCTTCTAATGTTGATATTCTTTATCATGTTCTGAAGGCTCCCTCTGTGCTGGATATACTCCAATATAATATGATTTGTAATTTTAATATTACTTTAATTATAAATTTTATTAAACAATATGAACTTGTAGTTAAAATCGTCATTTATAAATAATCACATTGCGAATTATTCCTTCTGTCTCACACTCAGGTAATTTTTTTGTATATGTCTAACCTTTTAATTCAACTTCAAAATCCATAGATGGCTTACATGAGAATAAATGGACCATAATTTTATGTTGTACACTCATATATGTACGTAGCAGTAGAAGCTCTCATAAGTACACAAACTACACTACACGAAACTTTAATTTTTATCCTTGTTTTCCTTTTTTGAAGTGCATTTGTAAGCAGTAAACCGTGTAATGGTGTTAGCTGAGAACTTAATTACATTTTTCGACATTCTCGGGAAGAGTAATGTGCTTTCTTTGCCACAGTTTTTTATGTTTGAGTTCGTTTTTTGACATTTTTTTCGCCATAGTTACATTTCTGAAGCTAACGTATTTTAGTAAAAAACTATAAAAAGTATTCAATGTGATTTTGTGGTATTCTTGGTAATTTTTAAGTTGTGCTAATGACAAGTCTTAATCAAATATGGATAAATTTGATAGAAATAAGAACATTTATTCATCTCAATAAGTACTTATTGATTGATTTAACCTGAAAATAGCAAAATTTAAAAATAAAACCTAATGTTGGAGGCAATATATCTCAACTCTCACTGAAAAACAATATATAGATAAATAGAATTTCAAGATGTTCAATGCTCTATCCAAAGCGGAAAGCGTTAAAGATGTACTAGTTTCAAAAAGAAACTTACTAAACAAAACAAGTAAACAACAGTGTTGCCGCTGTGCATTCCTCGGTAATGTATTCAATAAGTACTCTACAGGAACCAAAAGTGATCGCATAAAACATTGACGGTTTCGAAACTAAAGGAGTTAACGTAAGAATCTTTAGTCTCAATAACAGAATTTCGCTCACTCTAGGTGTATGGCCCACTGTCTTTCAAGCGTAGTTTCATGTCGTTGAGATTTGTGCTGTAATCTAATCAACTTTATCTTTTAGAATAAGGTAGGATAAGAAATTAATAAGATAAATTATAAGTGACACTACCAATGTGGTTGATAGGGTTACCTATAAAAGACTATCTCACAGACTTTTTTTATAGACTATTCACACAGATACTCAAGTAATAATCAAACCATTAGTCTCTTATAGGTTTTCTTTATAATTTTTGGCAAATTGATATTTTGCAGTAATTAGCAAGCAATAATAGGTTACAGCATTATTGGATGCCTAGTCATCCTAGAATCAATGCCAATAATTCCGTAATCTGACAAGATTTCTGTGAATTAGAACTTTTTTTATGAGATAAGGTGGTTCACAACGTGATCTCTAAAAGAAAAACTGGTTTATAGCCAAAAAAAGTCGTTTCTGGTGCGATATTCCAGATAACTGTCAGACTAAAGAACTACTTTGTCTGTACAAGTACAGTAGGATGACCATCCAGTAATTTGATAGGTCATATTTGTCTGCGAATAAAGAATGTTGATTTCAGTTCGAGATAGATAAGATCTAGATGTAGACCAAGAGAATATCATCGGACCAGGAGAAACTATTTCCTATATTATAAAATATCTGATTATCGAACCTTAGAAAGTTTGTTCTTATTTATTCTAACGTTAACTATCAACATCTTAAGACACTTTTCTTAATAAAATAACCAAATGTTATATCGATTTTAAATAGCACAATTTTGAATACCACAAATAGACTAAACTTAATCAACCCAAATATGATGAAGAGCAAAATTCTAGAGTTTATTAATGTGCATTTTACGAGTATAACAATTCATTACTTGTTTTGTTATGGAATCAACAAAAAGCTTTAGCTTATATTACTAACTGTATTAATATATTATAATTTCTGCCAACTAAACACCTCCACAATTAATAATAGGAATATTAGTTATAATAAAAGTATTGCTTATTAGTTTCAATTAAAATGTGCTCAACTATTTTAATTCATATCTTATTTAAGACGAAACACTAAAAATTATTACTTGAGGCTCCTCTACAAGTATTTTCCTTTCTCAAGCACAACTCCTTAAACGAAAACTACATTCAAAAATAGCCACACTGTGATCGAATGGAGTTACCGCTTAATATCAGTACAAACAAATATAAATCGTGAATGTTATCTATATTTATGTACGTAAGTATATACTTACAGATATGAAGTTAATTTATGAGCCCATAACAGAATTCACGTGAACAAACACTAGTATCATTCAGTTTATATAGAGCTGTGTGTATATTTTATAAGCAAGCGTCTAACTACAATTATATTGAATAGACTGACTGTGTATTTTGGCAGTGAACACCAACAAAGGGTACAGTGTTTGTACCAGAACTTTCAAAAGCACAGTATAGTACACTAGCAGTGATGAAGCAATGGCAAAGATGGAATCAACAGCAGCAATGGTAATTCTTATTGTTGTCATTTGCTTTAAATAGATGCCGCCACAGTTTATCATTATCATTATATATAGCTAAGCGCACTTTACTTAGCCTGCTCGTGAGTTTATCCAAATTCTGAAGGCACAGTAATCTGTTTCTGTACAAGGAGTGTTTGTAGTTTAGTTCTCACGAGTTGAATGCCAGCTTTTCAGTATAGCTATTTATACACCAGTTCACAAGCAGGTATACATGCAGCATATATCATTCAACGATAATAATAATTCGTAGGATAAATTGTTACCTAGTGTCTTCCTGTGTGCGTTACACAGATATTATCTTTAATAACCATACCAGTGTACCAGTGTCGAAGTGGCTGTAAGGGGTTCGCTTCTATAAGAGTAAGTACGAATAATACGTTACTTCGTTGTCCGTTTGGAAGCATATACCATTTTATGTTTTATTAGTTGAACTCAGTTTCATCTCTATATATTTTATTTGTTATTGTTATTGCTGAAAATTATATGAACATAAAACGCAAAAATTCTATAGCTTGTGCTATAGAACACAAATTTACTCATTAGTTTTATTTTTGTAAGTTAAGTTTTGATATATTTGCAATAATAAATGTATGTCCATTTACACTAAAATGTAGAAAAAATGTTTTATATTATTTTATAGATTTAATTATAAATAAATTCATGGGAATCGTGTACGCACCAGTCACTGTAAATGCATTTGAATGCACTAAAAGCAGTTGCTATGGTATTAAAAACGTTACTCATACGCCATGTTGTCTATGTTAAATTCTTACTCCTGTTTCAGCCAACAGTTATGCACATAAAGTTGCGTTGAACGCAAATAGGATTTTAAGAAATGAAATTAAAAAAAATATTGCTAATTAAGCTTCATTTAAACTAATTAAGGAATTTTAAGTTGATTCATTCATAAATCACATAAACAGAACTTCTTTGCAGTGTCAGGATACAGACAAGTCCTTGTGTTCCAAAACGCACGCTTTGACATATGTGTAGTTTGACTTTTGTCTGCATTTCGCTGTGGTGGTTTACAGTAAGTTTCATATTTGCATTTTATACTAATTAAAGTTACTTTCAGCTTAAAAACCGACTCGTACACAAAACCACATAATTTTTGCTGATGTATAAAGTTGAATCAAATTAACGTCTTAATAAGTTTCGTTATGTTTTTTTCCTCTTTTCTTTAAACAAATAGCAAATATGTAAAATAATGAGAATATATAAATTGTAAAGTTTTTTCTAAATATAATTTAATGGGAAAAGTTTTTATATTTGTTGATAATATATATAGTAATAATTAATTATGTAGTAAATAGCGATTGTTGCGTTAATTTTAATATGGCACTACATGGCAATAATATATGTTTTTAATAAAGTTGTTTTATAACAATAATTATTCACGTTGATCTTCTTCTTTGCTTGAGTAACATTTTTACTCAATAGTATCTGTGACTATTTAGATGATACACTGTAATAATAGCTCCATTAAATCCTGTTAACTAAATTCTTACGTTCATGTTAGTTATCACAGAAAGAGCTGGAAAGTATCATAAACTTTGCAACCAACTGCGAACGGACTGATACTATTACTAACCACTTCTTTCGACTTAGTAACTTTTACGACAGAACTGCTTTTACGACCTAACTGTAACTGTTTACATATAATCATTTATTATTTAGAGGTATTATCCACTGATAGCTAGCGTATAAGCATAGTTTATTGCAACGTTAACTTCGAATTATTTATTCTATAATATTTTGCGGTAAATCGAGTATCAATAATCATTTAAATAATGTTGTAATATGAGCATATAGTTCATCTGACGTTGCAATCTCTTAAAACCATTTAACAGTTGTTATTCTTTGAAGCCCGTACTGGAGCTGACAGAGAATTACGCTTTTAAACGTATTATGGCTAATTTTACTTTATTATTTTATTATTACTATGCTACATTCTAGTATTTAGAATCCTTTTTAACTTGGAATTAACAAATGACTCTTTTATATAAGGCCACCGTACTTAATTATCTCTACGTTTAACTATAAATTAAAATAAGCATTAGAAAAACTTAAATCTCCAAATATGCAGATATTACTCTTTAATAACTGGTCTTCACAACTTGAACTTAAATTTTTTTAGTAATAATTACTTTATAACACTCCAAGGATAATGCATTATCTCTGTTTTTAATTTAACAAAAAGATGATGCTGCTTTATTGGGTGCTTAATATCTAATGACACCAGAATCAGTGGCATTAAGTACACACACAAACTTGAAAGGACTGGCCGAGTCTATACATTTCTGTAGGTCGGTGCTTTATTTTGATATAAGTCGGTCCACAACGTGATCACTAATTAAAAAAACGTTTTATAACCAAAACACTATTGGAATGAGTTACAATAAATGTAAGAAATATTAAAAAAAAGACAAGAAAACTGTTATATATAACTTATAATTTTATTTAAATAGATGTACAAACTTGGTATTAAACAATATTATCTCATATGCATTCCCAATTCCAATATTCAAATGTCACCTAGGTTATATCAACCACCAAACGTAGCCAAGTCATACCGCTACACAGTCGTATCGTACATCCTATCGACACTAAAACAGACATCTCTCAAGTCCTATCAGTTTCGTGTCATTTAGTTTCTTTCAGCTCTCCTCTTTGAGCCTGTATATTAGTCAACTCTAGGATCTTCTTATTATCCGAAAGAGAGACTTAAGTCCTTTAAGATTATCAGTGAAAACTACAGAAGCCGTTATAGATACCTAGTTTCTCAGTATCAATTCAAGTGTATCGTTTAGGTCCCATAAACTATCTTCTTCACGTCTGTATACGGTACAACTATAGAACCGCTTTTTTACCTGCATAGATAGACTGAAGTCCTGTAACGGCAAATAATCAATTAAACCCACAAAAGCCGCTACAGACTTATCATTTCTTTTTACCTATTAAAATAAAACTAAGTCCAATGCCACAACAATCTATCAATAAAACTTACCGATACCGTTTCAAGATATTAATACACTTCATTAAATTTTTAACCAATTCAACAGGAACTTGATACTGTGGTCGAATAGATCTATTATTTTCATCAATTTGAGTTCCTCTTGTGGGTGTCATCCATTTGGAAATGCTCAAATTTTCAGTGCTGAAAGTATTTCTCCAGCTGCGGTTAAAAATTTCAAGTTTCTTTGCAGAAGAACTTATTAATTCACTTTGACAAGCTTTGTTGAATTTTTTACGACCGGTCTCTATTTCGATTAAATTATTTTTGTAATTTGCTTTCAATACTGGGTCTTTACATATTTCTACCAAATTTGTTAAACGATTTTTCATTTTAATTTTGAATTTAGCTTCTGAAATAATATAAAAATCTGCCACATAAAAATTGTTACAACAAATATACTTTCTATTTTTATATAAAAAATATTAAACATTTATTTAATTTGTTTTTTTTCTTTAAATATTGGCTTACTTTGTTAATATTTGATCAATTGAAGATTTTTTTTAATTAATGTTTATGCATCTGGGCACTTTTGCTCTTTGATAGTGGGGCATTTCTGCAGAGTCACACCCTTCTCACTGACTAATTTATGTATCCCTCAAAAGCTTCGTGATTATTCGATGACTGATCTAAGATCTGCATACCGTCCCGTGCGGCTAGAGATTATTCTGAGATTAGATAGTGCTAAGTAGGGTTAACCGTCAATTTTCGTGAATAGCTTCAGGGCTCTGTCCCTTATATATTTTTTGACCAGATCTATTCTAATCTCTCTTAGCATATCATTTGTGCGGATGTACCAAGGCACTTTGAAGAGTGTTCTGCTTAGTAAAATTGGCAGCACATTCATAGCGTAGTGTGCTTGGTAGCACACGGAAACGTCCTTCTCAGAAATGTGGTCAGGAAGCAAGCTACTTAGATCAAATTGAGTTATTCGAAAAAATACTTATTATTATCAATGAAGGTGTGCAGCAGTTATTGCATAAAAATTAATGCTGCACGGACATCATAAACTTGGCTGGCCACTACATCTTTGCTTCAATATATCGAATTAAGAAGGCCGTTTATCATGTTATATTACTTTACTTTACTATGTCTGTTTCTGTTTCTGTTTGCATCTGCGATATAGCACAAGCCTAAGAAAAAGTTGTTTAAATCTTATTTAAAAGAGAAAACAATGGACATTTAAATATTTTGCAAAATTACATAAAACTAATAAAAAATAAAAGATTTAATTTGATGGACCTAACTAATAAATTATTTGTGGTATACATATACAATATTGTTTTTGGAGTAATTGTGATAAACTAAGTAAACTCTCTTGACACACAAAAAACAATTGCTGACTAAACTGATTTTGACGTATTTAAATCTGAAAGCTACCAGCATTTTAACCAAAAAATTTATTTATCCACTTGGTTATGTAAATTATATACACTGTGTAAATAGATACGTTTTATATAAAAATAATAAAAATAATAAAAAATAAATAAAAACAAATTATATAAAATATAAAATACCCCAAAAAGTATGCAATCAAAATTGTGGCATAATAAAGTAAAAATTTTTTGTCAACACCAAAAAACATATTTTTTTTGTTATTACAAATTCTTCATCAAGCAATATATAGAATGTTTATAGACATATATGTGATTATTATTTAAATATATTTATTTTCAAAATAAACACAATCATTTTACTTTTGCAAAGAATTTTATTTTTATTGTGACATTCGAGTATCTCACATTCAGTTAGTTATACATAAACGATTTATTGTTTGTACTCTGCAGTCCATACGGCACCATCATTAAATTGGGAAAGCAGATACACTTTGTCCACATTTTCAACTTTTATAACTTTTCAACTCAGTTATTGTGATTTTTGAGCAATTCTATGTTTCACATACTCTAACATTTACCTAGATGTACTTTCTTTTTTTTATTTTGCTGTGTAACAAAAACAAAGTGAAAATAATTGAAAATATTTTTTCACTCACAATTAAAACAAGTAAATATTTTTAAAGCATCAAATATCATATATTTATAAAATAAATAAGTGGCTAGCACAAAGATATCAAATACACAATTATTTAAAATTCATAATTCCCAATTTACTTTATGACATTCTGATATTATAAAGTTTATGAGAGAATTTTATTTTAAATTTTACTAAAAAATATTTTTTAACTGACATTAATTATGTCAACATTTTCATAGCCATGAATGCCCAAATTAGCTGTAGTTTATTTAACTATTTTTTAATACATGTAACATAAATAATAAGTAGATATGATACACAGTTTGCCTATATTACTATATTAGACTCTAGTTTAAAGAATTAAAAACATTTCAAAACTTCTCTCTACTGTACGGTAAGTGTAAATGCAGGCGATGACGCATCTATAAACTATATTAGGTATTATTTCATTGCAAACACATAGTATCAGTTAATTCCAAAGTATTCACATTGCAATCAGTACATTCAAACATAAAGGATTATCCTTTTATTGTTCTGATTTAGCAACAGCGTTCCAGTGACATATGTCAAACAAAACTGTCATATTTAGTTTAAAGTCTGCGATATTATAATATACGTAGCTGTACAATCGCTACAGAAATGGTGATTTTATACTAATTACATCTTGTACATTATGAGAAGATTATGGATGACCTAAACGTCAATCATAATACAATTGCACTCTACGAAAATATGTGAGTAAATTTTACAAAACAAGATGTGTGGTATATATGCTAAACCCTAGACCTTATTTCAGTAATGAAGCTCATCTCTCGCTTAGTGGATAAGTCAACAAATAAAATTATCGCATCTGAGGAAGTAAATACTGTGAAAATCCAAAAGTAACTACGGAGAGACCATTGCATTTATAAAATGTAATAAAATGGTTTGGCGTTTGCGCTGGAGGTATCACAGACCTCTAATTTTTCGAAAACTACGAATATATAACACAATTTAGATATTTGATCGCCAAAATCATATTTTACTAATAATTTTTGATGTTAAATTATAGTAATGAAAGTGAAAGATATGTTGTTCAAACAGTGACAAGACACAATACACACAATACATTCAGTTTTTAATCTGGTAGGCAAACAATTTCCTGGATGTATAAATCTATAGTCCCTTACTCGTTCGCGACGAGGTTCAGAACGATGAGCTGTATGAGCTATGTCAATGTCGCGGATTGACATAGTTAAGCACTTGAAAATTCAGCAGCTTCGCTGACTAGGTCATGTCGTGCGAATGGAAGAAATTCGATACATGCAGGTGCAAAATGCGGTACAGGACGTCTTCGGTAGAAGGATCACGTTACCAACAATTTGGGGACGTTCGTCTCACGTCTGTAATAACCAACTATGTAAGTAAGTAATAATTTCACATTTCAGTAATATGATTTCACTGCTTTGATTATGATTTGATTTTGGAATTATGCTACTTATTATCATTATTACAGTTTAGAATCATAAACAGTGCTCATATGTAAAAAATCGTATTTATGCGTATTATTTTCTAATTCTCGACACTTTGAAAATGTTTAGGCGTTAAATAATAATCGAGTTATTACTATCTATATGCCGACAAGTCAAAAGGATCCAGTACTGTGAAATCTTTCTTAAATTTTATTTAAATATTGTTAGTAATATGCTTCGCTCCTAATGATAAGGTTCAAATAATATTTTAAATTAATAATTTGGTTATAAACTGAATTATAACTGTTTCTTCTTTAATTTTATATCCAGAACTATATAATGTATACATCTGTATAATTTATTGCGCTCTCCTCCGCATTTCTTCCTTTTGAAACCCCTTTCCAGCGGCAAGTTATCACTAGTTTGATTACACCTAGCAGATTCGTGAATATTTAAGCATGTTTCATCGACGTTCCATAGTCGGTTCATCTCCATTTTTTTATTTTCATCTAAAAAATGTTACTGTTTATTTATTTACCAATTTAGTTAAAAGAACATAAGGCATATAAATTTTTTTAATTTAGTTCTTTAAAATTCTAACATAAGAAATAAGTATTACAAAGCCTTATACTTATGTTGTATAAATATTTCCTACTTAGAATAATATTTTTAAAAAACAAAAAATTAAATATTTGTTTATTTTTTTTAGTAAAAACCTTATTGTATCTAATTTTATTCGAAATATTGAGCATAGCATAAAAATAAAAGCCTTGAATAATATTAAAACTTTTTAACTCAATACTGATGTTACACGCTTATTTCAATATAAATCGCTTAACTTTTAAGTATTTGAATTAAAATTCAAATTATTACAAATTGCACCAATTTCGATTGCAATTTTATGAAAATCTCAATAACAAACGCTCAAATGGGCTTCAATGGAATAATTTCCCGGCATAATAACTACAAAAGCAAATATCGACAGCACAAATAACAATCATAGGAATAAACTACACTGTAAACCCAGCAATGAAAATTCCAATTCAAAGAAAAAAAGCTACAAAATATTCATAAAATAAGCCACAAAATGAAATTATAACCAAATGACGCTTGCTCTGGCCACAATGAATAATTTTTTTTTTTTTCATAATATTTTCATAAAACGCTAAATACGCACGCATCGAAACCGAAGTTTTATTAAAATGATTACTGCTTCTGCTCTATAATCTGTAATAGAGAAATAAAATCGAAATATGTTTAATGAACAAAATGGCGGACTATTACAGTTAGCATTTAAACTAAGAACATCATTTCCGCTATATCTGCATATCAATGTGAAATGATATAAAGCAATGAGAAAGAATCCAAATAAAGAAACTGAAGTTCTCATTATTTATTGTGGTAAAGCTATGTGGTTGAGTGAAGGCCACACTGGATTAACTTTTAACTATGATACTAAAGATGATCTTTCTGTCAGATTTCAGATTACAGTGTATACCTGTATACCTGATTATATATAATATTGTATTATAACTGACTAATAGATGGGTACCATAATCTAACCGGTACCGGTTTCGATAGAAGCGGAGCACCGCGGCCAAAGTTGATTTTTTGTGCTACTACGGTTCCTAACCGAATAGAAGACATTCCGCCCTTCGAATGAATGCCAAAAAGTCAGCCGTTGAAGACCTCCTAATGTCAGGAGGGACACACTCACAGAGAATGTGACTGGAAGTCCTGTCTGCTTCTAAGCAGAGTCGACAATTCTTCACACATATCCCACCAGCAAACTCAACTCTGCTGAGAAAAGATACCTTACCCTAACTGTAGGGACGAGCCAGCTCTTTAGCCTGACGGTTACCTGAACTGTCACGCCAGTAGCGATTTCTTTCGGTTGAAAATCTTTTTTCCGTCAGAGATCTAGTGGTAGACCAACTTCAATATAGGGTCTTACATTTCATTTAAAAATAAAAACAATATATATTTAAAATGCATTAAATAATCTTAAGACTTATAAGTAATAAGTCTCAACCAAACAGCTAAACCATCACAATATTTTGGTTTAAATTTGTCATCGTAATGTACTAATTGTTATCCCAAAAGATTGTCTTTATAAAGTGTGTTAGTCCAGGTAGTATAAAATTGTCCAAGTCAGCATAAAATATTGCAGAAATCAAATTCAACAAATTTTTTATCTGGATTAAGATAATTTATCTACTTTTTGAGTTACCGAAGATTGTTAATAAAAACGATAAACACATTTTTGTATAATTTATTTATGTTTTTATATTTATATGATTTATATTCGATGAAAGAATATTAGTTTTTATTGGAATAAAAATATCATAGTGATTTATTATATTCTATAAAATAATATATTCAATTAATGCACATTTAAATGTACACTCCAGATTAAATTGTCTCCTTTTGAAAAAATATTCTTTCTTAATAATTGTAAATATCATTTAATGGACTCACAGTAAGGACTCAAAAATGTTTTAGTTGTTATTATTAAAAATATTGAGAAACTAATAGCATATCAACAAAAAGTATCTGAAGAATTATCTTTTCCATCTAACAAAGTTATGCCATGTTTAAAGTTATAACAAATGGATTTTATCTAGTTATAGTCAGTGAACAAAAATAAACTAAATACTATTTTGTCTTTTTGTTAAAAAACACCACACTTCTAGAACCTTTAATGTTCTCGTTAGTGTTCTTTTCACGAAGGCACTTAACTTTTAAACGATCTACTTACAGATGTAGCGTACCTTTGTAGCGATTATTTTCCGACTGTAGTGTATTTTTATGTCTATCGAAGAAAATGCTTTGGAAATGGGAATGAGTAGTGCACTACTATACTTTACTGTTTACTTTCGTTCACTGGTTATAATTAAATAATAAGTATTAGTATTTATCTGTATTTGTATTTTATCTAAAACGCAATTGTAAACGCAATACACATATATTTTTTAGGGAATATATGAGATACAGCTTAAACATTCTATGGCGTAGCCCTAATTGTGTAATGAAAAGATATACCAAAATGTGTTTTGTAGGCAGTGTTTTTGTATTGTATTATATGTAGATTATATTATCAAGAGGGGAGGTATCTATCACCTAATTTGCTCCTCTATCTACAGTACTAAAAATAATGGTCAAACTCTCATACTCTAACTAGCCCACACTCGTCATTCATTTGATGTGCACTGTTAAGCATATCATTGGATATTCCAAAATGTCCTTGCAATAACCAAAGTTTTCTTACCATAAACTAATTTCTTTTGTTCTCTAAAGAACTAACTTCATATAGTACATTAAATTAATTTTTTTGTAAATAAAAATAAAACTTAATAATGTACAGTGGCAACGTATAAAATGAACTACTTATTTTATACGCCCCGATTAAAAAAAGCTAACAGAGTAATAAGACAAAAAATGTAAACAAAATGAAAAATATTTAAAACTTTAAATTAAAATAAAATAAATTTTACATTTTATTTCTCACTTAGCTGAGCGGAGCGCTTCACAATTTCTGCTTCATTATCAAGAAAACAATTTTCACAGCATGTAACTAAAAATTAAATGTATCTCATGCCAAACTAACTCGCCTTAGCTACTATACGTATATAGTAGGAGTATAATGAAATAAAACAACTATTAGAAGTATCGCAGTACTACGAAAATGAGTGCACCACAACCAACTCTGCCATTATAACCAAAGACAACAGCTCCGGCAGGATATTCATTATTTTCGTGCATCATTAAGCGCAGTGAAATTTTTGGTTTTGCATTTACGTCGTTTCCTCGACTGTTGACGCGCTAAGCGTGACAATACCTATTCCTAGTCAAATAAGACGATGAAGTACTAGTATATCTACTATATACTATATATATTCTCACTGAAGCACAATTTTATATTAAAATATAAAAAACAATAACAACAACAACAACAACCAAATCTGTCCAAAAAAGGCAAGCAGACTGAAAAGATACTGACACAAGTTAAAGGAGCGCAATATTTTTAATTTCTTTAATCATTTTAAGTAGTTTTCTGGCATATCCTGGCAACGTTCAAGAAAGCTTTCAGCTATACCTAAACCAAGAAGAAAAAAATATTTGTCAACGTACTTGTTGTGTGTATTTGTAACAGTGTCCTTCAAGGATAATATACAATATTCATGATTGCTTGGCAATGTTTCGTTATTTTGCAGCTTTCGCAAACTCCTTATTGTTATCCTGTTTTATTCGTACTCGTAGTACTCGTACTTGTACTTGTGCAGGACTACAACTACAACTACAACTACAACTAGTAGTGCAAGTACAAGTTGTACTAGTAGTTGTAGTCTTTCGCCATTATTGTTACTGTTGTTGTTATTGTTACAACTTAACACGATTTTCAAAGAATTATCCTTCAAGACGTTTATAGTCGTTTATTTGGCATTTGCAGTGCGCTTTTTATTCCTGCTCCTATATTAGCACTCGTTCGCCCTTTTCAATTTACTTAAGAACTTACGCGAAATGAAATGAAGTGCAACAGAAATGAAGCGAATTAACAATACCAACACACCAAAAAGGATTGAAATATTTCACTGCATTTTCGTTTATTTTTCTATTTTATTTCATTTCATTTTATTTCATTTTTGTTCGTTTTTACTTCTCCATTTTTAGATTATTTCTGAAGATACTGGAAATGGTGCAACACCATTTCGTGATATATATCACAACTTTGTGACAAGTAAGTATAAACATTAAATTTTTATTTTATAAATCTTTTAAAAGAAACTACAATGTTTATATATTATAAATTATATATAATACATAAGGGCACATTTTCAGTCAGAATAGTTAACTTATGTAGCGATCATCCTTAAAGGTGTAAGACTCACATTTAAACAACAGTTTAAATGTGAGTTTGCTTCTTCACTGGAATAACAGAAGTAGCAAAAGTAAGACAAACGGATATAAAGATCCGAAAGCCTTTTTCTCAAAAAACAAATAGTTGAACAAGGACAGCATGTGGAGTCATTGTAGAAAGAACGACAAATGCAGCTCTCCTCTCACTTGGAACCTGCAGAGCATTATAATGATCACTCACAGCTAATTACAGAATGAAACTGTTAATACTTGTATTAACACGCACCCTCTCAAATTAAACTTATCTACTTATACTAGTCTATTTTTATTATATTTATTAAAAAAGCCTGCCACACTAGGTTAAGCTAAGTTATCGGTTTAGAGATTCATAAAAATCATACAAACTACTATATTTAACATTCTTTTTCCTCTTCTTATTTGGCATGACAGACTAGTGTTAACTTATCGTCTCTGATTTGGCTGAAAATTTTTCATAAAATGAGCACCTTTTCTTTATGAGAAGACTCATATCTTGGGAAAAAATTTTGAAATTGTTTTCTTAGTAGATATTAGCCCATGCCGTTTTGACAATTAGCCTTTTAGACACATTTTTAAACAACCATATCTGCAGCTCAATTAATGATAGTAACTTAATCATTTATTGAGTTTTAAAGATAATTGTTTGAACTTTTAAAAAGTTCCAAATCGAAGGTGATGAGATAATTTTTACTAAAATCCGTCCGATTTAAAAGGAATGACACATATACAAATGCATTCTAACATATATTTAGTACATAAACAAGCATATACCTTCGCACACATCTAAATAAGTTCTGTTTCTTTAACACTCACAAAGTTTCCATTATTCACCGACAAAAATTAAAATTAATATTTTTCATGACATCTCAAAAATAACTACTATATCTCTAACGTAATGATTTAAAAAAAATTCTTTAAAACTTGATTTTAAGTTCTCATTTGAATTAGATTATTTTCTAAAATGCTTAATATCAGATTATAAGAGTACTCCACATATACTGTATTCTTTTACATAAGAAATATTGGAAAGGAAAAAAATATACCTTTCTAACGTAGCCAAAGAGAAGGGTATAGATATTCGAAGATGCAACTCCTTCTGAACTATATATATATATACATATATGTATATATAATTTTAATGCATCATGTACCCAAGCTTTAAGACAAAGGAAGGCCTTGGATGACAATATTGATTTTTAAAAAAGCATGGACCTATCACACTTTTAAGCCAGTTGTCACATACAGTGGTTACTCATGATGCAATGGTTTTATAATAGCTACTTATGTATTTTCACTGCATAACTGCCCACATATTCTTCAGTTTTGTTAACTGAGTGCAATATTGGGTTGAAAATTAGAATTGAGAATACTGAGCTTTTACGTGCTTTTTTAGCAATTTGCTTGGTATTGCATATTTCGAATGATTTGTATACCTATATATGTACTATACTTTTTCAAACGATTAATGTGTAATAAAAGACTTATGGTTATCCGAATACAAAAGACTCAATACAATTAACCTATATTCGTATATTTTCTACTGACTTTTCTTTGAAATCATTTTTCTATTCATTAATATTTAATCGCGGTTACTATAGGAATGTATGGCAAATTCTAGAAATATATGTGAGTATCAATTCATGAAGTATTATAAAAATATTTGAAAAACATATTTCGTATTCAAAGAATTAATTTGTAAATAATAATAATAACAACTTCAAACCATTATCACTCAATAGCAAAATGCATACACCCAAAAAGTGTTTTTTGTATGAATAATATAAAATTTGAATATACATGAAGTTATAATCTCACTGTGATAGCACTGAAATACCAAATCAATGGCAATATTTTAAGGGCTTAAAATTCGAATGAATAACAGATATAAAAAACCAGAGAGAGTAAATAATTATTTTTTAACCATTTCCACTAAAGTTTATCCGAGCCTAATAATACATAAAATAAAAGGTAAATGTATATAAATTTGTATGGCGTGGAAATTTTTAGTGAAACGTGCTGTAGTCATCAAGGATTTTTATATCTGAATAGACTGAATTGAAATATTAACATATGCCACACTCGGTTTTGATATAAAATTTTTATTTACATTGGCTTAAGTGCAAATATTTGCAATATAAGCACTCTTCATTGCTCTTTAATATCAATATTAAATTTGGCTAACGAAATAAATATCGAACTATACTTTTTCACAATGTGAATTTACGAGTACCTTTATATTTGCATTTAAAAAATATTTTACATTTATTTAAATATATATATATATGTGTGTATATTTGTGTGTGCTACAAATATATTTATTGAAGTAATTTAATTAAAAATTCATATTTTCACAATACAAAGTATTTTATATTTTGTATGTATGGCAGTTAGTATTATATCGTATGCATTAATGGAAGCAGAAGTATTGTATCAGGATATAGAAATGCTTTTCTTTATAATTTTAAATTAAATGTATTTCAATTATAGGGTTATTTTGCGGCTTCAATAAATCTCTTCATCAATACTGATTGCTAACGTTACTGGGTGCCCCTTGATTTCGTGTAACCTTATCTATGCCTTCATTTCAAATATAGTTTACTTTTACACCGTTTTACATATAATTAGTTATAAAATAATATATAGCTCCAACTCCAGTATACTCATACGAGATGGAAAAAAACCTGTATCGGCGTTAAGGTAAATCTACTCTATTTAAATACCGTCAGGAGTTTCTAAGTATATGAGGCAATGTGGCACTGCGACCATCGGAACTATTGTGCCTCCTTCTTGGCTTAGAGTAAGTCTCTAATCCCAGTTGCTTCAATAAAAAGTAATATAGAATATATATGTAGTAAATAATATTTATATATGTATATACTTTTTAGAGCTTTATTGCTGTTTCATATCTCACATATCGAGTCAAAAATTTTCCATACAGTTTTTCTCTTCAGCGCAACCAGAGCGGTCAGAAGTTTTTCGCTAAACACCGAAGTGTCGGACCCATACATTGGCGCTGCTAGTTTCTTTACTACCTAATATCCACACAATTGTGGATATTACTAATATACTAGTAATAAGTAATAGTAATAAGTAATAATATACTTTTCCACTTTCTACTGTGCACAATACATTCTTCATCACCTCCACCCGCTCATCAAAAATGAAAATCTCAATGCTAAGAACAGGAAACTGATATATAACCAAATAATTCGTCCGTCACTTCTATATGGTTGTGTAGCGTTCAAATACTACTAATCGCCAGCTAAAAATTGCACAAAGCCAGGCTTTGAGAAGACCATGGTACATTAGCACGAATGACATCCTCAGGAACCTCAAGATTGATCCCATCAAAAAATACATAAAGGATAGAGCCTGAAATTATTTGCGAAAACTGACAGACTTACCAACAGCGTTTTATCGAAACTCAGAATGGTTACAAGCTCCTCGGGGAGGTATGCAGATCTGAGGTCAATTATTGCTTAGTATGATGAAGTGTTAAACAATAATCCAAGGCGTAAAAAGGGATTTTGAAAATACCTCGAGTTAATAAAGAGTGAAAGTGCTCAAGGCACTGGCTCAAATATCTTCATAACATAATATGTATATATATATATGTATATATATATATATATATATATATTTCCTACTTCAGTTTATCAAGCAGAATAAATAGAATATAGCTATTAAAAATATTAATTTATTTAAATTAAAATGTATATTACCTTTGGCTTACATAAACATATAGTACATGTCTATAAATCATATTCGTATAAATTTTAAATAGCATTTCAATATAAGCACTTCTGCTACCTAAAATTTGTGTTCATCACATTTCATGAATATTAAAAAATATATTCACATTTTAAACAATTGCATTCCATCTTCAATTTTATTATGGCACGAAAATCCAAAATCCATTAGTGAATTGCGAAATACTTCAAGGAAATGACAAAGTAACATATAAACATTTTTAAGTACAATATGTGAAGCAGAGTGGAGTGCATTTGGGTGCAATAAACTGCAGTCTTAATTACGAAATTTATTCCAAAGCCTTCATCACAACAATAACACAAAACTGACTTTTTATAATTGTTTGAAATTTATATGAATTTCCACATATAAAAGATTATTAAAATGAAAAAAATATTCATAGACAAAAAAAACTGTTTTTATTATAACAAATTTTCAATTAATTTACTGACATTTAAATAAAAAAAAAGTAATATTTTAAACGAAATTATTAAATTTTATATTATAATGTGTTAATACAATCATTATGGTTTAAATTATTTCATTGTAATTTCTGATATATTAAATGAATTAATTTGTTACTAAAATCAGGTCAAAGGCAAATCATTTGATAATAGCACAAAAAAAAACACATGAATACTTTATTTTTAAATTTAATTTGGTGTTTTTATATATGAATATTTTATTAAACATACACAATACTACTTAAGTATTAATATTTAAATATTCAATAAAAAGGTAAACAAAAAAAATATTTTATAATTGAAAAAAAAGAGTGAAGTGAAAAAAATAAAATCTTATAAATTAATTTTTATTTCTCCTTTTATTATTAAATAGTTTTCTATTTGACTATGGTCGACGCTTCGAGGTTTGTTTGACTTCTTCCTCAAGGCGGAGTGTTATTATAACTGAAATATTGATTTTATCTTATTTGATTTTATTTGCTTAGAAGAGAAATAAATAATATAAATAAACGAAGTACTGACTCCCAATAACGCCAGCAAACAGACTCTGACTATATAAAAGATACGCAGCACTCCAAATGAAAGTCCAAACAGCTAACGTTATCTTTTTACTGATTTTGATATCTTGTACTGCGACTATAAGTAATCTCTGAACTATGTTAGTATATCCCAATTACGTGTGTTTTTGAAAGTAAAACAATTATAACTAATGACATTCGCTACACCCAAGACTTCTGCCAGTGTTGGAAAGGTTCTGTCCTCGTTAATCAACACCAAAACATTTTTAAACAATGTTTCTAAAAGCCAGACACTTTTTTAAACTATTATTCGAAAAGATGCTGTTTTCATTAGATTCGAACTGTACGAACACAGAACATTCTTTCCATCCATGCTACTGATGACAATTTTGACTTCACAGCTCTGATTAACTTTGTTCATCTAAAAACCACAAATTATATAAGTCTAGAGATTCAATAAATAATATCGCTTCTACATATCTGATATTTCGAATTCTTTTAAAAATTGTTAAATTAAGCTTTTTCTCAACAAACAAAATTCACGCTAGACAAGTTTCTTATCACATTTCTCTTGATAACAATAACAAAAGATAAACGTATTGAAATTCTGCAGATTCACTATTTGATGATATCAGACTTTTAAAAAATAGTGCCCCCGAAACAAATGTGTTACATTTCGAACTAACTGGTGGCAATCGTAGTAAAAGTTGTACGAATTGTCGATATACGGAACAGATAATGAATGATCTAATGGCACTGAGTACTATTAACAAGACCAAACAATTCTGAAAATCTTCCATCTGTATACATAATTTTAAAAAAGATTCACACATTTTAATGTCTTCTATTTATCAATATTAAAAGATTTTTTAATAAGGCAATACGCCACTTCACATGGCCCAAAAATCCATAGCTAAAATCAGTCAATTAAAATACGAATTGGCCCAGTAATCAGGCTATTCGCCAGAAAGAGCTCCTTCTAACTTCTCGCCAAAAAAACCTTGATGATCATTAAACGAAGGAGTAATAGATACAATGGCTGCGTGTTTTGCAAACCTTTCAGCTTCCGGTAAAGTTATGAAAGTTGGGGTATGTTATTTTGGAAAACAAAGTCATGTTTACAACTAAATTAAATCAATTCTGTGGATGAGGAAAGAACTCAAGTATCGATGTGCATCACTGGCATCGTCTTTACGGGATGCAAAATTTTCTAGATCCGTTCCCTATAACTGACCTATCACAGCTGTTATTCCTTTCAATATACTTAAAGGAATAACCCAACACGTTTCTTTACGCGCTTACTCAAGGAAAGGCTCTTTAAGCACTAGATTTTGTACATTCCTTTAAACGCCTACCCGAAGAACCACTGTTATTGCATTAGATGTCTAAGACTTTTATCTTAAGGTAGTTCTTCAGATCTGGCGTGTTTTATGCGTGGTATCACAAGGCTGCCACTCCCATCTAGTCTAACCTAAACTAACACATTTCTATGTCTAAAATTATAAGTTAATATTTTACGTATTTAAGTCAACTTTTTAAATCTAAACTTTTTCAAATAAAATATTATTATTAATGGATGTTTTACTAATTATTGTTAATATATTATATACTAAAAAACAAATACATATTAAAATAAATACAATTAAAAAATACTAAGTTTTTGTTTAATATTTATTTTATTTAATTTGTACTACAAATATTTTCGGTCAAATATTATCTCCCATAATCTCACATCAAACTATAATTTAGAGTCTGTGAAATATGTTTTCTTCTAACATTCTTACTATTAAAATCTTCAAACAATATTAACCATAGTATACACCACCAAAGCCATACATTGGATAATATTTTTTATATGTGTACACTTTGGGGTAATAGCCATAATATGGATTATAATTAAGACCAAAGCCACCATACAGTACTCCAGCACTAAGTCCAGCATTGTTATTATAAACACCACCATAAGGATAGACGTAAGTAAGTTGGCGACTCTTTCGCGTTGACACATTTTCATGCTCTGCAGCGCTATTTTGAGCTGCAAGTAAGTCCACATCTAGTTGAGCTGCCATTGACGTATCTGCACTCTCAGCATGTAAGGATTTACTGCCACCAACTGACGATGAACTAAGAGCAGCAGCCGAGATTAGTTTGCAATTGAGTGCAATAACAACCATACTGACAACTAAAAGGATATGCGTATAGTTATACATTTTGACACTGTGATTTATGCTTGTAAAATAATTTAATTAAGCAGAATTTTAAATATTTTAAGTGAATAATTTTTTGTTTAAAGAATTTTTTTTAAATCCACGTTATATTGTAACTACTTAACGCAACTACTAAATATTAACTAACTAAACAATAAAACAATTTAGTATTTATATATTATTGAAATACGTTCAGCTATTTCATAAATCCAACTAACCATAAAGTACTTAGAAGGTATCACACCCTCCATCCCAAAAAAAAAAACAAAAACTATTCTATTTAAATTTTAATTACATATGAAATATAGTATCTATGCAATCAATTTTATTATTTTTAAATAATTTTTAATATATCAAATGTGCTAATAACAAATGACTAACAAAAACAACTGTTTAGATATGGAGTTAATTTGTGTGTGGATTTAGTACCTCAAATTTGTAGACTAACATCTAGACACACTATTTGTTGAGTTACGTACTTCGTAATTATCGTAGTCAGTAAAGCAATTCAATGATTCAGTATGAGGCACGCGCCCGAACAATGTATCTATTGACAGTGTTGTCGTTGGTCAGATGTCAACAGAGCCGTGAACTTGATTTGGAACATTTTCATTTACAAGTTCCACAATCATTGTTTAGATATTGAACTTGATTTTTAAAATTATTGAGAAAAAAAAAATAATTAAAAATAAAAACATTTCCACTAATGAACAATGAAAACATTTCATTATGGCGACCTTTAAGCTTATTAAATAGAATGATTTAGGAATATTTATAGGAAAAATTTGAATATCTTGTCTTTGTAATAGAATTCTATTTTCTTCTATATGAAGTGGAAGTAAAATAATTGTATAGGAAATTAACTCAAAATAAGAAGTTACGCAGAATTATTAGTGCAAATCGTGACGCGTATGATATCTACTCACTAAAAGCAAAGAAGAACTGATTTAGCTAATAAATAGAGTAGACATTATGATATATACAAGTCAGAAGAGTTTGAAATGATTAACACATGTAAAATCGGATATAACCCGACCTCATTGGTAGGTCTTATTTTCTTTTTTTTTTGATTGGGTGTAAACTCTAAAAGATCTGTCAAGCTCAAAGCGCTTCGTTCTTAGTTACCTACACTTTATTAATTTTCTCATGGACTACATTTCTGTTTTGCAAACTGGTACTGTACTTTTAAGCAAAAGTTGGGGAGACTCAACGATATGCAGGCATCTGTATGCAATTTTTCCGCGCTCCAATAAAACAAACTTAAACTCTCTCATTGAGATGCCCCGTAGAGATATCAGTCTTGCAGTAGGTTTACTTACAGATCATTGTATTTTAGTTAACCATGATAGGAGAATTAATCTTCCTTTCATGAGAGCGCCTACCATCTGCTTTGTTTCTGTCCAGCACATGTTTGGCATCACACTTTCAACCATATATGCCGTAGTTATAGAGAAGACGATGAAAGTGCCTCTCAGCGCATGGGCGGCGTCGCTTTATCACTTTATGGGCTTTATTTTTTATTTTTTTGGCGAACTGCAAAACTGCCTTCCAAATAGCAATTTAAGCTTTACCAAAAATTCTAAGTGGTTCTGACCCTTGAGTTTTTTATTATACAGTAACACAATGGACCTATAGGCCTAAGTAGGCCGCTTGAAATCGCCGGTATGACCTAAAATAACCATATTTTATTTTTTTCTTAGAATTAAAAGTAAATAATAATTAAATTTATTGTATATCTCATAAATTTCATAACTATTCATCAAACATAACAGAAATGATATGTTACTGATTATATTTAACAGTAAATATATGCTAAACATTTTACTTTTAAATATGTTACTATTGATCCGACATAACACAACTATAGTGATAAGTTATTTATTATATTTAATACTTATTTTACTTTTTTAATATTTTCTTTAAATTATTTTATATATATTAAAGTAACGATTATTTTCACTAATTATGCCATCATTTTAAATGTCTTTAAAAATAACTTTAGCTGGCAGTCATATGTTCTAAAAAAAAGCTCACATATTAAACTTATTGAAATTAAAGCGATTTAAAAAAAAAGCCGAAAAATTACGTCAATTGATGACTTTCTAATTTTTAATCCATAAAATTCGTCGGAGAATATCGAATGGGTCTCATAATTTTTTTAATTTTTTTCAGCATGACAATCAAATAATAATAAGAAAATATGATGCAATGTTTTTCAATTAATTTTAATTTAAAAAATATTTCATAATTTATTAATTACAAATTTATTAACAAGAAAAAAATGATTGTCATACAAAATAATTACTACGTCAAGTCTTTATAAAAACAAATAGTGACAATGGAAACTTACATCTCATAATATTTCCACTTTTATATGAATTTCTTAATCTTAGTCATACAAAAATATTTAAACATAATAATATTTCATTTAAATGAGTTTTAAATGAAACTTAAACTTATGTGCAAAATTTGCAAATTAGCAAGAATTTTGGATTTAAATTTATTATCCGATATCAATAAACTGAAACCACAAGAAGAGATTAATATTTTAATTCCCTCTGAGATTAAAATTTTGTTAAGTTATAAGAAATTGTGGAGTAGAAACCTGTTAATTGTTTAACAAAAGACACTATTTTTTCGAATACGGAAATGAATTGTTAAAAAATAAAAATAATAGTAATTTTTTTTAATTTACATGACTTTGGAGGCGGTGAATAATAGGCGTTTATGCCAAAATCCAAGCATCCAACGAAACTTGTCTTCCATGCGTTTGATTAAAGAATCAATTGTTTTTAAAATATTTCGAAATGATTAAAATAGACAAAAAAATGTTTGTTATTTATTTGTTTATTTACCAGAAATTTCTATTGTTTCCAAAAGTAAAACTAAAATTATTTTGTTTATTTATTTTTGAAATTTTTTTTTTGAAACCACGCGATGAGTTGTTATTAAATGTCAGCAACTCGTGGAAAAACAGTGGTGGCTTTCAATAGTGGTGCACATGGCCTCAATAATTTTTCTAAATTTAACTCTATTTGATGCTTCTCTATAGATGTCGTTCCTTATATATCGTGTTTTAGCTATCTCATTTTCGACATTTCATGACAGCTGTACTTTTAAATAAACTAGTGGGAATCAAACCTCTTTTGTCAATATTTCACTCTCCGGTTCTTCTTGCTTCCACATACAGTTCTTGAATAAATTTATTTGTCTGGAACAGTGGAAAACAGAGACAGAGTATGGGAGAAGTGTGAGTTGTTTTCATATTTGTACGTGGGCAGTTAGTTTGCTAACGTAATGTTAATTTCTTAGCCGTGGAAAAAAGGTTTGTGGTAGAATTGGTAATTTTTACCACACTCGTAAAGTTTTCTTTACTCGAAATTCACATTTCGTTGTCGTTCTATGTACTCGAAATTGACACTTCGTTAGCCGTGGACGTTGAATTGCGCGACAAAATGGATTTGCCAAAGTTTGCTAATGAAATATGAAATTTAATATATTGAATATATATAAAATTATATATATATTAAAATTTTGATTAGAAAACTTCATATTACACCAGATAGGTAGGTAGGCTGGAGTGGCGGTCTTGTTTCTAAAAACCCCACTTGAGCTCAAATAATGACGTGATACCACAAGAATAGCATTAGTACGTTGAAAGATACGACCAATGCTGAAAACGGTAATGACTCCCCCATTAAGTAAAAGAAACCAGCCTGACAGTTCTATGAATTTGGCTACGTCGGTAGGAGAAGTGGTCCAGAAGATTTTTGATCTTCTTCTAGCTAAAGACAGCCATTGACACATGAGATAGAACATGACTTCCTCCTGATTCCCAGGGCCACAACCGCGACAAAACTCATCATAGGGAGGATCCAGTCTCATAGCATGCACATATGACCCGTCAGCACAAATGCTGTGGTACTGAGCAGGTTCCGTTTTAGTTGAAGTAGCTGACTAGTGCGTTTTTTGTCTAAATTAGACCAAGTCCACCTAGATATCTGACAATGGGGTTCATCGGCCTACTATTACTTGGCTATGCTTAGGTATTCTTGTTTAATTGTCAGTTTAACTGTAACAAGTGGAACACTTTTATCTGAGAAGTAATTGTCAGGAAGAGGAACACCTGTCAAGATGTGAGGGCATTTAAATCCTAGTAGCGGCAGTTTGATTATATACAATAGAAAAACAATAATTTGTAGACATTTTAAAGAATTCCAAGTTCTACATGAATACGAATAAGTGTTATTAATAAAATAAAATCACTTAGGGATAAGAGTAGCAATTTTAAAAACATTTTTAGCACTAAAAATTCGTTTTTCTTATTTCTTTTCCATGAACTTATTGAACAACAGAGCTACTCGTTCAAAGAGTACACTACACATGCTATCAATTATAATGTACCATATATTTTTTTAAATATAAATGATGCAAACATTGCCATTAAAAATTATTAAAAGTGAATAGTGAACCCTGAAAGCCTAAAAATTAACATAAAATACTTAAAAATAGTGTAAAAAATTATTTTAAAATCAACAAGAATGTTATACACATATAAAGAACTTCTATTAAATTTAATTAAATTCACTGTTTGTTAATTAATTAAAAACGTTTTTTACCATGTAAAATGAGCTTTGGAGACCTTCTAACCAATTTTAGTTCATTAAAACCGAACCAAGCTACTTAAAAACTTTTTGCGCATAAACAAAGTTAAACAGAATAAGTTGAGTATCTTTCCACGCCTGTTCACATGTGTATTGGCATACGAGAGTAAATATGGAAAACCTAATTAAATAATTTTAAGCCACTTACAAGTATGTTACTTGCTACTTGGATAAAAATAAAGCGAACAACAGACAGATAAGAAATCATTTCATTACAGTTAATAGAACGACTCGGAATAAATTGAGATGCCACATACTATATTACCTCAGAGAGCAACAAAGCCACTTAAGGATGTTACTTATGTATAGACAGAAAATAATATTAAAGTATTAAAATATAAATTCTAAATTAATTTATAACTAAAGTATAGTTGATCTATGTGTCTCTCTGCTTATAATATTCTCGGTACATAATATGGTGAACTAATTAATTAATTAGTTTTGAAGTCAACTTTCATGTAGGCGTGCTTGTGTCGAGTGGGGTATTTCATTATCTTTACGAATTACAACAGTTTTGGTATTTATTCCCAACGGTGAGAATAACTTTTTACTTAGTGTGTAGTGTTCGCGTAAGTTAAGTTTTCTTAAGCCAACTTATTAGTGTTTAGTATTATAAATGATTTTTGTGGATTTCGTTACAATTCTGTCATTAGTAGCGATATATATTTGATATATCGGTATCTTGAAAAAAGTCATAATAACATACATAATTCAGTGCAATTTATTAGAATGTATACATATATTTCTTACAAAATAAGTTTAATATAATTTCATTTATATATTCATCTCTCCATAATACTTATTTTTTCTTTCAACTAATTAACTAATTAGATATTTTTTAAGCTTTGATAAATAATATTTCAATTACATAAAATTGAACGGTTGATCTAGTCGAATATCTTTACCTTGATACTCAAGCTTTATTAAATCAACTAATATCTTGAAAACAACTTGACATTCACATTTCTAATTCATTTAAGCTAATTTGTTTAAGAGTTTTATGTAATTATTTATAGTCCTGTAGTAGTCACATACTATATAGCTTACTGGTTGAATTACTTAATCCAGTAATCGATCAGTTGCCCTTTTAAGTTATGCTCCAAATAATTAAACCATTCTATAACCAACGTTGGATTATAGAATGGATTAGAATTTTGCTTTATTTGATTCTGAGCCCTAATAGGTATTCACTAAGAAGAACTCGAACTCGAGAACTAAAAACTCGAGAACTAAAAACTCGAGAACTAAAAACTCGAGAACTAAAAACTCGAGAACTAAAAACTCGAGTATATTTATGTGCGGCTTTACAACCCACTTGCCACTTGTCTGTTTGATTATAGCGCCATTCTCTATGGGTTCCTTCCACTCTAAGGGTGGTTTTTTAGTCAGATGTAGACAACTATTTTCCGCAATTAGCCGATCATCAATTCAAATATGTTATTAAATAATTTTATTATACCCGTATAGACTGGAATCATGCTTTCATTAATTCTCATAGCTAAATGGCATTGCTTAGACTCTCTAATGCTTAAAGTTCTTATTTAAAAAAACTACTACATGGTTAACACATAAAACTCTACTTAGGATCTACTTCTTTTTCTTGAATTTTTGGTACATGCAGTTTCCAGAACATGATTAGGGATTATCCCGTGAATGTTTGTATTTTGCTGTTACGTTTATCTGTACTTCCATATATAAACTGAGTACTCAAACAACAAATATATAACATTTGTAATACATATATATATTACACTTTACACAATTCAATGCATTAAAATAAAATCTGCACTTGATGGTGCTATAAATTAACAATAACAAACGGACATTATTAATATGATATGATATATGAACTAAATGAGAATTACATTTCTATTCATAAAAAACTTTTAAATAGTGTAATGAATATAAAGGAAAACGTATGTAAATATTAATAAGCTCAATAAGGAAACATATTATTTTATTTAAGTATAAAAGTATAAAATCTTATTATAATTTGAAAATAAATTTAAAAAATTCACTTTTTCATAATCAAGCTTAATAAATGCATATATTTTACTACCTTAAATATGTTCGCATAAATTAAATTATTAATTGGTTTTATACTTTAATAAAATACACTTATTTAAATAAAATTCTTATTGTTTTTTTTATTATTTAAGAAGTTAAACAATTTTCATTAAAATATTATAATATTTTTCTTTGACCCTAATGAAGGAATTACTGCTTGTGGTGTCAATAATTTTCTCAAATCATTAAGAAATGAAAAGTTTTTGTAAAACAGAAAATTTTATATACTACAGAAGAAATTAATCAAATTTTTTTTTATTTTTTCAAAAAAAAAATAAAAATATATTTTTAATTGTTAATTTAAAAATTAAGTACAAATTGCTTAATGCTAAAGTTGTTTGCAATTTATTTTTTTTTATTCATTTTTTTTTTGTTTATTTTTTTTTTGTTTATTTTTTTTTTATAACTGTGTTAATGAAATAATAATTATGCCAACTTTTTACCAGAGGCTCTTGTTCTTCTACTTTACTTTTCAAACTAAAAGGCCGCCATCAAGTAGTAACGAGAACGAGGAAAAAATTTTATTCTTTCATGAGATGAAAAAAAAGGGCATCTAATTCAATAATCTTTCAACAACTGTCTTAACAAGGCTTTGAATGAAGTTTTGACGCTTCTTGGTATATTTTTTTAATTCCTTGAAATTCTATTTTTTACATTTTACATTAATTGTTAGTCTTAATGCCAACAGAACTTAACTTTTTAATATGCAAAGTAAGTTTAGTGGAGTATTGTGGCTAGAAAACTTATTTCTTTGTTACAATTTTAGGGGAACACCACACAATAAAGACCCTTGGAATATAAAATATTTTATCAACAATATTAAGTAATTATTAAATTAGAGTATATTTTTTTATATTTAAAATGAAAAATTTAGTATTAAAATGAAAGTTTTTTTTTGCAATATTAATTTTGCAATAATAATAAAGTTAATAAGTAAATATCTTTTACTTTTCAAATACTTTATCAGTATATATTAAATACCTATTTAACTCTAATAAAAATAATAAAATTCTCTTATCAGGTTCTATTTTGTTTCATATCTCCATATTTATTGACATACCCTGTCCTTAGTTACTGTTCAAGCTTTTGACTTTGTTTTAATTATTTAAAAATGGTTTCTTCATGCTTTGTAAATTTGTTTAAACATTTTTTTTCCTTTATAACAATTTTTTATCATTTTTCCAGTTGGCAGCCACGTCTGTCAACTCAACTTTGCGTATGCATCTTTCTTCTTTAGTGAATTCTTCGCACGAAACGCCTTTATCTAGTTTTGTTAAACTGTGGTTGGACTCTGTCATTCTTTATATCGTTCTGATGTGCAAAAAAAGGTCCTGTCAGTTAACATCATTCACCATTTTGCGCAAATTTTCTTTTACTTTCTATATATATTTTGTAATAAAATTTTTTTCTTCATACTTTTGTTTTCTGCACGTAATTAAAACTTGAACTGCATATAAATTAGAAATCAGTCAGCTATGCATTTATAATTTGCATTTTTTTCCATACTCTTCATTTTATATACATACTTTTATATGTAAAACAGAAATTTACAAACTTTACACAATAAAAAAAAATTAATTATTATGGTTAATATAAAAAAATTGTACTTTATTACATCTATTGCAAAAAAAAATACTTTTAAATATTTTTTATTAAATTAAACTTATATAAAACTAAAATTAATTTAGTATAATTATTTAACCATAGAAACCAGGTCTTCGGAATCCGCCATAGAAAGGTCTTCTGAAGCCACCACCATAAAATGGTCTGCCAAAGCCACCACCATAGAAAGGTCGGCCAAAGCCACCGCCATAGAAAGGTCGGCCAAATCCACCGCCATAGTATGGTCTGCCGAATCCACCACCATAGAATGGTCTGCCAAAACCACCTCCATAAAATGGACTACCAAATCCTCCCAATCCACCTAGTAAACCAAATGTACGTGCTTGTCTAGTCTCACGATCGCCTGTGCTATCAGCTGTCGTACCGGCATCTGCATTTAAAAGTTCTGTGACGGCTACATTAGTTTCTTCTTTAGGTTCTATTAATTGTTGTGAATCTTCTGCTATGCTAACATTTGTTAAAACTCCCAGCACTAGCAGTACGCTTACATACCACAAATAGCGCATTTTAAATTTTATAACTAATTAAATAATTTATTTTATTAAAAAAATACTAAAACTTTTCTAAACACTCCTTGCTTGCTCTTTTGATAAAACTAATCAAATTTTTATTTTGTCTAATAATTTATAGATTTTAGGTAATAAATTTTGGCCTTGAATTAATAAAATTTCATCTTATGGTATTGCTGTTAATTCTTTTCTTTACAACGTATTTGTATCTACGTTCTGACGTTTATTATAGAACTTGAAGCATCTGACAAGTTTCCCGCAAAAAATAACTTCATCATGATCATGTTTGAAACAATCTTTCGGCAAAACCCAAAAAAATATTTTGATACAGAATAGGTATTTTTTTTTTTTGGTTTTATTAAATTAATAAACAATTTCATTAAGTTCTTATTTAAATACAACAGAGATACTTGTATATACGTGATACGATAAACATAAACAAGAAAAGTCGCAGCGCAAATATAAATAAATAGAACTCAGAAAATGGCAAACTTTTAAAGTTCAGTATTCTTATAAGAGATCAGAACAAACAAGTTTTACTCCAAAACATTAGTAGAACCAGTAAACAGGCTTATCTAACTTATAGTATATCATAAAGTTAACACATGAATAAGATAGTTTTTCGGCAAAGAATGAAGAATATATCTGTATGTACATATGTATGCTCCATGTATATATATACCTGTTATCACTTAATATTATAATGATATTTGCAATAAATTAATGATTCACTATTAAAAGACCATCTCAAAAAAATACTAGCAGAAGTCATATAAATTAATAGATTTGTTGAAAACGTTGAATGAAGAATGAACGAGTTGTCATAAAATTGCTATATAAATTGCAATATAATTATGAATATATACGTAGACGTATACTGTTAAAGTTGATAAATGATGTGCCGGTTTATTTTTTAGAACCCAATATACTCCTATATACTATACAGCGAAAAAGCACTGTTATATCTACCGGTTTTTGATACTCTTTTAATTACTTTTTATAAATTTAAATAATAAAACATTTTAAAGTAGTTCTGAGTAACAAACCATTTAATGAGCATTCCATGATAAGCATCGAATAATTAAAAGTTATTTTAAATACTCTTTTAATTACTTTTATAAATAGAATAATATAATAAATAGTTGTAAAACACTTTCAAGATTTGGTTTACTGTATCGCATTTACTACAGTCCTAAAACACTTTATTCTCCCCTTTATCTGAGAATTTAAGATCTTGAAATTTAATGCAAAATTTGACAACAAATTGTGTCCACTAATAATGCATAGATTACTAAAATATAATTACAGGTCACTAATTATAGTTGTAAAAAATTTTTAAATATGCCATTTATATACATTTGTTAAGTTTAAGATATTATTTTCCTCTTCCAAATAGACTACCCAGCTTAAGAAAAGTATTCATCTTCCTGACAACATTATTCTAGTCTACACAGTTTATGAGTTTTGCTACTGATTTCTGGTTATTGTCGCTAAATTGTCTCAAAAGAATTTTCACATTAAGTTATTCACATTAATAGTGGATCTTGTACTATGACTAGATTAACTTGAACTTTTAATTGGACTTACACATTCATATTATTTATTTATATAGTATTCAATTTACCTATTAATTCAGCAAAGCATATACAACAATTATTCCAGAAAATATATCAACTACTTACTTTGATTGTACTCTATAGGACTATCGTATAATTATACTCTTTATTCCTGTAAAGCATAAATAATGCTCTTTATGCCTGTAGAGTTTAATTATACTCTCTATTCCTGGAGAGTATAATTATACTCCTTATTCCTGTGATGTATAATCATACTCTCTATTCCTGTGGAGTATAAATATACTCTCTATTCCTGTGGAGTATATTTATAGTTTCTATTCTTGTGGAGTATAATTATACTCTTTATTGCTGTAAAGTGTAATAATACTTGATGTTCCTGTAGTATATAGTAGTACTCAACATTATAAATATAAAGAATATATATGTATTAGTCTTCTATATAATCTATAATAGCAAATTTGCTTTTAAAAACATCATGAAATAATAATAACACCTACTGGTACTGTAAAATAAATAATGCATCCATGTTATCTGCTCTTCTATTTTTACAAAGTAAATACAATATTCTTTCTTTCAATAAACCGAATAAGTTCCGGTCGAAATAAAATTCTGGTCCAAAAAAAACTTTGGGATTTATCAAAATGCTTTGAGTTTGTTAGTTAGGTTCACAACTTTAAGTTTTAAATTTTACAGTTGAGTTCAATTGCCCAAAGAAAGTACATGCAATCCGCTCTTCTAAATGTGAATATAGGTATATATATTCATTATAAATCAATTAATCCATAAATAAATATTTATAAAACATATATAAAATATTTCCACTATCAAATTTTGAATTTGTTTCTCGACCTGGTTTTTTTTAATAATATTTTTTTATATACTTTCGATCTAACTATAGGTCACCTATTTATAAGCCGGACTATATATATAATAGAAAATATTTTCACTATCTTTTTCACGAGCACATTGAAATAGTTATAATTTTTTTCAAAACCATTGAATAATTTGAATGCATAAGTTTAACTTTAAATGAATCGATTTATTTGCAATGTAATTATGACATAACTTATATATTTTTTAATTTAACACTAATATTAAAAATTATATTATCCATAGAAGCCATAATAAGGACGTCGTCTCACTATAATACGTCTTCTAAATCCTGGTCCGAATCCACCATAATATGGAAATGGTGGCGGATAATACGGTACAGGATAAAAACCAAATTGTCGCACATTCCGTGCTGATCCATTATTTTCCTCAACTCCCGCATCTACATCCAAGAGTGCTTCCGTTCCTTTCGCACTTGAATTGTTAACTTCATTAGTATTGTTGTCACTTTTAGTAGTGCTCGTAGCTGTTATGCCATCAAATAAGTTAAAGAAACCTAATAGGATTATGCAAAATATACAAACACTGAATATGCGCATTTTAACTAAGTTTTTTCAAGATTTTTTATTTCGATATATTTTTATTTAAGCAGACACGATCTATTATTAAAAAATTCCAAAAAGTTCTAAGAATAATTTTGCTATACATTTGATTTTTATACCAAGCCGAGTTGAATTCATTAATGGATTTGTACAGGTAAACAAACACAACTCTTAATTACGGTCATCACTGCTATAATCATTATAATTATATATACATTTTGTTCTGAGTAAACTTAAACGTGCAAAACTTAATTTATTATAATTTTTTAAAGTTTTTTTCTTTTATTCATAATTAAGTGTGAACCAAATGACTAAAGAAAAAACTTTAATATTATGATTTGTAGTCATTAGTCTTCGTCATTTTTTGATTTGTATCTTTTGCTGATTTAATTTTTTGTTTTTATATTTTTACTAGATGTACAATATTATATTATTTTTATTGCTTTATATAGTCAGTCATACATGGGGAAGTAAAGTTTAACAAAAAAATTTTATTACTTATATGTTAGCTTTAAAAGTATCTTGTATCTTTTTCGTGTTACATTTTTGGAATTCCCCAAAACGCTTAAATGTTTAAAGTAACATAAAAAGTTATTTGGTGTACTGAATCACTTTATTTTTAATTATTAACATTTGTTTACTTTTGAAGATCATTAAACTTAAGGTATAAAAACATAATTAGTTGTGGCCATTTATGATATGTCTGAATGTAATTATTAAAACTGGCAGCACCGGGGTGCTGCAGTTCAAAGAGTACCTATTCTTAATATTTTAAGAGTTGAAATGTTTTTTAAGAATGATATAAAAAACTTGAATTACTTATAGCTATTCATGTATATTTATTTATTCGTTATCTATATACATCTATATATATAGAACCAATATTTAAAATTACTTACGTACTTATATACTTACAAGTCCACACATTAGCTCATATTCCGAATCAAAATTAGAAAACAGGTACAAAATTAGACAAATCATGTAAGTACTTATAATTTGATTTGATTTAATGATATTTAAATTTTTTTCAAAAAATTAAAGCGAGTTACATTTAAAAAAAAATGACACAAAAACAAATTTCTCATACTTATATCCGATTATACCAAAATTATCTTTATCTATGCTTGGAATTTCTACTTTTTAAAATTATTAATAACTTTGACATGAACTTTAAAATCAAATCAATTAGTGATTACAAAACTAATTAATACGATTAAGAAATATAAAAAACCTTAAACATAAATATTAATTAGCTCAGACTTTCTTTCAAACTAATTAATATGTAGATACCAGAATTTTAATTTACATAATTAAGAAATTAATATAAATTACAATCTAAAAGCGAAAATTCAAATCTTCTGGTATATTTTTTAGTAGTTCTTTCACCCAAAAGCTTTACAATAGAATTACTATTTGTATTTTGAGATATTATCTCAGATTTGAGATGGCTGTGAGGAATATGATAACAGATTGTATATGTTTCTCAACATTTAAAATAAAAAACTTTCGCTTTCAAAAGTATTTTAAACGCTTTTAGTAAATGTTATTAGAAGATTAATATAATCATTAACGTATTCTGTTAAGTGATAAATACCTAATCTATGGGTCAGAGGAGAGAAAAATACAAAACTTTTAGTTCTACCACTATAGAACAACCATCAGAAGGCTATCATTTGTCTACTTTTCTTTCTTTTCCTTTATTACCTATCTGATTTATATACCGCAAAAATGAAAAATACATCCAGCTTCTTTAAATAAGAAATTTACTATTAATTGGAAATATCAAAATTAGAGGCTAGAGGTTACGCCTCCTATATCGTACAACAACAGGTCCTTATCAGAAACTTTAATAAAGTTTTGCATCCTATAGACGGGCTACCACTGATGTTAATTAGGTATATTGAATATATCGAGAATTGACAAAAAGCACTATTAATATAAAAAACTATATAGCCCCAAATGCGGACTATAGGTACTAGTGTCAAAAGGTTATAATGATAATAAAACTAATTGATTATATATTCTAACAAGTTTTTGCAAATACTTTTTTTGGAAAACAAAATTTATTACCACCTGAAACAGTACCAGCTAATAGCTAAATATATTAGTACAGATATAAGTGCAATCATATACACTTAGGTAGATATATATTTGTGCGCTATTTATGTTAGAAGTATTATTTATAAATTTGTTTAAAAATTGCCAGAGACACTCATAATACATATTATAAGATGTATAAAAATTATAATCGGACTATGAATTGCAGGTTCATATGATGACGACGATGATCATAAAAAAAAATTAACTGTTATATATACAGACACATTTTCACAAACTATTATTCTTAAGGAACAATGCTTATCACCACCAAAAATACCACCTGATAAATAGATGAATTAGACCAAAATATGACAGTCACACAAGCTTATACTTGTGTTATAGATATACCTATTCATAAGTTATATTCATAAATTTGTATAGAAGACGTCACAGAAACTTAAGCTGGAGCTAAGTTAATTTATAGTTGTTTTTTTATTATATTAATTAAATTATAGTCATTAGCACACTATCTAGTAATATGTTGCGCCAAATTTACAACAACTAATAGTTTTGGAATTTTCCCAGTATTTAATAGTAGCAATACGTAAACATTTTTATAATATTTTATTAATTAGTATAAAGTATAATTAGTATTAATTAGTATAAAATTAGTGGTTAACCTACTTCATACATAAAGTATCTCTAAAAAAATGTTTACAAATGTTGTAGAATTATTTTAAAATCATACAATTTACAATTCAATGTCATTAATTTTACAAATTAGTGACACATTCATAATTTTTAAGCCTGAAGTTCAATTTGGTTTGTTTACTAACAAATATAATTCTCCATTCCCCACGGCTATTGCTGCAGAGAAAAAATTAAAAATTAGCACAATTATATGCACAAATTATCTTCGAGAATATTCTCAAAAATATTTATGAAATGAAAAGTTTTCGTTAAGGGGAATCACCTCATATCTGAGTACATTTTTTACGAATATATTGATATTACTTTTAATCAAACCAAAAACAGAGCGTAAATATATATAAATAATAAAGCAACAATTTTTTTCTGGTTTTTGTTAAGTAATTATATTAATTTATTTGTAGACTTGTTAAAAAATATATATAAACCTAAATAAGAAAAATATTAAATTAATTCATTGCACTCTAGAATACATTTACGAATTATACTTTGTAATTTTTTAGAAACATCAGAACGTATCATGTGACACTTCTTCCAACAAATATAAATATTGTGAGAATCATAGAACCTTTAATAACTTAATCAATAGATCTATAAAATAAGGATCAGTGTATGTTAGTATTAAGTGAAGTTGAATAGCTTTTGCATTATTTGATGGATGGTCTTTTTTGTGAAACTATATAAATTTTATTTCAAAATATTAGGTTATTTATTTTTGACTTGACTTAAAAGTTCCTCAACATAGAAATTAATATCACTGTATCACTATCTCTTTAATAAGAGATACATCTTTTGAGATAATGTAGACACATCTGAAGACCACAAACAATGTTCGGTATAGTACTCGCAAATTTTATCTTGAAACATAAAGCTGCAGGAATAGTTTGTTGCTGTATATATCCCAAAAAATTTAACTCTTTTAACTTCAAACCCAATACGGTTTTGAAGGTTGTAAAAAAGTATAGCTTTTTTTTAACCAATGTACAAAATTAAAACTAATCAGATTACTATAAATATCACTTTTTAAATGATTATGTTACATTAAGTCTAAGAATCACCTTAGTTTGTAAACTTTAAATGATATCCATTAAGTAAACTGTGTGCAGTCGCTGTAAATTACCAAGAGTCCACAACCATAGTGCATACACCTTTTTCGAATTGAATATCATAATCGTCCATAGGTATGTCAACTAAACCATACGTCTAAGTTTCGGATAGTTTGGGTGTAATGAATTCATTCGAGCCAACGGTACTATAGCAAATACTTCTTCCTCGAATTGAGCATCATAATCGTCCACATATCATCTAAACCATTCGTTTTAGATTTCAGTAGTTTGGATGAAAGTGTATTGCCATTATAATAAGTATGAACTTTGTTGATGACCCTAAAATACTTGAGGATCACCGTTAATCATCCGAGCCATCGGTACTGTGTATACATCTTCTTTGAATTAGATATCATAATCATCCATATGTCATCTTAACCATCCATCTTAGTAGTGTAGTTACCCATCTTAGTAGTGTAGTTACTCGTTTTAGTAGAGTAGTTTGGGTAAAAGTGTTTTGCTAATATCAGAAGATAAGCTTTATTAATGTCTCTAAATTGCATACTTATTAAGCAATTAGACCATGATTAATCATCGGACTAATCACCTTAGTTTAGAAAGAGAACGAAATAGGTCATTTTTTTCCAAAGCGGAAATAAATTTTATTAAATTGTTAACCAATCCCAAGCAGATCATGTAAATACAAATGCAATAAATGACTTCAATCCAAAAATTTTGATGTAGAACTTTGCCGAAATCACTTCTAATAGGTTTTTAATACTATTTATAGAAGTAGTAGATGCTTCGGTTTCTTTAGCAAAACTTGAAAGTCATCATTTAATATGGAATAGATAATATTCATACGTATTATATATTTTTATGTGTATTAATGTTCATATCAGATTAGTAGTTGTAATATATACAATAAATATATGTTATAAATTAAACTAATTAAAATTATACAATATAAAAAACAAATATTCTAATAACAAAAGCTTTGTTTTCGTGCAAGTTTAATTTAAATTTTTAATATAATATATAATCCTAATAAATTTAATTTTTTTTCTATAAAAATTTAATATAAATTCCTTTAAAGAAAATCCCCTTTCGTAAAAAAAAAGAATAAAGAATTCTTACTATTTAATAATGTATAATGAATATTATATTATAATATATAAAAAATTTATAACAAAAATTTAGTCAATATATTATTCCAGAATATCCCACAACGAGAAGAAATTAAACTCGTTACTCTTAATGGATTTTTGTCTAACATTTTGTTTATTTATTATTTTAAAAAATCTATTCTTATAAACTGGTTCCACAGAATTAGAATTAAACTACATCTTATTTATAATCTATTTTACCATTTCGTAAATAATCGTACACGTACAGAATTGATTGTTGATTGCTGACTTCGAATTACTCATTTTAAACAAGTATTAAAATAGCTGGTATTCTGTAGTATTATTTTACTATATTTGCTCTTTTTGTATCTTTTATAGCTTTTGTATCTTTTGTATTTTTTGCGATATTGTTTCAGCTTAGAAATGTTAATATATTCAGAAATCTTATTCACACTACAACACTAAATCATTTTTTTTTAATACATGGTAAACATTTAATTGTTTGGTTGGTTTTTTTTTTTGTTTTGAATTCTAATATTTTTATTTTTTACTTTTTTAGCATAGAATTGCGTCGATCTTTGTTAATTGGCCAAACCAAAATTATAAACAAAATCTAGATTTTTAAAAGCAAGATTTTTGTATAAAAGCCGCTTATGCGACCGGCATTTCTCATTAAACAAAATTCTCTGCGAAAATTAGTACAAATTGTAATATTAAAAATTTTAATATCAAATTGGAAAAAAAATTTAAATAAACGAAATATGCGTGCGTTTTTGATTTTCGGTTTTTTGGCCGTTTTCGTTTGCCTCGCGCAAGGATCTGTACTGCCTGCAAAAGTCACAGCTGATGAAAATGCTAATGCCGAGGCCTTATTGGAAGTTGATGCGGGTGTTGAAAATAACAATGAAGACAAGTCCAGAGAAGCACGTCAATTTGGATTTGGTTATCCTGGCTTTGGAGGCGGTTTTTATAGACGACCATACTTTGGTGGTGGCGGCTTCGGCTATCCTGGCTTTGGTGGCGGTTACTATGGACGTCCATACTACGGTGGTGGTTTTGGCTATCCCGGCTACGGTTTCTATGGTTAATAAGTGAAAAAACGTATACAATTCAGTGTGAACTACCTTATAAGGTTTTGTAAATAAGTGTTTAGTTATATATAATGCGAATAAATATTAAGTTAAAAAACATACTATGTGTTTGTGCTAAAGAAGTAAAACAATTTTATTAAAATTGTATATTTTAATATAAATTTCAGCATATTTTTTTTTTTATTGTGAAGAAAGAGGAACACTGAAAACAACTTATTTAGTGTGCAAATAAACAAAAAACAAAAAAGGATTATTTACTTTTGCGCGCAGTAAAGTGGCACAAAAGCTCACAAAGGATGCAACTAATGTATATTCGTTTGCAGTATGAAGTGCTATTTACTTTTACTTGCTTTTTAATCAGTACTACTGTTCCTTATTGCCCGTGCAATTCAGTTCACCTCTTCAGCGAATTCCCTTCAAATTGTATCTGAGCGCGTTGATGTTAATTACCGATAGTTATATAGTGACTTAGAGCACTGCTATCTCTCTAGTGACTTGTCCATTTATAATGTGACTGCTTTTACATTAACTAAAATGCAAACAACGTCGTTAGACATTTAGTTCAAATATTTTTTCGACTCTTAATACTCATACGTATTGTACAGAATTTCTTCTATGGCATTATTTGCGTAATGTCCTTTAAAAAGGATGTACATATAATTGCACACAAATGTAAATATTTTCACCATTTACAAATCAAATACATACCCGTACTGTGAAAAAGGTATTTTTTCATTCACTTTACAATTTCAGTAGCTTTATGAACTTTTTTATTTGTTTAAGCCCCTTTAGATGTGTGTAGAATTGCAATCAGATAACACCTCTTTTCTATACACAAACCAATTCAAAATATGCTTTGATTCGGAATATAGCAGTGAATAAAAAGCAGTTTAAATACATAATAGTACTTTGAAATAAAGTACCATATATAATATACAGTGGTTTTTTTTAGTTTGAATTACAAAAAAAATTATTTCAACTACAAATACAATTTTAATTAATCTTGCAAAAGTTGCTCTCCACAGGACAAGGTAATGACATATAACAAATAATAAATCAGTTCTATGACCACTGAAAGCTCAACCAAAAAATAATCAAAAAAAAAAAAACAGCTTTCTTACATGTTTAATGTAAAATATATGCATTTCGAAATAGGCGAAATAACTTCCAGTAGAACTATATCTTATATAGAGACATGACAAATTGAGATATGGCCCGCAACTTCTTCAACGAATTTGTTTGTATGCGCGCAATCGATTTGAAACTCATTCTTCGAAGTTATTCACTTTTGTTTGGAGAACAAAAAATAGTCACATGGGGTCATATTAGATGAGAATGGTGCTGGGCTGATTAATACTTTGTACGATCGCAGTACCCTCAAAGCTGTAATTTCATCAACTGCTGACGTCAACATATACACTTAGTTACAGGCTTCTCGGGGAAGCCTGATGTTTAGTCTGATGAAGTGATATACAATAATCTAGTCAAGGTGTAGAGAGGGGTTTTGAAGAAACTTCGAGTTAAAAAAGAATATAAGTGCACCAGCTCAAAATAACTTCAACATAATAATATGTGTAACGTACATTTGACATACCATAGTGTAAAAGTACAGCACTATAGTTCACAGCTATATATTTTAAATACATATCAAGGTATTTGAAAGATTTTTAAAACATAGGAGTTCAAATTGTGAGCTGTTGACGCAGATATAGTTTATCTATGTCTTCTAGACTATCGACACCTTGCCAAAAACTCATAAATTAAGCATATATCTGTGGATTTGTTTAAATACAAAAGTTTTGGTTAACTATATATATAAATTCTTCTTCTATATCTTAATATATATCTAGATATCCGAAACCTTTTTATAACGTAAGCATTTAAATTGTTAGTTGTTACCACAGATCTAAGTCAAGTATCAGTTATCCGTTCATTGTTGACTATCAAAGCCTTGTCCAAAATTCATAAATGATGCCATATATCTATTAATTTGTTTCAATATATAAAAATACTCCTAATCATATTTACTTATCATTTTATTTATAAAGTATAGCAGAAACTTTCTTAAGCGGATATTAATCGTAAACAACTTTCCGTAGTTCAAGATTGGTTCTTGACCCAGCAGAATTATTCGTACCTGAAAAAATAACGTACAAGTGGAGTGTACGTTAGGAGAGTTTACACTGTATATAACGAACCTTTATTAATTCAAGATAGGTGCTCATTCAAAAGGAATTGATAAGATTTTAGAAAAATTCTCCACCCAAATCAAGTTTCCATTAGAAGAGTTTGTACTATATATATTACATAAACTAATTAAGTCAGCTATTATATAGTCTTTACAATTAATTATTAAATTAAGCATTTTTAAATGTATTAAATTAAATGAATTGACAAAACTAATTACTTAGTCAATAAATAAAATAAACATTAGATATACAATTATTTAACGACTTATTTCTGAGTAAATATTATACATGAATCCATTCAACATTTGAATTTTTTCAAATTTCAAGCAACTCACATTTAATAATAACTATATTGAACACTGACTGCTTGCATGTGTGGTCTGGAAGTAGCTAATTTATAATTAATTTGAATTTAATTGAGTGTACCTAATATCTTTATTTGATTATGATAAGTATTTTTTATGGGAAAAAAAGAAAGAACCCGGTGGTGGCGTAACTAATTATATTGGATCATATACGTGTCATATCATGTATAAGATAGATTTGCAATACAGTGATCCATACTCTAATAAAAACCTGATCATTTAATAGATACGCAAAACTTTGTAAATATTTAATCTACCATATGACGCATTATTTTATTTGGTATTAATACGTAATCAGATTTAACTAAATGAATATGATCATATGAGTAAATTACCTCTACCACACATGATATCACATACTTTAAATATGGCGTATATTATCATATACAATAGCAATTATAATAATGTAGGTGAATAGATATGTTTTATTTATACGTATTCAAATGTCTGCAAAGTCAAATAATTTTAAATAATTATTAAATTATTAGAGTCAAGTAAATTAGATCATATATACGTAAATGTATGCATACTATTTTTTTAAACTACTTAGAATACTTCTGATATTAAAAATGGATGACAAATTAAACCAAATTTGAATCATATAAGATTATAATTAAATAGGTAAATTAGCCCATAAATAATACTATATATCTACGTTTTTCTTACTTAAAATAAAGTGTAAACATACATTTATAAAATACAATATTTTAAATTTATTATAACAACATTCTTTTAAATATTTTTCAAATACTTTGTATCTTTGATTTGCATAAATAATGACAAATAAATGACATTAAACTTACTGACTTAAAAAGAAAAATTACGAAATAATAAGACCCTGAAGCATCCTCACTTTAAATATCCCGAAAAAATCTGTGTACTGATTTATTTACTAGCATTTGTGAGTGAGAGTGTTTACAGCTATAAGATAAGCAAATTCTTTAGTGATAACATCTACAGATACAATAACAATACTCGGGACACCACATTGACTTTTGCTGACATCTGATTTGTTGTAATTTAAGTATGCCCAGGCACATCAGCAATGCAAAGTATTTAAATTTTACCCTTGGGACACGCGAAATCGTGTCAACTTCAATGCATGGTTGAAGTTTGCTGCCTTCCACGGAATGTCCTTTTCTGTTGTTTTATAATTCCCGCGAAGGACTCAGACATAGTTGGCCGGAAAACAAGTGAAAGGAAAAAGGTGAAATGATTTTATTTTGAAATGCAAAATACGGTTGATGAGTAATGACAACATCTGCTAGGCTGAGTATGCAAATTAAAACTACAACATAAATCAGTTGTTTTAGGTTAATCAAAAGGACTGCAATATTTAAAAAAAAAGTTTTAAAAGAAAATAGCGAATTTTCCTGAAACGAATATTTTTGTTTTTTTTTCTATATATCCAGAACTTGCTATTATCCAGTTTTTTAACATTGTTTCCATAAAGATTGCTATAACATTACTAACATTTCTACATAAATTGAATAGCTTAAATTTATATATTCAGCTTACAGTTCATTCATCAAACGTTTCTGACTTTTTCTGACTTTCACTTTTAATATTATTAAATGCTATTCAAGTCTAAACGCTAGGAAAAACTGTTTCAGAAGAAGTTCAGACTAATAGCCAATATCCAGTTGGATCATTTGTTTATATCGTCTCTAAAAAACTAAGAATTTTGTAGCTGTAGTCTAAAATATCGCATTTGAATAAAAGAATGCAACTACGGGTTATATTATGTTATAAATAGATTAGTTATACTTTGGTCATTGTGATAAGTAAGATACTATTCCAAACAAATTTATATATCTGGTAATTAGGATTATTTTTGAACTACTCATATCTTATTTACTTACTTAAACGGCCATAGGAATCCGTTACCGGTCTACCTCTATATTTTCTTCCTCCAACTACCAAATACGTTTTTCGCTAGAGTATCTTCATCCATTCTCATGACATGATTAAGCCAGCGAAACCGCTAGATATTATTTATCTGAATTATATCAATGTCGCGATAAAGCTTTTACCACTTGCAATAATCATTGCTAACTTGTAGAGGATTAAAAATCTTACAAAGAACTTTTCTATGAAAAACTCCCAGTGGTGCGTCTTCCATCTGTAATAGCGTTAATGCTTCTGCGCCATACAGAATCTCAAGTAAAATAATAAACCGTATGTTTTGTCTGTCGAGAAAGAGCTCTACATTCCAATTACTTACTGAACCCGTAGTAGTTTATCTGTTGAGAAAGAGCTCTACATCCCAATTGGTTACTGAGCCCATAGTAGCAACTATTGGCTATGGTGATTCTTCATCTGACATCGTTGTTGTTTGTTATGGCGGTAACAAGGGATATGAAATGTTTAACAGATGGCGAATATACTGCCAGCGACTAGCTCGCCGTTCGAGCGACCTCCATTTCTACCAGTAATCGACAAAAGTTTCGCTATGCCAATATTACCGCCAAGCTCATTTTCGAAGATTCTTTTGTAAAAGCAGTAAAGGTAACTCTAGCATCACTCCTGCTACACTCAATGATATTGATGCCGCTGACGTAATCAAGGAGCTGGATACATTTTGTAGAATATTCTGGCATTACGATAATACAAAAGAGATTACAGATAAAATATATGTACCACTCTTTAAATTAGAAAAGATTTTTTCATGTAGCAAAAGCTATTTACTGTTAGTTTTATTCAAACTTAAAAAAGAAATAAAAAAGATAATACTGAAAGAGTTTAGGGACAAAAAATATCTCGTTCCATTTGTATAACGATATTCGGTTGCATGGTATTTATATTTGGTTGCGTTGCAAACAGCTTTTTTTCTGAAATAATCCAGTTGTCTCTATCACGCTTCATTCAATATCTAACCATCCTCATTAACAATGATCATATCAATATTTAAATGAATAACAATAATTCGTACCATATAACTATAGTGAACTTACAAGAAGACGATAACAAGAATAGCTTTTTGGACAATAGATTTTTTTTGACAGCCGATAAATACAGAATAGATCTGTTAATCACTTAATTATAAAATATAGTATCGAAGAATAAATACTCTCTAAGCAATATGTTTTAAAATACGTCTCAGGCTTTTGCTATGAAACTATCCTCACCAACCATTTTATATATAAATGAGTTTTATTCTTTTAACTATTAACTCTATGTGAAAAGGTTGTTCTCCATAAGAAATAGAAGACAGTTCATTCTATATTTAAAAAAAAAGAAATTTTTTCAAATAATTAAAATTAAAATTATACGAATGCCAAAAAAGAAAATAATCGCAACCCATGGTAAATAAAGTTCTTAAAACACTACACGGTCTTTAGAAAACGTCCTTTATTAAATCGTAAAAGACTTATTGCGCCTTTTGTAGTACAGTTTTCATTCCCTTTTCTCAGTGCTTGCTTACCTACTTAAGACGAAAAGAATGCTGGCGTTTTATTAAGAAATCCTTCTTTTTAACTTGCAAATTTAATTTTCTCTAGAAGCGTAAATTCACAGAAAAATGGATAAAATCGTTTGTACACTTGCTCATTAATTCGTAAAAAAAGGAAATTTAAATAAAAGACCGAAAAGAGCAAGGAAATCCCTACTACTCGTATATGTCCAGTTTGTCCGTTTAGCATCAAAAGGTGTTGCAAATGCAGAAATCATGTTAGCACTGCCCAAGGATAATCCAATTGAAGGTACTATGAATTTAAATTTAAATTATGTAATTAGATGGGTTCATTTAAGTGTTGCCAGCTATCTCTTTTTTTTTTTTTGTTTTCTTTGTTTGTAACTATAAATTGTTTACTCTAATTTACTCTTTGACCCTTGTTCCATTTCATTCCTTGGTTTTATAACTTTTTGAAGTTTATTTCATTATTTTAATTTGTTTTCACATTGGGATGACCTAATTGCCAAACATACATAAATATAATGAGTTAATGCGTAATTCTAACAAAATTTGTTATTAAATAGGAAAGAATCTGTATTTTTATACACTCAATTTTGGAGTGAAATAACGGTCCCCAATCACAAGCAATTGCAACAGCTGACAATAACAACAAAACACATAAACCATCGCATACTCGTAAATGCAGGCACATTTCAGGAGCAACAGGAAATTCATTTAATTCAATATACGCCGTTTCCGTATGGCAATTCGATGGCTACATTTGTTCCAAAACAATTGAAATCGGTTGACCAAAAACTTTAAATTACCAAATGACAAAATGCTATGTCCTTTCGCGGGAACTAAATGTGATATTTACGAGCCTGTAGGCTCATATGTTGACGACAAAATGCCAAACAACAAATTACACAATTTTACGTACAGAACTCCAACTGGCACAAAAGTAAATTTAAAATACAATATCTGTCTGTTTATGTATTCGAAATATTGTATTAATGAATATATAACATAAATTATAAATTATGTATATGACTACAATTTCTTGGTCCGACCTTTCAAGCATTATATATAAAATGACTGTACTATAATTTACATCCATCCTTCCCTTCTATTTTATAACTATTTACAATTTAGATATCTGTTAAATTTGATATATCAATATATGAATGATATATCAATGCAAGAATCGCAAAAATCGCAAGAGTGTCAAGAATGACAACCGTTTTAGAACCTCAGGTAACGAAAAAGGCGAAACTGTAGCAAAAGTTAGGCACAATCCGATCCCAAAGTCCTAAGCACCAAAAAGATTGTTGTTAAAGTCATAAAAGCTGCAAAAGTCGGATAAACTATTAGAACCGCAAAATAGAAAAAGCAGCAAAAGAATCAAAAATCGTAAAAGTCGAATGAATCACTAGAGTCACAGAAATGGAAACAGTTGTAAATGTAGCATATGTCACAAGAATCTCCAGAACCAGAAAAGATGGAAGAGATGTTTTTTGCGTTTGTGTTGCAAAAGTCACATATAATTACTAATACTGTTTAAAGTAGATATTATTATTTGACAATTGCAACTATATAATTATATAGATTTAATTATAAAGTTTTAAATTATGAAGTGCTCACCAATCACAGCTGGGCTACACACATGCATTTGGCAATGGAGAAATTGTAATGTACATGTAATTACATTCATATATTATACGAAAGCCTGAAGCTGTCGCCAATACCGATATTGTGTTCTGTCGTCAATTGCCAAAACTGTAAAAACCTCAAAATTATTTCAAATCCAAACCGCAAATTCAAAATTTGGCAATGCAATCAATTGAAGAGTACTTGACAAATGAACTAAATTTATAATAAAAACAAACATTTATTCAAAAACGAATACATACGTATATAGTCACAAATTTATCTCATGAATTATAATATAAAAATTAGTTTTTATTAATTAGATAATATGAGTAAAAAATTTGTTACTAAAATTATTAATAATTTACTTTTCATTTTAATTTTCAATACAATATACGAGTATAAGGTGAAGAAAGTATAAAGATGGATTATAATTTGATCATTGGTTTGTGATGTTTCCCGGGAAATACGGGATACATGAGTGAGAAAGAGTTAACAGTCTCACCTAAAGAGGAGTCTTTTATCAAATAATTCAACTTAAAACATTCTGTTCTTTGGAGAGAGTGAACTACCTAATAAACTATAATAGCTAACACTAGATTGATAGTTTTATTAAAGGTCTCAAAAACAATAAACAAAGACAGGGCACTGCAGGCTGACATACTACAGCAGGTCTATTAAATTGACCTCTCAGAGACCAGTATTTGTAATGTTTGTGAAATATATGATGAAATTTTTAAACATATTTTCTGTAAATAATCTAAACTAAGCAGTGGTAGACTTAAGATTCTTGGGTACAAGCTTGTTACCGCCCTCAATATATGGCAAAAAAACCGTATAATTAACCATATCCAAAGCATATTATAAAAAGCATAATGGTCAGTTAAACAACTGGGGTCAACACCATATAAACCACATTAGCCATAGTGTATAGTTTACCCCAGTTAATAATAATAATACCTCAAGAGTGAAGCCATGGCTTCATTTTAAGTACTCCCATGCTACTGTTGGTTATATTCCTGAGCAAAATATGCATATATGCCTACATATATTTATGTACAGCTTTATGTTCATATGTATTTAATTACTTTTTCAAATTTACCAAAATAATCAGCGTGAATAATGTGATTAATATTCGATTTAGTGTACTTTATGTATAACACAATAATATTTTACTACAAATTACATTATAAAAAAATATTAAAACAAAGAAAACAGATTTGAATACAAATTTAAGATAAAATTGATTGTCCACATTTAACTAAATTATTTAATATTAAAACATTGCTTTGAGCAAATATTCAAATTATATGGAAAATCTATGTTTTATTTCTGGCTTCATTTAGATACAAATTAAACTTCCTTAATGAGTTTGTAATTTATAAGTAATAATATTTTATTATTAGTTAAATTGAGAATTTATTGAGTACCTGTGGTTGCATTTGTCTTGGGAATTACACAAAATTTCCATTTATTACTTAATAATTTTAAACTCAATATACTTTTGTAGTAAAATTGTATTCATACCATTTTCTAACAAATTCATTATCTTAATTACGGCATTAATATTTCTATAGTAAATAAATTGATTTTAAACGTCTATTTTATTTTTGAAATTTCGGCATTATTTAAATTTCTGTATAATTTAATCACACTAATATAAATATTATATATATACATAATTGTAACTAAATTAAATTTAATTGAGCAATATTATTCCGAATGAAGAAATAGAAATCCTTTAACGACCTTGCATTAGTTTTAGGAGATGATAACAGTATGGATACAGAAACATGAAGCGGTTGCTTAATTCCCACAAAACGTATTATAGTCGGCCAAAAAAATCTTAAACCATTATCATGACATGGATCAAAGATGGATGAAGGCACTGGCGCTGGTGTATATGGACCCAACACCAGCAATTCGGAGGCAATGGGCACATGGCCGAGTGTTTTCCAAGCTGAAATCCACGCAATCAACTTATGCGTAAGATCCAATTTAATCAAAAAATCTTCTGGCTCGAAAATTGTTATTTACTCTGAGAGCCAGGCTGCTCTTAAAGCTCTTTCTTCTTGGACTTTCAAATCAAAACAGCTTCTGCAATCACTTGCAGCTCGGAATAAGGTAAGCCGTATTCCTACAAAGACATTCTTAAATTCTCAAAATGTAATTTAAGGTTGATAACGGGTTTCATTACAGGTCATTTTGATCTGAAATATCACCTTCATAAACTACAATTATCTGCTAACTCGGAATGCAGATTATGCCTCGAAGATGAGGAAACGACCATACACATTCTTTGTGACTGTCCAGCTTTATAACGCACAGAAGAAACCTGTTTCATAAAAAATTTCTGTCACCAGAGCAGATTAAGAACTCTTCTCTAGAGTTAGTTCTAGACTTTATTCACAAAGCTTTAAGGGGCTTTGTCTAATCAATAGTGAAACTGGTACAATAGGACTCTTCTGGCCGCAGTACCGGCTGTTGGGCAAGTTTCACGTCTACTCTTTAATAATAATCATGACATGGAACCTAACACGGTATAAGGAAAGATTCTAATTGGTACTCACGTATGGATAAGAGACTTGTTTGATAAGCAAAAAACTTACTGACATTTTAGACGCGTTTGAGAAAAACTTCTACGGAGATATGTTAGCACCATTTATGAGAAAAGGAATTTCTAGATACACCGCAACACTTCTATAGTGTATTCCTGAAAAATACACCATACTTCAGAAACTGTGCTGAAAATACCTTAAAGCAAATCTTCTTTGCAGTTGAGAAATCACTGTGACTTACGGTAGCAGATGTAGTCGTAAATATAAAGTTCGCGGACATCAGCCGTCGAGTTATAGGTATAGCTTTTACAAGTATATGCATGCTGAAGAAACTCTTTTAGAAAGACTTTGTAGAAAACGGCAGTGAGACCGACTATGCCAGTAGGTTATGAATGGCGTAAATGAGGACATTCTGCATAATTAGATAACATTGACTTGTTGAAAGTAGTGTAAACCAGATATCCATTGTAGAGCTCATAATGATGAATATGTTACTTGATTAGTATTATTGATTAGTATTAATGTATAGTAAATGCAAAATGTGTTTTGTGTGTATAATTAAATTATATGAGAATTGTAATTACATTTGCAATTCATAGTTCACTTATAATTTTAATGAAGTTTAAATATATTCTTCGATAAATTTATTTTTTTTGATTAGGAATATTGTAAATAAATTGTTAATTTCATATTATTGGGTTTATCAGATTTTTTTAACCTTATGGCATAATGGACACAGCTCGCTTAATTAAAAATATTTGTTTATAATTATGCAAAGAAATTCGGTATTTTTAAAGAAATTGGCTTGGACTTTTGCATTGAATATATTTACGAGCACGAATTTTTTTTTAATTTGTTACTTAAATTAGTGCTGTTAACCAGCATTTTGTCTCTTATGTAATCAAATTATATACTAAACACACATTTAAATTAGTCTTATGTAGTATCACAACGGGGTATTATTGGAGCTATTATTTGAGCTATTATTGGAGCTGTATTTGGAACTTAGAAGTATAGACATATAAATAAAATTAAAGTAAAATTAAGCTGCAATTATAGGACATAGTGAAATCTGCTACTGAGACTGAAAATTATTTAAGTTTAGTAACAAATTAGTAATGTTTAGTAAATATACAATAACGAACTGCTACTAGACACTAAGAACTAGCAATAAATAAAGTTGAACTGTGTGTAGATTTATAATATGCAACTCATATTACTTTGTAGATAGATATATAATAAATAAATTTAACAGTATCAATAAACAAAATTTAAGTCTACTTACGGCATTTTCGATTGATATATCTGGGGTAATTTTTTCAATCGAGATGTTCTTTTAATACTCTGAGGCAAAATTTATAACACTTAAGATCAATATATAACACTTTAAATATTTTGCTAGAGTAGGAAAATTATCCAAAAATTAACAGATCTTTTATATGATTTTACAGATAAACTGTGAATTGATACGATATATGGTATGTATTTGTGAAAAATATAAATAGTGGGCATGACTAAAAACATGTTACATTACTCTGAAAATGTTCGATTGGACAACAAAATTTGACAGATCGAGAGTGAATCTGTGAGTGAAAACAGATTTACCAATCGAAAACGCCATTAGATTAGCAATAGTGATTTGATACTATGAACTGATAAATAGTAAGAAATAATGTTTAGCTGAACGTTAATACACAAGATCGATTTAACTGGCAATACTCAAATTTTAGTAATACGTCCTTTATATGTGATTGAAAGAATATATCGATATGGATAAACCATTTTACTAGTAAACTTTTTTAATATTTTTTCTAATTTAAAATCTATTTTTGGTCTCTATTTTAAATATTCTAAAAAAATCTCTGATATAATTTATGCATTATTTCGGTCTTACAAATTTGTGAAAATCTGTATTTTTCACATTACGCACAAATTATTTTATGAACACTTTTAAAATTTCTGAAAACCAATTTCCGCTTATTTGTTCGAATGCAAATAGGGATTTTATTTAAAAATAAATTCGTAGTTACACCAAAAAGCGTTAAAAGTCGAAGAAAGTTTAATTTAAAAACTTTTTTATTCACACTTCATTTAGCATTAGCGCTCCATCTTTTTCCACTTTTGTTACTAATATTATAACATTTCGCTTGTCTTGGCTTGACAGAAACCTGACCAAAATCTCCTTCAACTATTCTTATACTCACTCGTACTTCATATACGAGTATCTGAAGGAATAGAAATACTTTTGAAGAAAAAAAAGCAATTTTCTTTTAAATTTTTCGCAACAGATAAATAAAAATAAATACTACTTGAAGTAAGGAATTTTTTTTAACACGTTTCGTGCTCGGTATGCCAAAAATTTAACTTTTCATAGTTTGTATTTGTTCATAACTTCTAAAGTGTTTATAAAAATGTTTTCAAAATTCACTTTAAACTTAACTATTGTTATTCCCGAGTCTGATGCATTCTGCCGCCACCAGCTATCCACTCTTCACACTGGCGAAGCAATACATTTCTTCCATGCCGCTGAATTGTCTAACGCATTTCTCGTCTTACTCTCGTCTTAAGATGTCAACGTATTTTCAACGTTTTTCAACATTTTTCAACTTCTTCCAAAGAACTCATTTCGGAAAAGGAGATGAAATATGTACTTACGAACCAGTACACACTCCTACATATTTCCATAAGTTCTTTTCTACTTTTTTAGGTAACTTATAAGAAAAGATTTCAGCAAGATTTTATCTTTTTGTAATTTTTCCTTTTCACCATTTGTAGTGCAAAACTTTTATCATATTTTCTAAATAATGCAATTTTATATCTTCAAGTTGCTTGCATCTATTTTTATTTATAAGCATAAAATTGAATTTACAAATTTGAGATAAAAATGCAATATTGAAGTTTTGGAGTATTTATTTGTCTCTTAGTTTTTTATTGAGCGTACAGTACACAAAAGCGTTATTAAGAAATACTTCTCTTTCAGGCACCGTCTAATTTTTTTCTTATTATTATAATACGCTTATTAAATAAGTAGTAGAGTTGAATGCCCATTTCAGGACGAATCTGATTATAAGGTTTGAATGGGATTGCATGCAAATTAAAATCATTACAAATATTTATTTTTTATAGATATTACATTTACTAAATTTAATATATAAAATAATCTTTTGTATATAAGATATTTTTCTATATAAGATATTCTTCTATATAAGATATTCTTCCATACCATTCTTCTGCTCAAAGAGTATCCGGATTTTATTGTTTCTTAACTACTCCTTAACTAATAGAACATTTTCAAAAATTTTTTTTTGTTATGTTGGTATATCCTTTCTTGACATATGGTACAAATTTGAGCACCATCTGTTAATTAGTTTGTTTACAGCAGCAGTGAGACTACCTCAAGTGCATTTAGCGATTTTTATTATGGAAAATTTTTGTTGTACACGATTTTTTGACCAAAGACGGCACCACTGTCATCGCTGAGGCACCATATTCGCCAGATCTCGATCCGTGCGACTATTTTCTGTTCCCGAAACTCAAATTGCCCCTTCGTGGTAAGCGTTTTGAGTCGATTGAATCGGTAAAAGAGAATTCGCCGAAGGAACTAAAAGCCATACCTGCACGAGCCTACGAAAAGTGTATAGAAGAATGGGTTAAGCGCTGACATATGTGTATCGCTTCAGAAGGAGCATATTTTAAAGAAGATAAAATAAATTTGGTATAAAATTTAAATGTGTATGTTTTATTTACAAAATCCGAGTACTTTTTGAGCAGAAAGTATATAAGATAGTTTTCTAATAGATTGACATCAAATACAAACATTAACTTAGAGTTCTTTGAGGCCATTATATATTAGTTAAATATAAATTTTCTCTATTAATAATTAATTTTAACTATTTCTATTATTATTGTTAAGGGATGTGACACTGCGACCGTCGGGTCTTTTGTGCCCCCTTCTGGGTTTACAACAGGTCTTTATGATCTGTTGCGTTAATAAAAAGTAATATAGAACCTACTTTATAGAGTTTTATTGCTTCTTCCGCAAGAACATACATTGTCAGAAGTCTATTCCGTATGTCCATTATCGCAGAACATTCATGTGTTGACTCCTCATTCTTTTCACAGCACCTACAGTTTGCATTCGTATATATACCCAGTCTCGTAAGGTGATATTTTAGTTTACAGTGCCCTGTTAAGACTCCTGTAATGGTTCTAAGTTTTTCTTTTGATGAGTTCATAAAATCTTGGTATCTCTAATTATATCTAAATTGACCATCATTTTTTATAACTTCTTGCCAGTTTTAAGTATGTTAACATTTCTGTCAATTTAGTATATGAGTTTTTTTTATAATTGGCACTTCGTCCGATCAATTTTTTATCATTAAGTTTTGCAGAGACCGAAACGAATTGTAGTCAAATGTTGTAAGGTTCAAGCTACACGATCAAATTCCTTTAATTCGTTTCGAATCATCAAAGATATGTGTGTCATAATGTGTGTGTTATATTGTCATAAGAACCAATACAAATTGGTTTTTGTTTCTTGTAATTGATTCTTGGTTTTTTTTTTTAAGCGGACAACTTTGACCAATACAGCACCAAAAAAACAGTGGAGTAGTTCATGATAAATAAATCTCCTTTTAATCCCACCACCTTGATAATGGCTCACACGAGAGTCGAAATATAGAATATATTAAAAAAATATTTATCAACCGTTTAATATTAACTTGAATGCAAGGTGACCTATAGTCAGATAAAAAATAAATAAAAATATATTAAATATTAATATTTTATCTCAACTTTTCTTCACCCGTAATGATTCGTTTCAAAAATCAATCAATTTTATCACTTTTCCACAACACTTTTAATTGATGGTAATTTTATCAATCAAATTGCATTGCGTTAATTAATGTTATATCCAAACATCGAGGGTCTTTATGTAGCCCACTTTTTTAAATGATTTCGAACTGTAGTCAGTTTGACAGCTTACATGTTGGTCTCACTCGTTTAGTCACAAAATTTTATTACCGTCTTTAATGACTGCTGGTATTAATCTTAACCAGATATATGGGTAACTAGTGATAAAAAATCGCGGATACTTTTCAGTATCACCTATCATCATCATCACTATCATCATTATCTGTTCTTTTAACTATTTAAAAAGCAAGGGATCTCGGAAAAACATCTAAATCATGTAGAGTTAAATATATTTTTAGACGCTTGACCTCGATTCTCTTGTTTCACTTAGTAGTGTACGACGACAATTAACTTTAGAAGTTATCGTTCTTCTGCTACCCTGCAGATAGACAGGGCAATTGTGACAACATCTACGATGGAACTTCTTTAGAGTATGTTCAGTCTATTATTTTTTTAGGTGAATGATTTCTTGGTAATTTTGTTACACTGCTGAAAAGAATCAAATTGACTTAACATATTTGGCAACAAAATTTTTGGAATGTGCCGAAGACATGCCCTACCTGTGCAGGAAAATGGTTGGCGATGATTAAAATGCAGCCGAAACCAGATACTGTTTGGAGTATAATTGATACTTAACAATTAAGATTGGCCCCTTTAATGTGAGCACTGTGCTTTCTGTGGTTAAAAGCTAATTAATAATATGGAATAGACTTCATAAAAATTGTGAAAAGCAACCATAAAATTAACTACATCTTAAAATCAAACTTCGATAGTATGAGAACCTTCATGTTTATTTGTTCTTAATACTGAGAAAATTTAAAAGTGTAAAATACATATTTAAAAATAATCTCATTTATATACAAAAATATTTTCCTTTATAAAGTAATTGTTAAATGGCTTGCATAAAAAGCAAGTATAATGAAAGAAACATTTCATTCAATGACATTAACTTTAATTTTAACTTAAATCACCAACGACGTCGAGGTAACCCCCGACAATAACGGCAACCGTCAAGTGTACATTTTGTGTCAAGTTCAAAATTTCATTATGGCTGTAGTCAAAGCTTTAAAAATATTTCAGTGAGATTACAAGCCAAGAAAAAGGAAAACAATAATAAAAATTACCGACTTGAGGGGGCAACAACTGCAACTCTTAGAGTGAAGCGTTAGAACAATCACAAGGACAGTTGCATGAACTTCAAAGCATTTAAAAAAAACAAGCGTGAATAGAAAAAAAAAACCACTGCCTATTTTTAAGCGTTCAGTTGAGGTAATTTTTATGTAAAACAACATTAGAAATTCAGCATAATGTTCCCCAGGATAGATGATGGCAATCTTCCCTGCGTGGTGATGTTGAAGTGCTGTATGCGTCGCACTTCATTGAATTAGCTCTGCTTGGTTGACCACCTTAGTCGTCCTTCAATCTTTTAACTAAAAAAATATCTAAGAAGAAAGTTTTTTGTTTTTTTTCGTGCTGCTGCCTTTGAACATTGCGCTGACTTTTTAGTTTATGGTAATTTGACTTAGTTTAGAAAGTAGTGAAAAAACACTGAGAAAAAGACAAACTTTCTTAATGGCTAAAAGCAGTGAAAATCTCTTTGTAAACTTATATTAAAGTCACAAGGATACCTTATAGGATTGTGATTTTATATTTTTATTATATCATAAAAAATGGCATCTTTTATGTAAAATTATGAAAATTTCAAACATTTTAAAAATTAAACTTTCATCCAAGTATTGCGTTAGATATACAAAACTTCAAAGAATTTCACTTCTTTGATAACTTCTCAACATTTTCCATAGCAAAAACTTTATAATGAGAGTAATGTGTAATGGTACTCATGTGATAGTCGAAATAAACTCATATGAGTCATAAATTTAATCTTTTTAATACATCAATTTGGGTTAAATTAACTGATTGACTACATACCTACATACCATATCCTTGTCAATGATGATGAAATAACCCAAACTAAACTTTTCGTATTAATAAAATATATTACTTAAGCAAATTTATTTGGATAAAAATAGTTTTTACGATACATATTTCTATTACTTAAAAGTGTTCGCTTATATTAAAAACGATTTTGAAAGATATGATCAAAATATACAAATTTAATGGAAAAAGCAACTTGAATTTAAATGACTAAAAATTTTTTTTTCGATAGAAAAGGTAAACGGTATCAATACTCTTTAACCCAGTGGGTTAAGGAAGATTCCAATCGTTGACCATGAAAGCCATGCTCTTGAGAATCTCATTCCAATAATCATAAAAGAGTTAAAGGGTACATAGATCTAGTATTTGGAAAACTAAATTTATGATCAATAATTAGGTGAGATATAAAAAGCGTGGGGTTATTCTACATGTGGCAGTAATGGCAATAATGGCTGGTCAATTACAGATTCTGTAACTGGGACCACGAGAGGCGGATCGAATGTTGAATGCAATTCAACAAATTACAATGAAAGGTATTTGAAAGGCGCTATCACCATGACAAATACTAAGTTACACAGCAGGGTGTTAAGTTGAATAACATCAAAAAACGGATGAGGTACCTTCGAGACAGTGCGAGTCGATAATCGTCAATTACAGTAATCTGGGCTTTGATGTGGGGCATGATATTTCAAAAAGTATTTGCGTTACGCTTGTGCTTATTTTTGATGCTCAAATAGATATTCAAATTAAAATTTTGAGACAAACTGATTATAGATTAAGTAGAAAAGACGTACGCAAGTAATGTCCAAATAAATTCTTTAAAACGAAAAATCTTCTTTTTGCAGTTTAACTGAACATTTTTGAGTTCGATATACCTGGAAGTGACGTTGTAATTGCCATACTTCACATGAATTTTAAAATTTTGTTTTGGGGTTGTAACAATTGGATTGAAGCACTTGCAATCTTTTAATCGATTAGGTATAAAATCTTCAAACATGGTCTCTCTGCAAAGTAGTATTGACAATAGCTGAGATTTTGCTTGGATAGTGTTTTCCAGATGGAACAGCACTTAAAGATCGACCTAAGGTGAAAATTGAAATTATCGGATCGTCTCATGTAGATAAAGCAGTCATCAACAAAACAAATTTACTTAACTCCCACCTGAGAAGAAGAAATGTGATATTTCTGCATAAATTTTCTCGGCTAACATAAATCAAAGTTCGATCGTAACAAAAAATGTGACAGAGAAGACTTTCTAAAACCTTAAATAGATCCATTATAATAAGATGACAACATAAGGTCAAATAAATCGCAATACCCAAATTAAATTAAATTAGCTTTTGTCCAAGCAATTATATGAGTTGCTGTAATTCCGATAATTTAACAACAAAGCTACTGTCCAAACAGTTGTTTGGGTTATTCGGTTCTTGTGAGGTTATCCACTGTTTCATTGCCATCCCTTCTAGAATGAGTAAAGTACAATTTAGTGCAGTCGCCCCAGTGTTTCAGAGCACTCCGAAAAAGAAACTCGTATAGGATTTTTAAAACGAAAATTACGTGTTTGCTGCTTGGCTATTTATATACTCATTTTTGTCAACTCATTTTAGCACTTCATATGGTATGACTTGATTATTGTACCTATTGTTAAGTTAATAATTTAAAATTGTTAATATAATACACAACAATTACCTATTATCTTTATGAAATATTAAATTTAATGTAAAAGCCATCATATTTGATATATCATATTTGTTCAAAGTATGACTTTAATTTATATCATAAGTTAAGTATGTCTAGAACTGTAAACCACCAGAAGAACCAAGTTATAACAGAAAAGCAAAGTACATAAGATATAAGTACTGCATAATATTTTTCATGCTTTAATTAGTACTTTTAACAATTAAATTCATTAAGTTTTTTGCTTAGTAATTATGAAGTTCGGAAATCCAAGGAAGAGTATTTCACGCTGCTAAATTATTTAAAACCATTAACACGACAACAAAAAACCGACATTTAAAACAATTCTGAAGTAATTTTGGTTAAAAATTTAATTTTGTTTCCAGAAAAATGGCAGAGAGAAGGAAGCACAAACAGACGCAGTCCTCACTTGAAACAATTGTTGAGCTTCAGTACGAGCTTCTCAAAAGTTTTCTTATCCATGTTGGACACCGAAAGTCAGCAACAAAAACAATAAACAATTTTGGCAACACAGAAAGTTTAAATATTTTTATATATATTTTTATCGTCCTGACATAAGTGTCTTAACGTCATGCAGCCAAAATATTTTCACCCTTTTAAGACAAGAAAAGAATAATCTTGGACTAATTAACGCTACGGGTTAAGAAAGCAACAGAACTGGTCAGATAATTTGGGGTCAAAAAATAAAATAAAAAAAAATTGAGGAAAAGAAAAATTAAACCTTCTTTTCACTTAATCAACCTTTTTTAATTTTTCTGGGTTCTCCAAGATTTTTTTATTTTATTTATTTTTATTTTTAATTCTTCCCTTTTTGTTAAACATTTTGCTAGCAATTTGTCATAATTTTGTACTTGACAATTCACAATTTAAAAGTTATTCACTTCAAACCACCCTACCATTTTGCACCCTTGCTCCTTTCTAATGATTATATTCCCTTTTTCTACTACTATTTTTTATGCGTTGTTCAGCATGAAATGGAGTTCATAATTTCCACAAGTTAACAATCAATAAATCAGTGCTTGTCTCTGCCATTTGCCATTTTATTTTGCACATTTCAAACTAAAAAGTTGGGAAAAAATATAGTAAGAAATTTTATATTTGCACTGAGTATGTGCTGCAGTCAATTGGATGAACTATGTACACTGCATTTGATGTATTTTTAATTAATTTTATTACTACTGCAGTGTTTAGTCAGTTTATTACTCTAAAATATTTTGTACATATGTTAGAAGATGATTATAAAAAAGAATTCATCATCTACTTTGGCTACTGACACCCCAACAGAAGGATGATGTGACATTCTAAATAAAAATGATCTTATACTGCTTAAAGGTTTTAGCAGAAAAATGAGATTTGAAACAATCCCCACTGAATTTAAATGCTAAGTTCTGTCTAAGTTCTGTAAAGAGCACCCAATTAGCACGATCCGTACGTACAAGAACTATGACACCCGGGGAGTGGGTACAAGTACCACTGTAGAATGATCTAAAAACATGGTTTAAGAAATCTTTAAAAAAAAATCATATCCTGTCTTAGCAATAGACCTTTAAGTATTGCTTAAATTCGCAAAAGTGTTCACTGCAGAAAACTGCTTTGACACGTAACTCTATCTGATATCGCCAGAGATCAATAGATGTACGCATGACTTATACACAAGCAGCTAAACTAACCCTAACCTCTCTCTACACGAAACAAAATCAGTAAATAGTCTTATACAATATCAACAATATTAGTAAATATTATAATTATTGAAATTATAAGTTGACACGCATCAAGATTGGATATCACATCCAATGATTACTACAGGAGCTGCGTTAATGTAGAAGAAGAGGACACCATCTAACACCTTCTTTGTACCAGTGGAACGCATAATAAAAAAGATTGTGTAATATATAGGGATATATCTTATAGTTATTTTATTATATCATCACAATGTGGTTTAACAAGGTTTAATTTATATACGTATAATACTGGAATTATATGGTATTACAAAAGTTAATTGTCTTACTTGTGACGTGACAACTCAGAAAGTTGGCGGCCACATTCACCTAACGTATTAACGTTATCTTCATATGAGCAATTGCTTTCGCAGTCTTAAAATCTCCTTTAAACTACGTCAAATATACCATATCAGGCATTCGAAGTAATGCTAACCCTTGAGTTTTTAATTATACATTAACACAATTGGCCTATAAACCTAAGTTGTTCCCTTGGGATGGGCGGTATAACCTAACTATCATATCAGGCAAATTGATCGCAACGGTCTTTAAGCGAACCTGTACTATTGTGTATCTCAACTTTTCCACTCGAAACTGTTCGTAGTTCATCATGATACCCTCAACAATGCTAGAATGTGACAAGTACACTAATTATTCTTTCGATTATAAGTACAAATGATATCTTTGTTGCACCGTTTGAGCTTTCAGTTGAAATTAAGAAGATTCTATAAGAAGATTATAAGGAAATTATAAGATTCTCTAACAGACAAGTACAAAGTAATACAAACATCATTATAGATACATTACAAAATGTAAGTTAAACTATGTGCATTGCATATATCTTTAATTCTTTGAAGTCTTCTTTTAATATGTAAATATTATCTCAACTCATATAAATTTTGTTCAGTGTATCTAGTATATTACGAAAAGAGTCACATTAAAACAGCATTATTCGTACTTATATCCCCCAAAGCTTTTAAAAATATTAATTATTTATCATATAATTAAAGTTAAATTAAAAGAAAACATTTGCATATTACAAACTGCAATCACAAGCACATGCAAGTATCACAAATAAACAAAAATCATTCTCAAAAAGACAGACTTTGAAACTTGAAATGAGAAGCAAAAGTTTGCCATGTTACTAATTTATTAAATAAAAAAGCAATGAGTAGGCACAAATTGAGATAGAAGATTTCATCTGCAACTTTGTAGCTCAAAATCAAAAACGCAAGCACTTAGAAAGAAGCGCTCGAATTGCAAATCTTTCGTTTTGCAAACTTTTGGAAATCAGAAATGTCATTTGCAAAATGCAAGATTTTAGATGCGAGTTGCTTTTTCGTTAATAATGTGCCACTAAATTAAATAAAACTTTTATGAATGCACTTACAGTCAAAAGTTGTGAAACAAGTGGAACATGCACATGAAGATACTATACATCAAACATGAGAAAACTTAAATGGAATTACTTGGATATCCAACAGACGAGACCTCCGATATGTAAGAGGAGGGACAATTCTTATGGAGCAACCAAATAAGACAAAAATATGACTTAAAAAGATTTGCAAATTATAAATTAAAATATAAATGAAGATTTTTTAATGATGTTAGACTATGCAAACAAACTTTTCATTCGTTAAGGCAATATTTCTATAATAATTGTAGTATTTAAAATAATAATAATACGACGACTAATGTCATAATTAGACAAGAAAGTAGTCGCAAAATATGATCTGATAAAATAGCTGGACGATCCATACTACATTTAGGCAGCAGTTACTAAATCTGAATCGATATGAATAAAATATACGTTCCCTTATATGAATATAAGTACATTACTTATTTAATTTTATTTAAATATCTTTATTAAAAACGAAGAAAACTTATATCCAATTGTATATGTGGCAACTATAGGATATAGTGGTCCGATTTTGGCCAATCTGACAAATAATCAAGCTTCCGAAAAGCTATGTTTAAACACTTATTTGAATAGTTTTAAAATGAATTCACTAGCTTGAACTGAAAGTTACAGCCGGACAACCGGAGAAAAATAGTTCGCCTCTCTCAGCAATGATGCCTCGAGCACTCCTTATATTGCTTAAAATATCAACTACAAAATCTACATAGAGATTTAGCTCTATCTAGTGCTGCTAATGATGCATAAATCTATGTATGGCTTGCAGCCAACTAGATTTACATAACCCAACCTATTGTATTTTATTTAAAATAAAATTCTTTAAACCATAACTTAGGTTGATATGTGAAGTGGAAGAAGAATCAAATCATCCTCAATTAGCAATTCCTAATAGGAATTCATAATAATGGTTAGATAGTTGGGTATGTTAGAGTCCGCCGGACACCTCGATAAATTCAATATGGCCAATACCAATGTTGGAAATATCGTCGGCTGTACTAAAGACGGGTACGCTCAAACAGTTAAACCTGTATCTGAATAATATTGTACATAAACACAACTTTTCCTTAAAACCCAGTACATATATGCTACAAGAGATTTAATACGATAGTTCAAGCCTGACTCCATGCCATCCTATTGTCTGATGTCCCGTTAGCACTGATATTATCTTTTATACTTCGGATTTACTTCTATAAACTATGATAGAGGTTCTACATTTGGAGTTTAAAGGCGATATTGTTGTTGCCTCAGCAGTTAGCAGATAATGTTAGCAGAATTTCTGCCGACTAACATGCAACTTTCTTCTGTGTCCCACATGAGCACGAATTGAAATTGAAGGTTCCATAAAAGAAGATAAATTTAGTATAAGAATAATATATTTTAAATTGACATCAACTCTACTTATTAATTATTTTATATTTATTATAAGTAAAATTATTATACTTATTAATAGTATAGGAATAATAATTTAAATTGACATTAACTCTACTAATTACGCTAATTTCATTATTGTGCAATTGTTTCGGTGAAAGAATTCCAGATGATTTTTTTTCAATTTATAATTTAAAATTTCCTGATAATATAAATAAATTTAATTTCTTTTTTATTAAATTAATTTTTAACTAAATATTTGCAAATTTTAAATTATTTTTTTATGCACTTTTGATCACATCTTTTATCTTAAACACTTTAGTGAAGTTTGCTTAGCATAAAAATGCCATTTAATTGTAAATAAAAATATATTATGAGATAATAAAATGAAATGGCCATTCTACCAAATAATAATGAACATCCACGACAATAAGCAGCATGAATTCCCTATGGAAATACCAAAAATTACCATAGTTCTACGCATTCTTATGCATTATTTCCTTAACACATTCCCTTATCCTTTTAAAATGCATATAAAAATGTGTGAAATCCAAAGTGCATAGCAAAATCGCGTTTGACTGCACATTTTCATGTAAAGAAAAATTTGTAAAAATATGTTTATAAAAAACTATACGTAATAGCAGATACTTAAAAGTACGCTACAGTGTCATATAATATTTTTATTAATTTTATAAAATATGCATTTGAGTCTCTAAAAAATGATGAATAATTATGAACGAGTCATAATTACTATCTTTAACACTGTAGTATATTCACTATATGCTGGCATTACGATGTATAGAGATGACATAGATATTCTACAAAGCAAGTACTTAGACTTTGATATACCTTAACTTCATAGAGTTTTTACTGTTAAGTTTGTGCTTTTTTAAAGCGAAAATTATACTTAAAGTGAGTAGCACTTTATATGTATAAGTACTTCGGTAACTGCACCCACAATTGCAATACGCCAAATATGCAAATGATATAGAAATATGTATCTGTATCTGTGTTGCATATATTGTAAACCGCAGATATGCATTCATATAGAATAAAAAATCACACACAAACACCACATATAAGCAAAATAATTATCCTTATACTTACTTTGGTTAACTGCGCTACTCTTGTATGTCTTCAAGGATGTGAAACGGATAAACATAAGTGTGCGTGTAGCATATCATAAGTGTTGACTGAGCAAGCAAGTAAAAGCTTACACTTTTTAGTGAGGAATACACATTGCAGGTTGTTTTCCTTTATATTTTCTAAAATCCACCAAAAAGTTAAGAGAATGTTTTCTTTACTGCATTTGGTACTGCACCGAAAAAAATCGCAGCTAAATTATTCTTATTAAACTTATGCTGCACAAGGACAATGCATTGCATATTTTTAAGTGCAATGAGATGCACCCAACCAGTCAAAATATTAACTTGTTTTTTAAATTTTAAGAAAAGGGTGAATTTATTTTAAAACTATTTAAAAATGATATCTAAAAAATATTTCTCCTCTTATTTTGATATCACTATTTATGTGAAAGATACTATTCGAGAACAAGCTCTACCACTCTTAATATTTTTATAGATTTTTTGCCGGATGGGTATTTCTATATTATTCCTTTAACTTCTACCTGCCAAGTTAAATATATAAGTTTATACTAGTACATATAGCTATGTCGTATTAAAGTATCTGCACATGCTTCAGGTGTGATTTTGAGATATTGAGCAACGTGCACATATGGCGTTGCAATTTATCTTTAACATGTTGTTGCACTTTCTTTTGAAAAAGAAAAAACATTTTACTTGATATGCATCTTCAGCTATACGAGTACTGTATAAAATGTTGGTATATGTTTATATTTTGCTTGTAAGTTATTAAAATTCATGTCTTCCTCGATAATAGAAATGCGCTTCTTGACTTAAAAAAACATCTAAGTAATTTTAGTTGGAAAAGTTACAGACGACAAGGATATTCATATTAGCGCGCAACTCTTATTCAAGAACTTTTCCCATCTTCTACAAGAAATTGGTATATAAAACAAATCGTTATTGTTGTTATTGCATTGTATTCACATATGTTGCGATACTAGTTTGCATTATTATTTGTTGTAATTAATAAATGTAAAAAATTTGTGTATTAGTGAAATTTATTTACTCAATGAGTATTATTACTATATGTACTACTATACTAATGTAGGACCTTCTTTATTTAGAAACCGTCAAATTAAAAAATTATTATATTATTAATTCATATTATTGCTTTAAAGGATAATTTAGGATAGTGACAGTGATATCTGAAAGCTGCTGGATTCAGATCGGCTTGCAACGACTATATTCACCAACAAACAAAAATATCTGGCGATAGCTGAAAGAGCCTGGGGAGATGAAAAGTCTTGTCATAATCCATACAATGATATCAGTGATGACAGATCACTGTGTGTTAGATACATAGCGCAGAAGTAATTTGCAGAACTCATTGAGTGCAACGGTATCAGCTCTAACAGGAGACTGCCTGTTAGGAAAACAAGCAATTAGATAAAATAGTGCAGTAATCAGCTGCTGAACCCAATTCAGTGCTACTGTATCGGTACTGACAGAATACAGCATAGTAGGAAGACATGCAAAGAAACTTGGGCAACCCCATAATAACGTCTCCGCTGCAGAAGAGCTGAAGGAAATTGTATTTTACTTAAGAAGATTTAAGATTAAGATTAAGTAACTGTTTTTTTTTTAAATTGAGAGCTTAGTCAAATTTATAGACATGTATGGTTGTTTATCTCTTACTTAAATGAGCATGTCGCGCTTGTTACCTTTGACTTTTTCTATGCGTCAACTACTTTGATCACTATACCGGTTTTTGTGATCCCTTTGATCACTTTCAATTCACTTTCAAATGTTTTATCTGTGGTATGGCAGTGGACCATTTCTTGTGCTCAAATAAGCTTTGGTGTGCAAAGCTACCACTTCAACCAAACCGAAACTAACCTATATATGATTATAATTATTTAACCAAATATTTAAACAATTGCAACAAACTTAAATATCGAAGTTATTATCTCTGAGAATAAAATTTTATATTGGCTGATATAGTTTTAATAAGCATCCCTTAAAGCGAATGCAATACACAAATTAGTATCTCTTTTAAAAGAGCGCACGAAGTATGTTATATTTCATTGGTTGTAAAACTTTAATGTGAAAACAGATCGACTGATAAGTTATTTTTCATAATGAATAAGTCCTTGACTTTATTCATAATGTAGTTTACTTCAATAGTAATGAATTTCTTCCAGTGCTTCTCGAACAGTTCACTACCTCTCTTGTAGAATGATATATTTTCTTAAAATATACCTCAGTTTTAGTGAAAAGTTTTTCTTTGGAATTAAATATTTTTTTACCGGAATAACACGTAGTAATCGCTGTGGGCCAAAGCTGATGAATGCGGTTGGTACCAACTCTGGAACTGGTGAATCGAAATATCTTCTATTGTTATATACCATTGCCACTAAATTTTTTATAGTAGTGGCGCTATCAGTGTGTCTTCCCACACTAACTTATCAATCGATATGTACTTAATAATATTTTACACACATTAACTTCATTATTATCCCATATAAATTAATCAACTCCCAAGTTAATAAAACTATCCAAGACTTCATACGACAACATTAAGAAGCAATTATGTAAAATCCAACTTTTAACAAAATTTCGGTTCTGTCGCAGTCATAAATTTTCGTTAATTAAAACAATATTTTTCAATTACTTTTCTTTAATTTTGCAAAACTTAAAAACTTGGGTAGGTAAGCGCTTATTTGGGTTTTAAAAAGAAAAAAAAAATGTATTTAGAACGCGCAAAAAAGTAAAATAGAAATCAACGTATCTTTAACTGCATAAAGTTTAATAAAGAAACCACAGAAGTGTGAAAAATATAAGGATGAAAGAGTCCTTCATAGCTCGTTGGTTTGAGTTGTCAGGAAGTTGATGCAACGCATACAACTGCAATTCCCAATCGTTGAAATTATGATTTATTATACTGCAGTGAAAGCGTGAGCTCATTGCCACAAAATTTATTATAAAAAAATTTTCTTCTCCAAATGCATAGAGGAAGTAAAAAAATAATACTAACGATAACAGAAAAAAATTAAAAAAATAAAAGGTTAGTAAATATATATGAGTGTGGAGACTTAAGTATAAAAATGCTAACATTTCCACTAGGATTTTATTTAAATATATTTAATAGGTTGACAAATTAACCAAGCGAATCATATATATCATTTAATATTCGTTTATGATTTATTAAATTTAAAACACAGGCGTACTTTGATAGAATGTTTTCCATTGGATGCTAGAAAGATGTATTAGAAATAGAGAGCTATAATATATAGTTTGAAAACTCCATTTAAAAAGTATTTAGTTTAAAGATTTATGTGATCTTCTCTCTTTATTATCATCAATATAATTACAAGGAAAAATTAGAACCATATATAACCCCCTGACATATTAGTTTTTAACCATGTAACAATTCATCCATCTACAGGGGAGGAAGCACTAATCTCAAAGAAATTTTTATCTACAAAAAATTTATTTATCACTTGCTAAAATAAAAATACTAAATACTAAGTGTAATTGTCTTTTAAAAGTTGTTCACCTTAAAGTCAGTAAAATAATAAAATGCCGAATACTTTTTACCCAACCTATAGCATTAAAAAATAAGTGTATCAAAATTTTTTAGCAAAATTCTCTTCAAATGAATCTTATTATTGTAGGTATACAGTATTTCTTATATCCAGTAATAAGTTATCAATAAATTTTAAAGAATTAGAAATTTAACTAAATATCTGTTCTTCCTCTTCTCTTTTTTCATCTTCTTCTTCTTTTACTGTTCATTTATATTCATCTACAAGTAGTTATTTGCTATGATTTTTGAATTTGTCTATTATAATTTAATTTTTGTTAATTACATACAATCTACTCGGGATTTTCATTGACTGAACCGATATTATGCGTCTTGAAACCATGCCAGAAAATCAACAGTTAAAGACGATTATGAGAAATTTGCAGACCGAATTTTTGGGCAAATAACTCATTGATTTTATACCACAATAACACATTTTTGCACATCGCCATTCCTGGTCATGTCTTTTTGACCAAAAACAGTACATATTCCATAGGATAGCGTCCGTGATCGTTTGATTTTTTTCGTTGAAATTTCTTTCGATCTGAACGAAACCCAAGAAACCCAAGAAACCGAAGAAGCTCTGAGAATTGTGTTTTAGCAACCAAAAAGTTTTCATATACAAATGGAAGTTCTAATGATTATATAAAAATCCGATGGAAGTTTGGGATAACCCTAGACGTGAGTGCATTTCTTTTTCATTTTGTGAATAAATTCCTGAAACTTTTTGATCCGGATGGTATGTTGTCCTTTTAGGGTCTTATTTAGGGAACTAATATTATAGGCTTCTCACTACTATAACAGTAATTCTTAATTTGAAACATTTTTCTGAAATAATGTTTCCATTGCAGCTACTCAACGGTATGTGGCATAAAGTGTAAATGTTGGAGTTGCCACTTAATTTTAATAAATATATTCTTATCGTGTAAATTACCTTTAATTTCTTAAATAAATCTAACATTACCTCTACATTAATTGACCGTATCTAATGTCAAATATTCAATGAATTACAATTCATTTCAATGTTTCAATTAAAAATTGAATTAATAAAAACTACTTCAAAAGTCAAAGTACTGGAAGCAGAGTAGCAGGACTTAGTAAGAAGCTGCAATCCGTTTTTATACAAAACAAAAGTGTATAAATGATTAACGAGGAACTTGCAGAAAGGAAGTAAAACAACAGCTACAGTAACAACTGTAAACATAATGAAACGAATACTTCGGAGCTTACAACAAGATTTTTAGTATAATTATTTTTGCGCTACATTAGTGTTGGATTAAAGTAAGCGGCGTTGCAAATAGCTGCAAGGATACAAGCTGTATTTTGTAAGAAATAAGCTTAACTAGCGAAAAGTAAAATAAGACGAAATAAGAGGGGAAAAACATATAATTCAAATTAAAAAATTAAAATGAAATAAAGAAAATTATAAACAATCTTTAGTTAGTTGTGAGTTAGCTACTTCAACTTTACTTAGCTTACTTTGCTGGGAATAAAAAATAAAAGTGAGTATATACGGAAAAAACTGCAAAAAAAGAACAATTTATTTAAAGAATTATTTCAGATTTTTAATAAATGCTTAAAAAAAGAATTTTCTCCTTATTTCAAATATATCAATTTTAAATAAAGACTAATTACACTTAACTCACTCATATAGATACTTTATTAACAAAACCTTTAAGAGTTGCTACCAACAAAAAACAAGTATAAAGCTTATGATAAGATCACTAAATCATGTGCAAAGCACACAGATCCATATATATTTATATGCATAAATATATTACAATAATTATATAAATTACTTAATCTGCTTTTAAAACGCAAAACATAATCTTAGTTTTTCACATTAAAAACTTTATTTAAGCAAAACTAATGAAAAAATATAAAGTTACTAGCAGATAAATTGGAAATAAAGAGGCTACCGTCTCCTAATGGTGCAGAACACAGCGACTATAATTGATCTTTCGTGCTGCGGCAGACCCTAACTGACAGATACTGACAGATGACACAAGATACAAAAGCAACTATAAACCCCGCCCTAACAATCCTTAAGTTCACTTCTGGACTCTCAGGAAGATATGCTGATTTAAGGTCCGTCATCAACTAAAAGACAAATAAATGATATGATTTTTTTATTTAGCCTAGTTAAAGCCTAGTGTGGGGTAGAGATAAGCCCCCCAGCCATTATAGAGTAAAAGTGCGTAATAGCACTAACTCAAGAAGAAGAAGAATCAAGAAACGAATGTATGCTACAAATGAATAAGTATTCTCCTAAGTTCTACAAAGACTTTGGTGGGCCTGCTGACATCTGTTGTTGAAAGTGTTTGTTTAAAAGATCACACGCAACTAGAACGAATACATCTGGAATAGATTTTAACATGTCACTCTATTTTTTATCATATCACTGAAATGATGAAGTTGGATTTCTTATGATATTCTCATTTTGAAAAATTGGTAAACTTTGGCGTACAATGGACTTAATGAAATGGTTTAGATTAGTATTTGAAACCAAATGACCTACTTACAAATTGTTAAAAAAGCAAGGCAAAGCTGTCAATCATATCCCCAGCCACAAAACCAGCCCTCACTCTTGCAAGTTCCAACTCCTTACATGTTTATGTCACTGAAAAAATGAAGATGGATTTCTTATGATATTCCTATTTTGGGAAATTGGCGTAATTAGGTACAGTGGACCTAATAAAATGTTTTAGATTAGTACTGGAAACCAGATGACATCTCTACAATGGTTAAAAATATAAAGCAAAACTTACAATCATATCCCTTTGCCCCGAAACTAGCCTCACACCCTTACAAGTCTCAATACCTACTATAATCAGAGCTGTCCACTATCTCATATTATCTATCTTATTCGAAATTTATATTTAATACTAGTGATATTACACTTATATACATATAAATTGTACATATGAATTGAAAATATATATGTATATATATTTGTATATTGCATTTCTATATATTTTTATTATATAATATATAAACATATTTCTTGAAAATCTATTTAATTTTCTATTTCCTACTTTTATTAATTCGTTGGCAATATCCTTCTTGTCCTGAAAAAGTACTATTATTGTTAATTTTACTTTTACTCATTTATTAACACAATCCTTTTCGTTAAAAAAAACATTATTCATTAAAAGTAATATCCTTTTAGAAACATTGACGTTTTTGCTTTTAATCTCCTGCTTAACTCATGCAATAGTTCGAAGGATTGTATTTTGTTGTAATAAATGAATAGCAACAGCAATTAAAGGATAGCAGCAATCTTTTATAATTTTTAAAATTGCTTTTTAATTGTTTCCAAGTTATTTGTATTTAAATCGTAACAATATTCAGTATTTTAGAAGACTAAGATAAATATTACCTTCTCACAGTTTATATATTTTTAATCTACGCAAATATTTCTGAATAGATGTGTAATTGAACTACTTTCAGTAGTTTAAAAATAAAACCAATTTTATTTGATTATTCAAGGACATAAATTTTAAAAAAATATTTTAATATAATCAACTAGAAAAATCTCAACGAATACAAGCCCATATTTCAAGTTTTACTAAAAAAGGTCATCTTCAAATTTTCAAAAAGGACATTTTCAATTTTAATAGTAAAAACAACAAATCATCTTATTTACATTTAATATTAGAAACTCCTCCAAAAGGAACATTCTAGCCTTTAGAAGGCCTAGAGACTGCATTTCTTTGGTCACAGGCTTTTATTAAAAACTTTTCAACTAACAGCATACTGCTCTTAATTCGAGGATCTAGATGTCTCTTGTTTCTCTTTAATATTAAGAATTCATTTACATATAGAATTCCTTCACAACTGACTATTAGTACTCCATTCCGAGGATTGAATTTCGTTAATTTTATTCGAAGGTCTGAATAAATTCTTTCGCTGTCTTATAATAGGAAGTTCTCTACGAGAAATCTTCTTTATGTGATATTAGGGCTTCTAATCTTGCTTTCATTTAAAATCCTGTATTTCTCCTACCACAATCTTATATTTCTAGTGATATACTCTACGGATTTTATTTGAAAAACCGAAAGTCTGTTGGCTTTCTGTAATTTCAGGAACTTTCCAATGAAGAACCCTTTGATCTTAATTCGAAAGACTCAAGCCTTAATTCGGATGGATTGCGACGGAAGTTAGTCAACAATGAACATATTGGCTTTTACTGCTCTCATAATGTTTGTCTTCAAAGCAGTTAAGTCATGTGTGATACAAACTATTTACTACTATCGTAATACTCTACTCCACTATGTGCAAAAATTTCTATTATATCATATTCTAAACTGTCATAGCAACACAAATTTATTTTTCTTTTTAATTCCGTAAAATTTACTTTCCTTATGAAATATAATTTATGGCATCATTAAATATTTTAACCAATTGAATGAACAATTCAATATCTTCAACTTGGAAGACTGATTATGATAATCTAACCTTGAAATGCGCATAACCCTTAGTTGATATCAAAATAATTTTTAATCTTTGATCAAGAATCACGTAAAAATGACTGAAATGCAATTTACATCTCATAAAAAAATAAATTTATCCACTTCACTCTTACATTATAAATGAATAAATTTTTTTTATATGTCCACTGAGATTCAAAAGTTGAAATAGGAATTCTATGTGAGTAAAGCCAAAAAAGTTCAGAAAAAACCTCAAGCAAATGATAACGACTTCAATACGTTTTGCTGGGAAGACCCTGCTCCCTTTTATGGCTTTCATGCCATAAAATTGCACGCACTCAATCGTTGCTGCACTTTGGCATTAATGCATGAAAATGCAGTTTGGGATTGGTTCGAAGATACGGATGGAATTTTAGTACCTTTGCATGAAAGTTTCTAACAATTTAACAACAAAAAAAAAAGGAATAAGAATCTCATTTCAGTAAGAAATTTGTCGAAGAAAAAATGATGCAGAAAATCATGTGAAGACAGCAGGAAACGGCTGCAAACGTTGAATGAATGACCAAATGATTGCATACTATTTGCTCCTAGCACTCCAAGCTGAGGTTAAAATTTAAAAATATTCAAACTATGCTCAACTTTACATATTATTGGAGTGTTTTTTCTTCTATCTGTGCTGTTAAGATGAAAGATGAAATTGAAATATTTTTCCTGAAATGAAACTTATGAAATTTTCATACCATTAGGAATATTATTCCATTATAAATATTTTTTATTTTCAATATTTTTTTTATTTAGATTGATTTCATTAAAAATAGTTCATGCACAATTTTTAAAATTATTTTTCTTTTATTTATTTTTCCTATACGTTTTATACTGTAGAGAAGTGCAGCTTCCTTTTTTAATAATTTTCAAAATTATTTCGATTAAGTTTAATTTTCATTAAATTATGCTTTTATTATTTTCAACAAAGTGTGGGGTATATTAGTAGCAATTATTTCAACACATTGCCATTTCCGGTACATCATTTTGCAGTTGCATTTCCGTTTCCTCCGCAACTAAACGTGACTGTGTTTTCAAATTGCTTTAAAATGCGCCGATTAGCAATCATTAAAATGCAGAATTGTGCCACAAAAAAGTAAGAATCTAGAAAATTACGCAAATCGTGTGTGCAGTGGCAATTATAAAACACTTGCACGCACCACTAAAAACTACCTTTTCTTTCATACATTTTTTTCTACTACTCCACTACTTTTGTTTCTACTCCAGGCAACTACAATAAAATTGTATACTTTAACACTTTACACCCAAAATTATATTCGTAAAATATGTTTTTAACTCCGGAATGCTTTGGAGAATTTTATAAAGTAATTAAAGAATGAAGGATCTTAACCCTTGAGGTCATAGTGCGTGACTGTAATACACTAAAACGGTTTCATAATTAACTTCTTAATTATGATCCTACTTCCTTACACTTGCAATATCATATTATTAAATTTGTTTAAACTAACACCCATCATATTAATATCAGCACCCATTAGTCTGTGTTAACATCTAAACTCATTCTTATCAGAGTAATTAAGTCATATATTAAAATTATTGCATTACTTAAAATTTACTCTATTACAATCACGTAAATTGTGAAATAGGCCGCCTTTAATTCTATCGCGCTTGCTGTCATTATATACCTCGCATAATTAACTTAAAATACCATAGACCTAAGTCAAAATGTCAGCTAACAGCAGCAAAAAATCGAAAAACTAAAAAAGAACAATTAAATAATAGAATAAAAAATTATAATAAAAATTATATGTAATCATAATAGAAATTGTAGCCAAAGAAACGAAAACATTTAAAACGTCAGACGTAAAAATGTCCAGGAAAAGTGTACAAAGTAAAAAGTACCACTTAACAGCACTAAAAAAGCTGAAGAGTGATATCACAAAAAATTGCTGTGAGAAACATCTTTATAAACATAATGTGTGATAAAATTCTTTATAATTATTCATTCAGTTACTTATGTACAATTAGTATATGAAGCAGAGATATAAACATCCGATTTTTGACTTTTTAACAATTGCTCAATATCTAATCACAGATACACTGTTCTCATATTGTTACTCTTATATCCACGGTTGCCACTTATGGTACTTTAATACCAAAATTGGTACTTTTTTTTCGTTTGGTACTCATGTTCAAAAAATAGTACATTTTTGACGACCCAACTTTATTGTGGATATTTCCAATTAATTTTTTTTATAAATGCAACTTTACACTATTTTATATTTTGTTCATTTATAACACTATGAAAAACACAGAACGAAAAAATAAAGAGATCCAAAAAAATTTTGGACCTTTTTTTACAGAAATGGTACCTTTTTAAACCAATTTTGGTACAGAAAAAAATTTTCAAGTGACAACCGTGCTTATATCTCAATAATTGAGAAATATTTTCATTTTAAATGAGATTATATTTTACACCACTAAATATTAGAACTGACAGAGATTAACTGTCAGATTTTCGACAGAAAAACTAACAGTCACATAGAGAAAACACTAATTCTTGCCTGCAAATTATTCCTTAATAAATAATCTTTAAATGCTCTCCAAAGTCTCTTACATTGCTTTACGAATATCAAACAACTTTTTCATTTAATCAATTTGCTTATAGATACAGCAATCTAGTTAAAAGTGATACACAATCTTAATTGTGGGCATTATCGTAGTCTCTGTTAAATAGACTATACATACTGACACAAAACGTAACGAAAAAGATAATTCAAGGACCACAAATATCAAGTCACATATCTGACAATACCCGTTTACTATCACAAAAGAATATAGCAACTATTTAATCTAGCTCCACAATACTAAATACAATAGTGACGAGACATTCTCTTATAACCAACCGATTAAGAGCCTTTTTTACTGACTGCTGTAATTGCTGTAGCTCAGAGAAGGTAAAGAAGAAAGACAAAAGTGTCATTCTTCTAGTTTATCGAGACTCAATACTCGTTGACAAATGACAACAGCTTTGGGTATTTCTCACTTAAGTGTCTGCTAGGTATCACAAAAGGAATTAAAGATATTCATATTTTGTTAAAGGAACAAATAAGTTTCTCGTTCCCAAATAGGTTTTTCTACACAACTAATATTACTTTAAAATTGTAGTATCAAAACTGATTCACATAAACAGACTAGATAAACTGCGTCTTTTAGTGAAACAGACTGTCTTTTGTATCTACCATCTATACCATCCTACGCAATTGGTTTATAGTTAAGAAATCGAAACATCGTTAAAGTGATGCCCTAACATTCTAGATAAAGTTAAAGACATAATTTTTTCTTTCGACTTCTTCGGTCTTCTAATCTTCCAAAATATATTATTCTTATTCTTTTCAATACAGAAAGTATTCCCTTTTCAGTAGTGATTTTTTTAAAAATTCACAAAAAACCGTATTAACCAATTCGTCTCTTTAAGTCAAAGAACACAGTGTTGTTGAGGTCATAAAAAATGCACCTCAATATAATATATCATAGTAACACAAGATTTTAAAGTTATTTAATGATTTAATTTATTATTAATTATATCAGATACTTTTATAATTTATTACTAACCGTTTTGTCGCTTTTGGTTAATTTAGTGTATGTATAAATTTTTCGTTTTTTATCTTTTGAAAGCTATTGAAATTTCAAAATAAAACAATGGTGAATATATTTGCATATATAGTATATAAATAAAATCAAATAATAATTTATATACAGATTTTATTTTAGCCTGAACGTGCACTAAATGAAGTATGGCGTGCACTAAGAAAATTGCAAGAAGGCCACTTGAAGTATGGCATCAATTTATGTGGAGAATTTCGTAAACATGATCCAAGAAACATTGGCTTTATATCTGGTAAATATGTATAGAAATACTTACAACTCTATGCAGACTCCATACATAACTCAAACATTTAACACATTAGTCTTTTAAAGGTTTTTCAGTTAATTACTTTCCCAGAGAAAATACTCAAGTGCCTGAATAATAGCTTTTTTAAGTTACATTATCCTGAATTTATTTTAGAGACCCGACTATTCCCCGAACAAAGCCTTACATCAAACCTTTTCAATAAGACATGCGTATTGCTGTTTCACCTTAGCAATATACATACTTAACTTCTTAATAAACTTATTATTAACAGTTCTTATTTTAAAGACCCCTCCATACTGTTCGCGTAGAAATTTATATCAAAATTATAACAAAGCACACATGTTCGCAACAATATTCCTTCTGTACCTTCTTTCCTTTTAATCCTTTTATCATGGTTTGATATTTTATAAGTAAGAAAAACTGTTGAATAAACCAGGTTCAAGTTTTTTATGTTTCTTATTTGCCTCTTTACTTTATAAAGAAATTATTATTTTTCATTGATTGCAAGCTCCAGGAAAGAACAGATTAATTGCAAAAGGTCATGGCATAATAACCGAACAGAAGAGACACTCTACTATCTGAATTCATAGGCATAATGTTCGCTTCTTAACTTGAAATCAATTACGTATTATATCTTTAGTTATATATATATTAAGTCTCTTAAAACCTTTTATATTATATGTTTTTTTACGGATTAGAATCCCTATTTTTGGGTATTATGGAGCAATTCAAAGGAGGTTTGGGGATATCGGATTTTGAAATAAATGAAATTTGTGATTATTTCAAATTGCGCGATGGAAGAGTTGCTTACCAACAAATGTCAAAAGCTGTGTATAATTCATGTATGTTGATGAAAAAATAATATAAGTAATTAATTATAATATTTATGTCTACTAAAGCTGAATTATATCAGGCCAAAAAGGATTTCTCAACGGGTTGTGAATTGAATGATCCTTTTCATGTAAATGCATTACCACTACATGAACGTCACCGTATATTTGCCACGCTTATAAAAGTTTCAACTTTATGCAAGCTTCCACTATCCCCATATTTTGAAGACTACTCTGTTGTAAGTATTAAAACAATGGATCCGATTTCTTTTTAAAATTTTTTTATAGATATAATTTTACAGATATCAAGAAATAAAGGGACAATCACTGTATCTCATTTTTTGCGTGTACTATACTTCTTGAAAGTACAACTATCGGAAGAAGAGGTTACTTTAATACTTAAACGTTACATGAGAGATGGCTATTTAGTTAATTATGTTGCTTTTATCAAGCATGTAGAAAACATTTCGAAATATATTAAAGAAAATGATTTAACAGATCCAAAAGAGGTATGTATAAAAAGTAATTTAAACACTGAAAGTAATTTATATATTTATATAGCAAAATTAAAAAAAATTTACTTAATATAAATAAAGCAACTTTATTATTAATTCAAGTCAGATAACTCATATTTCTAGTCGGTATTCTTCTAAGCTTTCTTTTGTTAATTATTATTTATTCCGTTCCGTTCTCTGTGTCATCCTTCGCGATATCTTAGTCTATATATACTGAACAATTAGTTGCTCAACCAAATCCAAACGCTGATCTTAATGACATATTAAATCTTTGCTTATCGCGAGTCTTATATAGATATTTTATGGATTTGTGTAAGCTTCAACTTCTGTTGTATCTTTGTTTTCTAACAATCCTACCGCAGTCAACTAGTTTCGAATACCTTCTTTAGTTGGATGATGAAATATTGACTATGTAGAACCAAAAAGGACTTAAATATTTAATGATCGTATTTTCCTTTTATTCCACTACCACATCATAATGAGTCGTTGTCCACGTACATAATTCCAATAGACCTACTAATAATTTTTCTGTTGAAAACTTCAGGGGTTACTTAATTGCTTTGTGCTATCTTTAATGCTTTAAACCCTTATAGTAGCACAAATAAGATGAGTGTTCAATAAAGTTTAAATTTTGGTCGGTCGTGAAAAAGTGCAGACTGACATCATTGTTGCTATTAGTCACTATTAGTCAGATTGATAAATTGTTACTCATTTCAAAAAACTGATTAATTGATGCGGTTTAAATATCCATACCATGCACGTCCCTATTCTAATTGCCATACTATAGCGTTTCCGATCCTAATTTATGCCGTCAAACAAGTATAGTCGAATTTGTGTACAATTTTTTCGAGAATAGTTTTATTTTAAGGTATGAACCGTGTTGCATTTGATATGTTTTACCGCAATACTCTACTATATTTGGAAACCAGTCAAAAAATATTCCAACAATCAGTTGAAATTTTCAAAATACTATTTACTTTATCTATACAATATAGAGCTTTTTAATCTCTTATTACAATAAAATTATCATTCCATCATTTATTTTCAGTTGAACTATAAATATATTCCCTCTGAATTAGCAAATATGCATTTAACAGAAATGAATAAATCGAATTATACACACATTCCTTCCAAAGTCTTTCCGAATCCTTGTAATCATCCTAAGGATAGAAACATTTGCGATACAATATTCTTTATACAAGAGTACGTTTATCAGAAAAGCATAAGAGTACGTGAATTCTTAGAGATTTTTGATTACAACCGATCGGGTAAAATTAGTGCTTCTCAATTTGAACGTTTTTTAGGGACTATACAACTTAGGAACTCACTGAACGATAATGAAATTAAAGCACTTTGTAAACGTTATGAATGTCCACGAAATAAAAATTTTATAATGTGGCGGAAATTTGAAAATGAAATTGACGAAGGTACGAAAATATACTATTAATGTAGTTATATACTATTTATTTTTATGTATTATTCTTTAGTTTTCACTATAAAGAATCTGGATAAGTCACCATTAACAGAAGTTACGACCCCAGCAAAGCATATAAAAAATAGACCACGTATAGGATCACTCAATTGGGATAAAGCAAGTAATTTGGCACGTTCACAATGTGAAAACGCTGTAAATCTAATTCAAGTGTTCATTCGAAATCGACACATTCACATGCGACCCTACTTTCAAAGCTATGATAAGTAAGTAAAATGATATACTTTCATCATCTGTCAACGAAATAATTTTTTTCTTATTGCTTTTATTTTGTTTAGACTTCACCACGGACATGTGAACTGTTATCAATTAAATAAAATTTTAAAAATAATGAATATTGATCTTTCAAACGATGAACTAAATGGTTTATACGATCGCTATGGTGACGCCACAGGGTTTAATTATGTACAATTCCTTGAAGACGTTGATTGTGAAGAAGATCATGCCACAAACTTACCTCAACCTAGACAACTTCATGCAAAATGTGATTTACCAGCTGAAAAATTTCAAACGGATGAAGATTATGGGGAACGCATAATGGAAATTATATATAAAATCAAACGACAACTTCTCAGAAGATTTATATCAATTATTGATATCTTAAGAGATTATGATAGACACAACCGAAATGAAATTTTAGATCTCGATTTCCGTAGAGCGCTAAGTGGGGTTAATGTGAACTTATCGCCTCATGAATTCGATATCCTTTGTGAAACGTAAGTTATCCCATTTTTGTTTGTTAACATCCTGTAAAACTTTACAACGTAAGTTAATTGTAATTTCCTAATATGTACAGATTTAAATCGCCCCGTCATCCTAATTTTATATTATATCGGAATTTTGGAGAAGTACTTAATAAAGTATCTGTAGTAATTGAAACCGTAGCTGGGGATAAGGTAACAACAACCTATCCACTTTTACACTTTGCAAACCAAGATTGTCAAAAGTGTTGGCTTAATTATGATGAACGCACCCTTTGTTCCGAAGTTTTGAGAAAGCTGGCACGAAAACATGATAATATATCAAATTTAGGCTCACTCTTTCAAGATTTTGATAGAAGAAATTGTGGGACAATAACAAGAAATCAATTTCGACGTGCACTAACAACTCGATACATGCATGTCGGATTAAATGAGCAAGAATTCGAAGTCCTTTATAAGTGCTTTGGAATGAATAAAGGTAAAACAGTATTTTTTTTATAGCTACATTTATCAAATACAGAAAAAGAAAAACTCAACTTTAGGAAGATGGATAAGAAAGTCAAAACAGAAAATTAAAAAAATTATTTTTTAAAAGAAAAAAAAGTTATGAACTGACATATACCATATACTATATTTATATGGAACTAATTCCAATTTTCTAAAAATCATAATTTTCAAGGGTCACTGTTGCATAGAAATATTTAATATTTGATAGTTGGTCTAAACCTCAGCTGCTTTCCCCTTTTTATCATTTACTTTTGTATTCCCAAATACAAATATTTAGCATAATTCAATATACATACTTAATTTCAGTTCAGTCTATAACGAATATCATAAA